>NW_019175644.1:656580-942624 GCF_002260705.1 Seriola dumerili
GCATAGTATAGTATGTCAAAAAAATGAAAAAATGGCATTGTGTAATGAGGCATAAAAACATCAAAAAAAATCATAATATACTAAGGTATAAAGATGTCATTGTATATTAAAAACTAAAAAGTGAGAAAAATGACACAGTATAGTATGGCAAAAAAAGTGAAAAAATGGCATAGTATAGTATGGCAAAAAAAATGAAAAAATAGCATAGTATATTAAGGCATAAAAACATCAAAAATCGTCATAATATACTAAGGTATAAAGATGTCATTGTATATTAAGACCTAAAAAGTGAGAAAAACAACAAAGTATGGTATTGCAAAAAAACTGAAAAAACGACATAGTATATTAAGGCATAAAAACATCAAAAAACGTGATAATATACTAAGGGATAAAGATGTCATTGTATATTAAAATCTAAAAAGTGAGAAAAACAACAAAGTATGGTATTGCAAAAAAACTGAAAATACGACATAGTATATTAAGGCATAAAAACATCAAAAATCGTCATAATATACTAAGGGATAAAGATGTCATTGTACATTAAAACCTAAAAAGTGAAAAAAATGACACATTATAGTATGGCAAAAAAAGTGAAAAAACGGCATAGTATAGTATTGCAAAAAAATGAAAAAATGACATAGTGTAATGAGGCATAGAAACGTCAAAAAACATCATAATATACTAAGGTATGAAAATGTCATTGTATATTAAAACCTAGAAAGTGAGAAAAATGACATAGTATAGTATGGTAAAAAAAGTGAAAAAACAGCATAGTATAGTATGGCAAAAAAATGAAAAAATGGCATATTGTAATGAGGCATAAAAGCATCAAAAACATCATAATATACTAAGGTATAAAGATGTCATAGTATATTAAGGCATATAAGTGAGAAATATTGCACAGTATAGTATGGCAAAAAAAGTGAGAAAATGGCATAGTATAGTATGGCAAAAAAATGAAAAAATGGCATAGTATATTAAGGCATCAAAACATCAAAAATCGTCATAATATACTAAGGGATAAAGATGTCATTGTATATTAAGGCCTATAAAGAGAGAAAAACTATATAGTATAGAAAGGTTAAAAAAAGTGAAAAAACGGCATAGTATAGTATGGCAAAAAAATGAAAAAATGGCATTGTGTAATGAGGCATAAAAACATAAAAAAAAATCAAAATATACTAAGGTATAAAGATGTCATTGTATATTAAAACCTAAAAAGTCAGAAAAATGACACAGTATAGTATGGCAGAAAAAGTGAAAAAATGGCATAGTATACTATGGCAAAAAAAATGAAAAAATAGCATAGTATATTAAGGCATAAAAACATCAAAAAACGTCATAATATACTAAGGGATAAAGATGTCATTGTATGTTAAGGCCTAAAAAGTGAGAAAAACAGCAAAGTATGGTATGGCAAAAAAACTTAAAAGACGACATAGTATATTAAGGCATAAAAACATCAAAAAACGTCATAATATGGTAAGGTATACAGATGTCATAGTATATTGACGCCTATGAAGTGAGAAAAACGACATAATATAGTATGGCAAAAAAAGTGAAAAAACGACATACTATAGTATGGCAAAAAAAATGAAAAAAATGCATAGTATATTAAGGCATTGAAACATCAAAAATCGTCATTATATACTAAGGCATAAAGATGTCATTGTATATTAAAACCTAAAAAGTGAAAAAACGGCATAGTGTAATGAGGCATAAAAACATGAAAAAAATGCATAGTATATTAAGGCATTGAAACATCAAAAATCGTCATTATATACTAAGGCATAAAGATGTCATTGTATATTAAAACCTAAAAAGTGAAAAAACGGCATAGTGTAATGAGGCATAAAAACATGAAAAAAATGCATAGTATATTAAGGCATTGAAACATCAAAAATCGTCATTATATACTAAGGCATAAAGATGTCATTGTATATTAAAACCTAAAAAGTGAAAAAACGGCATAGTGTAATGAGGCATAAAAACATGAAAAAAATGCATAGTATATTAAGGCATTGAAACATCAAAAATCGTCATTATATACTAAGGCATAAAGATGTCATTGTATATTAAAACCTAAAAAGTGAAAAAACGGCATAGTGTAATGAGGCATAAAAACATGAAAAAAATGCATAGTATATTAAGGCATTGAAACATCAAAAATCGTCATTATATACTAAGGCATAAAGATGTCATTGTATATTAAAACCTAAAAAGTGAAAAAACGGCATAGTGTAATGAGGCATAAAAACATGAAAAAAATGCATAGTATATTAAGGCATTGAAACATCAAAAATCGTCATTATATACTAAGGCATAAAGATGTCATTGTATATTAAAACCTAAAAAGTGAAAAAACGGCATAGTGTAATGAGGCATAAAAACATCATAAAACATCATAATATGGCAAGGTATAAAGATGTCATAGTATATTGACGCCTATGAAGTGAGAAAATTGACATAGTATAGTATGGCAAAAAAAGTGAAAAAACGACATAGTAGTATGGCAAAAAAAAAAGAAAAAATGGCATAGTATATTAAGGCATAAAAACATAGAAAAACGTAATAATATACTAAGATATAAAAATGTCATTGTATATAAAAGCCTAAAAATAGTAAGGAAAAAAAGTGAAAGTACGACAGTACAGCAAAAAAATGAAAAAATGGCAAGGTACATTGAGGCATAAAAAGAACGTCATAATATACCAAGGCATAAAGATGTTTTTGTATATTAAAGCTTAAAAAGTGAGAAAAACGACACAGAATGGTATGGCAAAAAAAGGGAAAAAACGACCTAGTATAGTATGGCAAAAAAATGAAAAAATAGCATAGTATATTAAGGCATAAAAACATCAAAAAACGTCATAATATACTAAGGGATAAAGATGTCATTGTATGTTAAGGCCTAAAAAGTGAGAAAAACAACAAAGTATGGTATGGCAAAAAAACTTAAAAGACGACATAGTATATTAAGGCATAAAAACATCAAAAAACATCATAATATGGTAAGGTATAAAGATGTCATAGTATATTGACGCCTATGAAGTGAGAAAAATGACATAGTATAGTATGGCAAAAAAAGTGAAAAAACGACATAGTATAGTATGGCAAAAAAGATGAAAAAATTGCATAGTATATTAAGGCATCAAAACATCAAAAATCGTCATAATATACTAAGGGATAAAGATGTCATTGTATATTAAAACCTAAAAAGTGAGAAAAACAACAAAGAATGGTATGGCAAAAAAAGTTAAAAAACGACATAGTATATTAAGGCATAAAAACATCAAAAAACATCATAATATGGTAAGGTATAAAGCTGTCATAGTATATTGACGCCTATGAAGTGAGAAAAATAACATAGTATAGTATGGCAAAAAAAGTGAAAAAACGAAATAGTGTAGTATGGCAAAAAAAGTTAAAAAACGACATAGTATAGTATGGCAAACAAAGTGAAAAACGACATAGTATAGTATGGAAAAAAATGAAAAAATTGCGTCGTATATTAAGGCATCAAAACATCAGGAAACATCATAATATACTAAGATAGTATAGTATGGCAAACAAAGTGAAAAACGACATAGTATAGTATGGAAAAAAATGAAAAAATTGCGTCGTATATTAAGGCATCAAAACATCAGGAAACATCATAATATACTAAGATAGTATAGTATGGCAAACAAAGTGAAAAACGACATAGTATAGTATGGAAAAAAATGAAAAAATTGCGTCGTATATTAAGGCATCAAAACATCAGGAAACATCATAATATACTAAGATAGTATAGTATGGCAAACAAAGTGAAAAACGACATAGTATAGTATGGAAAAAAATGAAAAAATTGCGTCGTATATTAAGGCATCAAAACATCAGGAAACATCATAATATACTAAGATAGTATAGTATGGCAAACAAAGTGAAAAACGACATAGTATAGTATGGAAAAAAATGAAAAAATTGCATAGTATATTAAGGCATAAAAACATCAAAAAACATCATAATATGGTAAGGTATAAAGCTGTCATAGTATATTGACGCCTATGAAGTGAGAAAAATGACATAGTATAGTATGGCAAACAAAGTGAAAAACGACATAGTATAGTATGGCAAAAAAAATGAAAAAATTGCATAGTATATTAAGGCATCGAAACATCAAAAATCGTCATTATATACTAAGGGATAAAGATGTCGTTGTATATTAAAACCTATAAAGTGAGAAAAACTACATAGTATAGAATGGTTAAAAAAAGTGAAAAAACGGCATAGTATAGTATGGCAAAAAAATGAAAAAATGGCATAGTGTAATGAGGCATAAAAACATCAAAAAACATCATAATATACTAAGGTATAAAGATGTCATAGTATATTAAGGCATAAAAAGTGAGAAAAATTACACAGTATAGTATGGCAAAAAAATGAAAAAATGGCATAGTATATCAAGGCATAAAAACATCAAAAAACGTCATAATATACTAAGAGATAAAGATGTCATTCTATATTAAAAACTAAAAAGTGAGAAAAACAACAAAGTATGGCATGGCAAAAAACTGAAAAAACGACATAGTATATTAAGGCATAAAAACATCAAAAAACATCATAATATGGTAAGGTATACAGATGTCATAGTATATTAAAACCTAAAAAGTGAGAAAAACAACATAGTATGGTATGGCAAAAAAACTGAAAAAAGAACATAGTATATTAAGGCATCAAAACATCAAAAATCGTCATAATATACTAAGGGATAAAGATGTCATTGTATATTAAGGCCTATAAAGTGAGAAAAGCTACATAGTATAGAATGGTTAAAAAAAGTGAAAAAATGGCATAGTGTCATGATCTGTGTCTAGTTGTGTTTAGTTTTCTGTCTTGTGTCTATGTTGTCTCATCACTTCCTGTTTCATTTTGACATTTGACTCTCCTTTCGTTTCAGGTAACTTGCCCTTCCTCCTGGTGTCTCCCGTTGGTCTGAGTGTCTTCCCCGCCCTGATTGTTTCCACCTATTCCGCCTTTACCTTGTGTATATCTGTCTGCGTTTCCCTTTGTTCTGTGCCAGTTCGTCTTGTTCTGTATCCATGAACCTCCTGGCCCCACACTCCATGTCGTTGTTGATTCAGGTCTTGTTCCTTGTTACTTTGTTTAATTTTTCATCATAAGAGTGATTTTTGGTTCTCTGGCGTTTGCCATTTGTTCCTCTCAGAGTGATTTTCTTTTGTCTCCTCTAGTTTGTTACTTTGATACTTTGTGCTTAGTCACGTTATTGTTTGTTACTTTGTTGTTTCCTCATAAGAGTGATTTTCTTTTGTACTTTGTTAATAAATATCATTTTGTTGAACTTTTTGAGTCGTGCATTTGGGTCCTGTCCAAGTTTGAGTCGGACAGCATAGTATACTATGGCAAAAAAATGAAAAAATGGCATAGTATATTAAAGCATAAAAACATCAAAAAACGTCATAATATACTAAGGGATAAAGATGTCATTGTATATTAAGGCCTAAAAAGTGAGAAAAACTACATAGTATAGAATGGTTAAAAAAAGTGAAAAAATGGCATAGTGTCATGATCTGTGTCTAGTTGTGTTTAGTTTTCTGTCTTGTGTCTATGTTGTCTCATCACTTCCTGTTTTATTTTGACATTTGACTCTCCTTTCGTTTCAGGTAACTTGCCCTTCCTCCTGGTGTCTCCCGTTGGTCTGAGTGTCTTCCCCGCCCTGATTGTTTCCACCTATTCCGCCTTTACCTTGTGTATATCTGTCTGCGTTTCCCTTTGTTCTGTGCCAGTTCGTCTTGTTCTGTATCCATGAACCTCCTGGCCCCACACTCCATGTCGTTGTTGATTCAGGTCTTGTTCCTTGTTACTTTGTTTAATTTTTCATCATAAGAGTGATTTTTGGTTCTCTGGCGTTTGCCATTTGTTCCTCTCAGAGTGATTTTCTTTTGTCTCCTCTAGTTTGTTACTTTGATACTTTGTGCTTAGTCACGTTATTGTTTGTTACTTTGTTGTTTCCTCATAAGAGTGATTTTCTTTTGTACTTTGTTAATAAATATCATTTTGTTGAACTTTTTGAGTCGTGCATTTGGGTCCTGTCCAAGTTTGAGTCGGACAGCATAGTATACTATGGCAAAAAAATGAAAAAATGGCATAGTATATTAAAGCATAAAAACATCAAAAAACGTCATAATATACTAAGGGATAAAGATGTCATTGTATATTAAGGCCTAAAAAGTGAGAAAAACTACATAGTATAGAATGGTTAAAAAAAGTGAAAAAATGACATAGTATAGTATGGCAAAGAAATGAAAAATGGCATAGTGTAATGAGCCATAAAAACATCAAAAACATCATAATATACTAAGGTATAAAGATGTCATAGTATATTAAGGCATATAAAGTGAGAAAAATTACACAGTATAGTATGGCAAAAAAAGTGAGAAAATGGCATAGTATATTAAGGCATAAAAACGTCAAAAAACGTCATAATATACTAAGGTATGAAGATGTCATAGTATTTTAAGGCATATAAAGTGAGAAAATTACACATTATAGTATGGCAAAAAAAGTGAGAAAATGGCATAGTATCGTATGGCAAAAAAAATGAAAAAATGGCATAGTATATTAAGGCATAAAAAAATCAAAAAACGTCATAATATACTAAGGGATAAAGATGTCTTTGTATATTAAAACCTAAAAAGTGAGAAAAACAACAAAGTATGGTATGGCAAAAAAAACTTAAAAAACGACATAGTATATTAAGGCATAAAAACATCAAAAAACATCATAATATGGTAAGGTATAAAGATGTCATAGTATATTGACGCCTATGAAGTGAGAAAAATGACATAGTATAGTATGGCAAAAAAAGTGAAAAAACGACATAGTATAGTATGGCAAAAAAGATGAAAAAATTGCATAGTATATTAAGGCATCAAAACATCAAAAATCGTCATAATATACTAAGGTATAAAGATGTCATTGTATATTAAAACCTAAAAAGTGAGAAAAATGACACAGTATAGTATGGCAAAAAAAGTGAAAAAACGACATAGTATAGTATGGCAAAAAAAATGAAAAAATTGCATAGTATATTAAGGCATCAAAACATCAAAAATCGTCATAATATACTAAGGTATAAAGATGGCATTGTATATTAAAACCTAAAAAGTGAGAAAAATGACACAGTATAGTATGGCAAAAAAAGTGAAAAAACGGCATAGTATAGTATGGCAAAAAAAATGAAAAAATGGCATAGTATATTAAGGCATAAAAACATCAAAAAACGTCATAATATACTAAGGTATTAAGACCTCATAGTATATAAGGCCAAATAAGTGAAAAAAACTACATAGTATAGTATGGCAAAAAAATGAAAAAATGGCATACTATATTAAGGCATCAAAACATCAAAAATCGTCATAATATACTAAGGGATAAAGATGTCATTGTATATTAAGGCCTATAAAGGGAGAAAAACTATATAGTATAGAAAGGTTAAAAAAAGTGAAAAAACGGCATAGTATAGTATGACAAAAAAATGAAAAAATGGCATAGTGTAATGAGGCATAAAAACATCAAAAAACATTATAATATACTAAGGTATAAAGATGTCATTGTATATTAAAAAAGTGAAAAAACTAAAAAGTATAGTATGGCAAAAAAATGAAAAAAGGACATAGTGTAATGAGGCATAGAAACATCAAAAAACATCATAATATACTAAGGTATGAAAATGTCATTGTATATTAAGGCATATAAAGTGAGAAAAATTACACAGTATAGTATGGCAAAAAAGTGAGAAAATGGCATAGTATAGTATGGCATAAAAAAGAAAAGATGGTATAGTGTTTTAAGGCATCAAAACATCAGGAAACATCATAATATACTAAGGTATAAGGACCTCACAGTATATAAGGCCAAAAAAGTGAAAAAACGACATAGTATAGTATGGAAAAAAATGAAAAAATGGCAAAGTATATTAAGGCATAAAAACATCAAAAAACATTATAATATACTAAGGTATAAAGATGTCATTGTATATTAAAACCTAAAAAGTGAGAAAAATGACACAGTATAGTATGGCAAAAAAAGTGAAAAAATGGCATACTATATTAAGGCATCAAAACATCAAAAAAAGTCATAATATACTAAGGGACGAAGATGTCATTGTATATTAAGGCCTATAAAGGAAGAAAAATTATTATAAGACCTAAAAAGTGAGAAAAACAACAAAGTATGGTATGGCAAAAAAAGTTAAAAAACGACATAGTATAGTTTGGCAAAAAAATGAAAAAATGACATAGTGTAATGAGGCATAGTGTGGCATAATGTGGCAAAGTATATTAAGGCATAAAAACATCAAAAAACGTCATAATATACTAAGGGATAAAGATGTCATTGTATATTAAGGCCTATAAAGTGAGAAAAACTACATAGTATAGTATGGCCAAAAAAGTGAGAAAATGGCATAGTATCGTATGGCAAAAAAAAGAAAAAATGGCATAGTATATTAAGGCATAAAAACATCAAAAAACGTCATAATATACTAAGGGATAAAGATGTCATTGTATATTAAGGCCTATAAAGTGAGAAAAACTACATAGTATAGTATGGCCAAAAAAGTGAGAAAATGGCATAGTATCGTATGGCAAAAAAAAGAAAAAATGGCATAGTATATTAAGGCATAAAAACATCAAAAAACGTCATAATATACTAAGGGATAAAGATGTCATTGTATATTAAGGCCTATAAAGTGAGAAAAACTACATAGTATAGTATGGCCAAAAAAGTGAGAAAATGGCATAGTATCGTATGGCAAAAAAAAGAAAAAATGGCATAGTATATTAAGGCATAAAAACATCAAAAAACGTCATAATATACTAAGGGATAAAGATGTCATTGTATATTAAGGCCTATAAAGTGAGAAAAACTACATAGTATAGTATGGCCAAAAAAGTGAGAAAATGGCATAGTATCGTATGGCAAAAAAAAGAAAAAATGGCATAGTATATTAAGGCATAAAAACATCAAAAAACGTCATAATATACTAAGGGATAAAGATGTCATTGTATATTAAGGCCTATAAAGTGAGAAAAACTACATAGTATAGTATGGCCAAAAAAGTGAGAAAATGGCATAGTATCGTATGGCAAAAAAAAGAAAAAATGGCATAGTATATTAAGGCATAAAAACATCAAAAAACGTCATAATATACTAAGGGATAAAGATGTCATTGTATATTAAGGCCTATAAAGTGAGAAAAACTACATAGTATAGTATGGCCAAAAAAGTGAGAAAATGGCATAGTATCGTATGGCAAAAAAAAGAAAAAATGGCATAGTATATTAAGGCATAAAAACATCAAAAAACGTCATAATATACTAAGGGATAAAGATGTCATTGTATATTAAGGCCTATAAAGTGAGAAAAACTACATAGTATAGTATGGCCAAAAAAGTGAGAAAATGGCATAGTATCGTATGGCAAAAAAAAGAAAAAATGGCATAGTATATTAAGGCATAAAAACATCAAAAAACGTCATAATATACTAAGGGATAAAGATGTCATTGTATATTAAGGCCTATAAAGTGAGAAAAACTACATAGTATAGTATGGCCAAAAAAGTGAGAAAATGGCATAGTATCGTATGGCAAAAAAAAGAAAAAATGGCATAGTATATTAAGGCATAAAAACATCAAAAAACGTCATAATATACTAAGGGATAAAGATGTCATTGTATATTAAGGCCTATAAAGTGAGAAAAACTACATAGTATAGTATGGCCAAAAAAGTGAGAAAATGGCATAGTATCGTATGGCAAAAAAAAGAAAAAATGGCATAGTATATTAAGGCATAAAAACATCAAAAAACGTCATAATATACTAAGGGATAAAGATGTCATTGTATATTAAGGCCTATAAAGTGAGAAAAACTACATAGTATAGTATGGCCAAAAAAGTGAGAAAATGGCATAGTATCGTATGGCAAAAAAAAGAAAAAATGGCATAGTATATTAAGGCATAAAAACATCAAAAAACGTCATAATATACTAAGGGATAAAGATGTCATTGTATATTAAGGCCTATAAAGTGAGAAAAACTACATAGTATAGTATGGCCAAAAAAGTGAGAAAATGGCATAGTATCGTATGGCAAAAAAAAGAAAAAATGGCATAGTATATTAAGGCATAAAAACATCAAAAAACGTCATAATATACTAAGGGATAAAGATGTCATTGTATATTAAGGCCTATAAAGTGAGAAAAACTACATAGTATAGTATGGCCAAAAAAGTGAGAAAATGGCATAGTATCGTATGGCAAAAAAAAGAAAAAATGGCATAGT
Organism: Seriola dumerili; assembly: GCF_002260705.1. Classification (NCBI taxonomy): domain Eukaryota; kingdom Metazoa; phylum Chordata; class Actinopteri; order Carangiformes; family Carangidae; genus Seriola; species Seriola dumerili. The sequence goes on from NW_019175644.1 coordinate 666,924, forward strand.
ATATTAAGGCATAAAAACATCAAAAAACGTCATAATATACTAAGGGATAAAGATGTCATTGTATATTAAGGCCTATAAAGTGAGAAAAACTACATAGTATAGTATGGCCAAAAAAGTGAGAAAATGGCATAGTATCGTATGGCAAAAAAAAGAAAAAATGGCATAGTATATTAAGGCATAAAAACATCAAAAAGTGTCATAATATACTAAGGGATAAAGATTTCATTGTATATTAAGGCCTATAAAGTGAGAAAAACTACATAGTATAGTATGGCCAAAAAAGTGAGAAAATGGCATAGTATATTATGGCAAAAAAATGAAAAAATGGCACAGAATATTAAGGCATCAAAACATCAAAAATCGCCATAATATACTAAGGGATAAAGATGTCATTGTATATTAAGGCCTATAAAGTGAGAAAAACTATATAGTATAGAATGGTTAAAAAAAGTGAAAAAACGGCATAGTATAGTATGGCAAAAAAATGGAAAAAATGGCATATTGTAATGAGGCATAAAAACATCAAAAAACATCATAATATACTAAGATATAAAGATGTCATTGTATATTAAAACCTAAAAAGTGAGAAAAATGACACAGTATAGTATGGCCAAAAAAGTGAAAAAATGGCATAGTATAGTATTGCAAAAAAATGAAAAAATGGCATAATATATTAAGGCATAAAAACATCAAAAAACGTCATAATATACTAAGGTATGAAGATGTCATAGTATTTTAAGGCATATAAAGTGAGAAAAATTACACAGTATAGTATGGCAAAAAAAGTGAAAAAATGGCATAGTATAGTATGGCAAAAAAATGAGAAAATGGCATAGTATATTAAGGCATGAAAACATCAAAAAACATCATAATATACTAAGGGATAAAGATGTCATTGTATATTAAAACCTAAAAAGTGAGAAAAACAACAAAGTATGGTATGGCAAAAAAAGTGAAAAAACGACATAGTATATTAAGGCATAAAAACATCAAAAAGCATCACAATATACTAAGGTATAAAGATGTCATTGTATATTAAGGCCTATAAAGTGAGAAAAATGACATAGTATAGTATGGCAAAAAAAGTGAAAAAATGGCATAGTATAGTATGGCAAAAAAACGAAAAAATGGCATAGTGTAATGAGGCATAAAAACATCAAAAAACATCATAATATACTAAGGTATAAAGATGTCATTGTATATTAAAACCTAAAAAGGGAGAAAAATGACAGTATAGTATGGCAAAAAAACTGAAAAAACAACATAGTATATTAAGGCATAAAAACATCAAAAAACGTCATAATAATAATAATATAATAATAATAATATAATATGGTAAGGTATACAGATGTCATTGTATATTAACGCCTAGAAAGTGAAAAAACAGCATAGTATAGTATGGCAAAAAAATTGAAAAATGGCATAGTATATCTAGGCATAAAAACATAAAAAAAAACATCATAATATACTAAGGTATAAAGATGTCATTGTATATTAAAACCTAAAAAGTGAGAAAAACAACATAGTATGGTATGGAAAAAAAAGTGAAAAAACGGCATAGTATAGTATGGCAAAAAAATGAAAAAATGGCATAGTATTTTTAGGCATAAAAACGTCAAAAAAGGTCATAATATACTAAGGTATAAAGACATCATAGTATATTAAGGCGTAAAGAGTGAACAAAAATGACAAAGTATAGTATGGCAAAAAAAAGTGAAAAAACGGCATAGTATAGTATGGCAAAAAAATTAAAAAAAAAAGGCATAGTATTTTTAGGCATAAAAATGTCAAAAAAGGTCATAATATACTAAGGTATAAAGACATCAAGTGAGAAAATGGCATAGTATAGTATGGCAAAAAAATGAAAAAATGGCATAGTATATTAAGGCATAAAAACATCAAAAAACGTCATAATATATACTAAGGTATAAAGACATCATAGTATATTAAGGCCTAAAAAGTGAAAAAAAACGACAAAGTATAGTATGGCAAAAAAAAAAGAAAAAACAGCATAGTATAGTATTGCAAAAAAATTTTAAAATGGCATAGTATATTCAGGCATAAAAACGTCAAAAAAGGTCATAATATACTAAGGTATAATGACATCATAGTATATTAAGGCTTATAATGTGAGAAAAAAGACATTGTATGGTATGGCAAAAAAAAGAAAAAATGGCATAGTATGTCTAGGCATAAAAACGTCATATTAAAGTAAAGCATATAAAGATCATAGTGTATTGAGGAATAGAAGCCAGAGATACCTGAAAACCCACATAGGTACAGAGAAATGATTAAAGTTCCATAGCCTTAACCACTGTATTACCATGCTGTCCTCTCAGAATTGCGTATTATAGTCATCCATAAAAACATAAAGGTTTAGTAAGGTGTGGATTAAAAGAACAATGGCAAAAAAAATAAAAATAGTATAGTATATTAAGGCATAAAAACGCACTAGTGTACTAAGGCATAGAAGCTGGAGATACCTGAAAGGCCACAGTGGGACAAGGAAATAATGAAAGTTCTATACAGAAAGGTCACAGGTGGGATTTGAACCCAGCTCCTTCTTCGCAGGAGTCCGTAGCTTAAACCACTGTACTACCATGCCGTCCCACCTGACTGCCATGTTATAGTCATACATAAAAACATAAAGCTTTAGTAAGGTGTGGATTAAAAGAAAAATGGCAAAATAATTTAAAAAATAGCATAGTATATTTAGGCATAAAAACACAGTAGTGTACCAAGGCATAGAAGCTGGAGATACTTGAAAGGCCACAGTGGGACAAGGAAATAATGAAAGTTCCATAAAGAGAGGTTGCAGGTGGGGTTTGAACCCAGCACCTTTTCCGCCAGAGTCCATAGCTTAAACCACTGTACTATCATGCTGTCCCATCTACCTACTATATTATAGTCATCCATAAAAACATAAAGGTTTAGTAAGGTGTTGACTAAAAGAAAAGTGGCAAAAAAAATTACAAAATAGCATAGTATATTTAGGCTTAAAAACACAGTAGTGTACTAAGGCATAGAAGCTGGAGATACCTGAAAGGCCACAGTGGGACAAGGAAATAATGAAAGTTCCATAAAGAAAGGTCACAGGTGGGTTTGAACCCAGCACCTTTTCCTCAGGAGTCCACAGCTTAAACCACTGTACTACCATGCTGTCCCATCTGACTACCATATTATAGTCATCCATAAAAACATAAAGGTTTAGTAAGGTGTTGATTAAAAGAAAAGTGGCAAAAAAAATTAAAAAATAGCATAGTATATTTAGGCTTAAAAACACAGTAGTGTACTAAGGCATAGAAGCTGGAGATACCTGAAAGGCCACAGTGGGACAAGGAAATAATGAAAGTTCCATAAAGAAAGGTCACAGGTGGGTTTGAACCCAGCACCTTTTCCTCAGGAGTCCACAGCTTAAACCACTGTACTACCATGCCGTCCCATCTGACTACCATATTATAGTCATCCATAAAAACATAAAGGTTTAGTAAGGTGTTGATTAAAAGAAAAGTGGCAAAAAAAATTAAAAAATAGCATAGTATATTTAGGCTTAAAAACACAGTAGTGTACTAAGGCATAGAAGCTGGAGATACCTGAAAGGCCACAGTGGGACAAGGAAATAATGAAAGTTCCATACAGAAAGGTCACAGGTGGGTTTGAACCCAGCACCTTTTCCTCAGGAGTCCACAGCTTAAACCACTGTACTACCATGCTGTCCCATCTGACTACCATATTATAGTCATCCATAAAAACATAAAGGTTTAGTAAGGTGTTGATTAAAAGAAAAGTGGCAAAAAAAATTAAAAAATAGCATAGTATATTTAGGCTTAAAAACACAGTAGTGTACTAAGGCATAGAAGCTGGAGATACCTGAAAGGCCACAGTGGGACAAGGAAATAATGAAAGTTCCATACAGAAAGGTCTCAGGTGGAGTTTGAACCCAGCTCCTTTTCCTCAGGAGTCCATAACTGAAACCACTGTACTACCATGCTGCCCTGTCAGACTGCCATGTCATAGTAATCCATTAAAACATAAAGGTTTAGCAAGGTGGGGATTTAAAAAAAAAATGGCAAAAGAATGAAAGAATGGCATAGTATATTTAGGCATAAAAATGCCATAGTGTACTTAGGTATAGAAGCCAGAGATACCTGAAAACCCACATTGGGAAAGGGAAATAATTATAGTTCTGTGCAGAAAGGTCCCACTTTGGGTGCAAACCTAGCATCTTCTCCCTGGGAGTCCATAGCTTTAACCACTGCACTACCATGCTGCCCCATAGAGGGCACATTTTAATCATTAATGAGAATATAAAAGTTTAGGAAGGCGCTTAATAAAAGTGATATTAAGACAATAAAGGTCAAAAAACATCATACTATAATAAGGCATAAAAACGTCATAGTCTAGTAAGGAATTTTAAAACTAAAAATATTTAAAAAATGTTTCGGCATGAAGACGGCATACTGTAGTAAGGCCTAAAAAGTGGAAAAAAACAACAAAGTATAGTATGGCAAAAAAAAGTGAAAAAATGAAATTGCATAGTATGGCAAAAAAATTATAAAATGGCATAGTGTAATGAGGCATAAAAACATCAAAAAACATCATAATATACTAAGGTATAAATATGTCATTGTATATTAAAATCTAAAAAGTGAGAAAAATGACATAGTATGGTATGGCAAAAAAAGTGAAAAAACAACATAGTATATTAAGGCGAAAAACGTCATAATGTGGTACAGTATACAAATGTCATTGTATATTAATACCTATAAAGTAAGAAAAACAACATAGTATAGTATAGTTAAAAAAAAGTGAAAAAAGGATATAGTATAGTATGGCAAAAAAGTGAAAAAAATGGCATACTGTATTCAGGCATAAAAACATCAAAAAACATCATAATATACTAAGGTATAAAGATGTCATAGTATATTAGGGCATATAAAGTGAGAAAAATTACATAGTATAGTATGTCAAAAAAAAGTGAAAAAAACGGCATGGCAAAAAAATAAAAAATTGGCATAGTGTAATAAGGCATAAAAACATCAAAAAAACATCATAATATACTAAGGTATAAAGATGTCATAGTATATTAAGGCATAAAAACATCAAAAAACGTCATAATATACTAAGGTATACTGATGTCATAGTATATTAAGGCATATAAAGTGAGAAAAATTACACAGTATAGTATGGCAAAAAAAGTGAAAAAATGGCATAGTATAGTATGGCAAAAAAATGAAAAAATGGCATAGTATATTAAGGCATAAAAACATCAAAAAACGTCATAATATACTAAGGTATACTGATGTCATAGTATATTAAGGCATATAAAGTGAGAAAAATTACACAGTATAGTATGGCAAAAAAAGTGAAAAAATGGCATAGTATAGTATGGCAAAAAAATGAAAAAATGGCATAGTATATTAAGGCATAAAAACATCAAAAAACGTCATAATATACTAAGGTATACTGATGTCATAGTATATTAAGGCATATAAAGTGAGAAAAATTACACAGTATAGTATGGCAAAAAAAGTGAAAAAATGGCATAGTATAGTATGGCAAAAAAATGAAAAAATGGCATAGTATATTAAGGCATAAAAACATCAAAAAACGTCATAATATACTAAGGTATACTGATGTCATAGTATATTAAGGCATATAAAGTGAGAAAAATTACACAGTATAGTATGGCAAAAAAAGTGAAAAAATGGCATAGTATAGTATGGCAAAAAAATGAAAAAATGGCATAGTATATTAAGGCATAAAAACATCAAAAAACGTCATAATATACTAAGGTATACTGATGTCATAGTATATTAAGGCATATAAAGTGAGAAAAATTACACAGTATAGTATGGCAAAAAAAGTGAAAAAATGGCATAGTATAGTATGGCAAAAAAATGAAAAAATGGCATAGTATATTAAGGCATAAAAACATCAAAAAACGTCATAATATACTAAGGTATACTGATGTCATAGTATATTAAGGCATATAAAGTGAGAAAAATTACACAGTATAGTATGGCAAAAAAAGTGAAAAAATGGCATAGTATAGTATGGCAAAAAAATGAAAAAATGGCATAGTATATTAAGGCATAAAAACATCAAAAAACGTCATAATATACTAAGGTATACTGATGTCATAGTATATTAAGGCATATAAAGTGAGAAAAATTACACAGTATAGTATGGCAAAAAAAGTGAAAAAATGGCATAGTATAGTATGGCAAAAAAATGAAAAAATGGCATAGTATATTAAGGCATAAAAACATCAAAAAACGTCATAATATACTAAGGTATACTGATGTCATAGTATATTAAGGCATATAAAGTGAGAAAAATTACACAGTATAGTATGGCAAAAAAAGTGAAAAAATGGCATAGTATAGTATGGCAAAAAAATGAAAAAATGGCATAGTATATTAAGGCATAAAAACATCAAAAAACGTCATAATATACTAAGGTATACTGATGTCATAGTATATTAAGGCATATAAAGTGAGAAAAATTACACAGTATAGTATGGCAAAAAAAGTGAAAAAATGGCATAGTATAGTATGGCAAAAAAATGAAAAAATGGCATAGTATATTAAGGCATAAATACATCAAAAAACTTCATAATATACTAAGGGATAAAGATGTCATTGTATATTAAAACCTAAAAAGTGAGAAAAACAACATAGTATGGTATGGCAAAAAAAATGAAAAAACAACATAGTATATTAAGGCATAAAACATCAAAAATCGTCATAATATACTAAGGGATAAAGATGTCGTATATTAAGGCCTATAAAGTGAGAAAAACTACATAGTATAGAATGGTTAAAAAAAGGCATGAAGGGGGTGTCGTGTAGCGTAGTGGTCTAAGCAGGCGCCCCATGTGTAGAGGCTACAGTCCTCGCTGCAGTCGGCCCCGGCTTGAGTCCCGCATCGGACAGCCCTTTACTGCATGTCATTCCCCCTCTCTCTGCCTCCCCATTTCCTGTTTCTACTGTGTGCTATCAAATAAAGGCATAAAAGCCCCAAAAAATATATTTAAAAAAAAAAGGCGTAAAGATGTTATAGTACATTAAGGCATAAAAAGTCCTAAAAACATCATAGTATAGTAAGGCATAAAAAAGACAAACAGCATCATAGTATAGGAAGGCATGAAAATGTCAAAAAAAACGTCATAGTATAGTATGGTATAAAATGTCATAGTATAGTAAATCAGTAAGAAGTCTTAGTGTAGTAAGGCATAAGAATGTAAAAAAAAAAAACATCATAGTATAGTAAGTCATGAAAACGGCAAAAAACATCATAGTATAGTAAGGCATGAAAACGGCAAAAAACCTCATAAAATAATAATGCATTAAAACATTAAAAAATGCTATAGTATATTAAGGTTTTAAAAAAAAGTATAATATAGTAATTCATAAAAAACTAAACTCATAGTATTGTAAGGGAGAACATGCACCCTCTACACTGTAAGGCCCCATGCCTGGCGTTGGAACCCAGAACCTTCACACTGTGGGGCAACAATTCTAATCATCGCTTCTCTGAGCCAGCTCATCAAAAAAGTTTTAGTATAGTTAGGCATTAAAACCTCATAAAAGGCGTAAAAAAGTCTTGTGTTAAGGGTGACATTTTCATGGGATTTCTCAACAAAAACTCAACTCATAATTTGATCTATCCACCATTCTATGTTTATTCCTGCAAACAACCTCACTGCTATCCTATAGAAGACAGAAGCCAGGATTAGTTTGCTAGTCAATGCTAGCACACATTGTTAAATAACATCAGTTGACACTTTTCTGGTAAAGGTAGGCACTACTGTGATATTCTGACATGACGTGAGCCTTCAGATAGCCCCCGCCCTTTCAGTAAATCAAACGCTAGCATGCCTTAATCATTTGTCTTGGAGACATAGCTTCTTTGAGGGCACATTGCAATGATCTAGTATGACTTCACTCCAAACATAGTGCGAACGACTTCACTAAAATATTGGTCGGGACAATTCTGTCCTACCAAAACATTGGTAGAGACATGTCCCTACCGTCCATATGCAAACCTACACTCTTGGATAATGCAGATTAATGGCACAGGAACTGGAACGCTTCAGAGCTGGCCTGAGATTCATCAGCTTTTTAAGATTTCTTCCTTATCAAAGTAATTCACTGTTAGTTGTCCAATAGAAGGTCTATATATGAAAGAAATTAATTGTTAATAGCTAATTCGGGGTGCTTCATTTTCCAAAATGTGAACAAATACAGACTACATTGACATAATCATAAACGCATCCACATTACTCAGTGACATAAATATCTCCCACTGATCTTGTAATAATGAGAATTTTTTCTCCCAATAAATTCTCCTGGTTTTACATTCACATTGTACAGTGAATGTGAAACTGTTTATCAACTTGGAAGATTCTTTCCAAAGTGGAATAACATTGGGACAGAGGGTGGATAAAATAACCAGAGTTTCACCACAAAGGATATGACAATTCATGAGTCATAACAGTTTTATATGGCATTTGACTGTTTCCAACAATATGTCAGTCACATATCCAGTATTAGTAATATCCTTACATTGTTGTCATCAAGGTTGTAGTAGATATCTTTTAATCATCATGTAGAGTGTGATGATGTAAAGTCCAAAATTGTTGTATTGCTACAATCCACACAAAAAAAATGCTCCCCTAAAAAAAGCAATGCTGTGAGAGAGATTTTCCAACAGATACAAATACATTTCACAGATCTGTTTCAGTTATAGGCCATAGATTTCTCACAGTAATTCCCCAGGAGTAATGGTAGTCCTTACAGGGTGAGCACTGGTGTTGTACAGAAGTGACTTTGAAATCCACTTCAAACTAAAAGCATAAAACTGCAAAAGTAACCCTTTGAACCTGTGATGCAACAGTTTGTGTTCTTTTCTGTGATTTTGTTGTGCTCCTCTCTGTTCTATATAATTATCATTATTATTTTGTGGTAAAATGTATTTTTAATGTGTAGTTAGAATATGATTGTGATGTGGCCCACCACATATACACAATAATATTGCAAAATGTAGACCTGACAAAAGCCACAATTGTATGTACATGTTTACCAGCTTTTCACCTTTGCATTTTCTACTCAACACAACACAACACAGTATAACTCATGTCTGTCTTTGTTGTGTTGCAAATTAGATGACAACAGCATTGATACTGATGAAGACAGATAGCTTAATAGGTGTGTTGTACATATTGCCTCATGCTGCGACCTTTCGTGTTACAGCCCAACCATGTTTTTCCTCTCATTTACATTTATCTCCATATAGCTCTTTAATCAAGTCCAAGCTGCCCTGAGCTGATACCATGTTCTCATGATGAATGCTTGACTTTTTGCTCAGTTTATGGAATGTATTTTAATTTTCTTTTTTTTAACATATACCTGTTCACATATGGTCCTCACACTCAGATATAATCTACGGAAGTAATATGAAAGTCAGTTTTTGCAGCTATGCTTAAAGGAGGCAATTTCAATGTAATTACAGTGCTATTATGGAAATTATTCACCTATTGTCAGTTAAAGGTCAATGTTATACTCTATGGTCTATTCTTTGGAAATTGATGCATAATTCAAAAATATTATCAAGTTTAATTTTGTGAAAATTATTTACTTGTTTTCAGTTAGCAGGTGTCATGACAGGTACCATTCTTATACACAGTATTTTCTGTTAACATCCCCATAATGCAATGTGTTTCATTTTATAGATGTAAAGATTATCATTGTGGAACCCTATGATTGTCAGTGATGACACAAAATGGCGATGAGTAATAAGTGTGTGACATCTTGATTTATTGCTCACTAGTGTTTGTTATATTGGGAGAAGTAATTGAATGAATGAAGTAGTGCTTTCAGACACACCACTAATAAATGATAAAGGTTTAAGTTTGACAGTTGCAACAGGAAAATGAATAACATGTCACTGGGTCTTCTTTTACTGCTGACATTTTTGATTCATCATATCAGGAAAAGCCCAGGTGTTACTTATAACTACTATAATTAGTTGGAAATCGTTTAAGTAATTGCAGAGGAATATGGTTCAATGAGATAATATTAGAGCTCTGATAACAAAAGAGCTCAAGTCTGACTTCAAACAATGGTGAACCTTGTGGAAAATTGGGATGGAAATATGGCATTTACTGTATTTTTATTTCACGTATTAATTTGTGTCTTCAGTCGAGTGGATGCTTCAATCACATGCTTTATGTACATCATGATTTTTTTTGCTAAGTTTGTTTTCCTTTTTGCTTTTATCACTACAACAACTTTTCCACCTCAAGACAAGTGTAAGAACTTGTAAAAACAATGATCCAGCGTCTCCATTCAGGTTTTTTTAAATGATTTTATTGAAAATACATATATAAACAGGTAGATAGAAACATACTTATTGAGCCAGCATGTGCAGACATTTCCACAGCAGACAGTTTGACATACTCATAACAGTCATAACAGGAAAAAGCACAGGTGGAACAAATTTCATGGACAATGGATCAGTTCCTTCAAGTGTCTCAGCAGCAAACCCTGCCAGTGAGCCGGCATGTGCAACACCAGCACACCGGAGCTACTGTAGCTCAACTAACTCAATGGAACACAGTCAATTTTAATGTTATCAGCTACACCTGTGTTTATACTGTTATCATGCCAAAATGTCTGCTTTGAAAAAGAAGGGTTATAGAAAGATCTGAAACGTGGAATTCAGCTTATGATTCATGCTATTATTCATAATATAAATGTTATGAAAGAAAAAAAAAGTGTGAACTGTACACTCTACCAAACAGTGTCTCACTGGGAGAGTAAGACATTTTTTTAATATTCCATATCATGTTTTTCAACATATTAAAAATGATCTTTGGTCTCAATTAGTGGTTCATTTGTTTAAATCTAACAACGAGAGAAAGCAAAAGTTTCTCTTGAAGAAATAGCATTAATCTCTGGATGCTGCACCTCTGCCACTTTGTGAGGAAAAATAGACTGGAAAAAAAGAGTAGACACAACATCCTTCAGTACGGAACAGACCCAGAGGAGTCATCATCAACTCAAAGCAGAGGAGACATATACAGTAGACCAGAGTGTAACAATGGTACAAAAGCATTTAGAATAATTGCAAAACCGCTGTAGAGAAGAAAATTATACAAACAGCAACCCTGTCTGTCTCTCTCTGTTTCCTTCTTTCTCTGCTTTGGGTCTAAATGTGCACCACGTGTTGTTGGCTTTAACAGCACTGGCATTCTTTCATTCTCAATTCAGTGACAAAAGCAAGTGAAGCATTTCAGTTGAATTTGTCCTTGCCCTGATATAAAAGGAGAAAAAGAAAGAAAAGGTTGAAAGAAGTGTTTGAAGTGAAGCATATCTCCTTCCTTTTCCATATGTTGAATTTATGATTCAGGAACATCAGTTTAATCCATTTATATCTATAGCGTGCACAAGATACTATAGATAAGAATATATCTGTCTCAATAATTCTAAATTGAATTCATGTGTACTCGAACTTTGGACAAAGGCCTAGTCCAATTACTCCATGATTCAGAGATTCACAAGTGCTTCATGACTAATTGGGCCAATTGACATTTTCGAGTGCTAAAAACCCAAACTGCATTAACAGCGGTCATACGCAGAGGCTTGTTTTCTGAGACTAGTTGATATTCTGCCTATTGACTGTGAACTTGCCTTGACCTCATTCCTTCAGGCAGCATGAACAAAGAAATGCTCATGGGATACAACACTAAGCAGACGCGGTTTTACACTACTTGTATTCTTTGTTAATTAAACGACTGCAATCCTCTAGCAGTTCGCATGGTTTGGATTTAATAGCTGCATATGTCACAGTTGGCATTCATTTAAACTACTCCATCACATCTGAGGCTGGCCAAAGGACACATCTACAGTAGTACTCTCCTTCAATGGCTTTCTTTTTTTTTCTTTTCTTTTTTATTTTCTTTTTTTTCTACCCATGACTCTCCATCCCCACCCATGAGTAGTGTTTCAATAACAGGAAACAATCGGCCATCGTCTTTCATCACAGGTTGACGCTGGTTCCCGCACGGTGCCACTGGGTCTCTGTGGTGCCAGCCAGCCAGCCTGCCGCAGTCCATAGCAAAGGAGAGAGAGAGAGAATAAAGAGTATGTGCCAGCTTACTTGTTTCCTTATCGTCCTCCAAGGGGGGATCTGACGCATGGCCTTGCAGCAGTAATATTCAAGACTCATACAAGATGAACAGAAGCCTGTCAGCCTTACAGAGACATTTAAAGGCAGCTAATTGACAAGGCCCTCATTAGAGAAACATGCGATTTGCAAAATCATATCTCACTCCTGAGTGGGATTTGGGCTTTTTTGCTGGAAAGCGCAGTTATAGGATTCAGTCAAGTGGAGTGGTCCTGGTTAATTTTATATTAGAGTCTCAATGCCACATGTAATTGTCTGCAACAGTCTAAAAAGCGGCTTTCTCAGCAAGCAAGGCATGTTGAAAGCTGTGAATGTTCCCGTATCACAATCAGAAGGATGGTAGCCCCCCATGAGAGACTGCATGTCCAGGTTACATTTATTCATGGACTCCTCATGTAATGCATTTCTGGACCACTACCTTTTTTTTTATTTTAATACAGTCATCTGACAGCAGAAACAAAAGCATTATGTATGCATGTATACATTACGCATGCATGCATACAGTATTCATGCATTCAGTATGTCTCTGACAAGCTTTGATTTTTTTTTTTTTTTTTTTTTTTTGAGCTGCCACAATATGTTTTCCATCTGATTTATTTTTTGTGTTAGCAGCCGTACTGATAAATGACCCTTTTCCCACACAGGTGATACCAAACTGATATATGATATCAATAGCTGCTTGCACACTGCTCTACTTGTAATTACATCAGGCTGTGCAGCTGCAGTAAGTGAACATACAATCATATAGCCTGCACACAATTTTTAAGTTCATATTATCTGTCTTGGTGGAAGCCTTAGTTTGCTTATCAACCCATCTCCATGGTCATTAAGCCTTTTTCTAAGAGGCGGGAGGACATTAAATAATTTTGTTGACATCTGTCTGCGTGTGATGAATGAATAAATGCTCCTTGCTTGATTGGATGCAGGTTTTTTCCCTGGAGGTTGTACAATTTAGTTATTCACTGGTCCATATTTCCTTCACCAAATGATGGTGAACTGAACATATGCTATATTTGAGGGATCCAAAATGGATATATTTTCCTTTTATTGTAGGGTTTCCATTCAATTATGAAGATTTAGAACAAATTGAAAATGGTGCAGGTTTTTTTATACTACCACTAACAAACTAAATTGTTAGTTGTCTTGTCTGCTGAAGTATTCTGTGAAGGTTGACAGTTGAAGGGTTGGTCCTTTAACTTAATATTTCATAATAGGTTAACTTAAGTTGTGATCCCTGAACCTCAGCACACAGCGACACACAGGCTCAGACATGTCTCTTTTCCTTCTCTCTCTCTGTTGTACGTGATGAATTCCACTACCCCCTCTTTTCTTCACCTTTGTTTTGCACCTTCATGAGGTAAGAGCAGCATTCCTCGCATTCAAGCAGCATCCTCGATGACTTTATGAAAGTGCTTACAGACGCCTTTTTCTTGATTGACTTTCCGACGGACACATCCTGTCCCCTTTCAGAAGCCGCTTTCCTCTTCCTCATCCCTACAGCGCAGAGTCATGATCAGAGCTCTCCTTGGAGGCTAGTCCGGATACCTGTTGCAGTGTTTGCTTGGCCAGCTGGAAGTGTGTGCGTGTGTATGTGTGTGCTAGTTGTGTCTGTGTGTGTGAGGAAGGTGAGAGGTAAAGGAAGACCTGTTGATCATCACACGGCTCAAAGGAAAAGTTATAATAACAGTAATGAACTATGGCTGCAGCAGAATGTCCTGTATCCTGTTGTGTCTACATGCTTTCTGAAAAGAAAAGCGTTTCCTTCTTCAACTTGGAAGCATTGTTTATGGGGTTACAGTATGTGTTTGTTCGTAGGTCCTCACAATGTCACCCTGTGTACTACAGTGCTTTTTTTAAATATTCAGACACAGTCACCACTAATAAATTAATTTCAAATTTCTGTTTTACCCTTATACTTTAATTTATTTTTCTTTTTTTTACATATACCTCTTTACAGACACCCATGTTACATGTTTACATCTTAATGGAAAACTATAAAGTTTCTGTGCTTTAAATATTGATATAAATGGATTAATAGAAACAAATGTTGTCCACAGTGGGTGATTGTTGCCATTGTACAATGGCATAATCACAAGAGAGTCTATTATTTTCCCATGGTCTCTGGATATGGCAGAGTTGAAGAAGGGGAAAGGATTGTGTAAAGTGAAGGTTTGCACCAGAGTGAGCATGGTGCCTTATAGGTTGGGAGATGGTTGTATATAGATTTCACTTGGATACATATTAAGCATAGAATGGAGGCAAGACTTATTCGAAGAAACAAATGGATTTCCAGACACTGCCTTTTGCAGATTCATTGTTGTGTGATGTTAAAACTGCAGATGCTTATTGCTGGATTAGAAGTGGAGTTAAGGCATCTTTGATCCTTAATGGCCTTCAGTTTCTGTTAACCAAGCTGAGTGGAAACTGAATAATTTCCATTGTTGTTCATGTTTTGTCCATATGAAATTGACACAGAGAAAATAAATTTTAAAAAATTAAACAACAACAACCAGACACAGCTCATCTAGTCATGTTGTTTTACTTCAGTGCATCAATAGCCTTGGAGACTTGGCTGAAAACTTCATCCACTGGCAGCTCAGAGTCAATCTAGACAAAGCAACACGACACCATATGTAAGAATACATTATGTCAGATTTTGTTTTGTCAGTGTTCAACGAGCATAGCAGTCATACACTCACCTTCCTCACAATACCACGGCCATCATAAAAGGCGATGACTGGCTCAGTTGCTTTGTAATACAGGTCCAGACGCTTCTTGATGGTCTCCTCATTATCATCTGAACGGCCGCTGGTCTCACCACGCTTCAAAAGCCTCTTTACCATGGTCTCTGCTTTTGCATCAATGTACAGCAGCAGGCAGGGTTTGCCGATCTGAGTTCAAACACAAGGGAGTGATTTAAGCTTGTCTCCATAGTTGCAGGGATGAATTATAGACCCAAAAATTCATGCCCTCTCCTACCTTCTTCTCAAACTCCTCGCCCTGCTTCACCTCACGGGGGTAGCCATCAATAAGGAAGCCCTTGGAGACATCAGCCTTGGCGATCATGGCATCCTTAATCATGTCTAAGACTGTGTCCTGCAAGCAGCCCCGAAATATTATGACCAACCCTCGCAGCATGATATAGCACTTCAAGATGGAAAATAACTTAAAGTGCATATTTGAAAGTGATAGTTCAGGTTATTTGACATGGGTTTGTGTGAAGTAGTTATACATAGTCAGTGTATTACCTGCAGTAGATTCAGATTGGCGCACTGCCAGTTTAGAGTAGCAGCCGGGAGCACCAACACAGAAGCTGAGTGGTGTACTAGTGTGAACGGGGCCAGACAGAAAAACATGTTTTAGCCACTTTTAAAAAATGCCACGTGAAAAAAGCCAATATCAGATAAAGTGCACCACTTTACTACCATATTCCTGTGCACAAACATGGTGAAAATATTCAAAATAAAGCATACACTTAATCTGATATTGGCTTTTTTTCAATATGGCAATTTCTTTTTGGCTAAAGCACGTTTTTGCTGCTGTCCCCCTCAACAGCTGCACATCACTCAGATTCTGTGCCGGTGCTCCTGGCTGCTTCACCAAACTGGGAGCGCGCTGATCCGAATCTACTGCAAGTAATACACTGACTATAGATAAGTAGCTCATACAACCCCCACGTCAAATAACCCCAACTATCATTTTACTCTCATCTGTGCACACATTTTGCTTGCTATACTGCAAAACTCTTATCAATACAAGGAGGAAAAGGTATAAACAATACTTTTATTGAATGAAACTTTCTTACCAGGGGCACAAGCTCTCCCTTCTGCATGATGGCCTGGAGATGCTTGCCCCTCTCAGAGCCAGAAGAAACCTCAGCACGGAGCAGATCCCCAGATGACAGGTGGGTGTAGCCATATTTTGCAACTACCTTCTCACACTGGGTGCCCTTTCCAGAGCCAGGCCCACCTGAATAAGAGAGACAGAAAGCATTAGTGTTACATGAAGGAGATAGATGTAAGAGGTCCAGTGTCTTAGACAAAACAAAAAAAAAACTCACCCACAACAAAGATGATCTTGGCATCTTTAATTTTGTCTGAAATAAGACGGAACAAAAGAAGTTGAGTCCAACTGTGTGAATAAGTAAAACTTCTTTCTAACAAAGTTAAATTCACACGAAAAGGATTTCTAAAACAAACCTTGTGGAAGTATGATATCAGTGGTACAGGTATTTCCCATTTTTTTAAGCCACAAGGTACAGTGTCTCCTGGTCCACTAGGCTGTTTTGACTGTAGGTCTGTAGGTCTGTGCTATTACTCAAACAGTGTTACCATGACAACTGTTGTCACTTAAGACTGTTATGTAGCCAGGTATAACAGTTCAGTGGGAACTACAAGAACAATCTAAATTATAAATCTAAACAAACTTGCAGAAAATGAAAAGAAAACACAGAATTTTGGTTTAATTTATTCATTTTATTTTTTTAAACTATATTGTATTAATTATCTTAACTACATTACATTAGAACTATATTATCTTTACTGCATTTTGTATAGATTTTGTATCTCAAATATTTGTGTTGTTAAGTAAATGTCATATCATAATTTATTTCTGAATACTATGGAATACTATGTCTATGTACAGCATCATTGAATGTACAAGGTAAGGTGCCGTCTGTATTCTCAAAAATCACCAAAAGATGGCAGTAGAGTCCAAGAAAACGGAGCAAGCCTAGCTCTGCATTACTATAACTCCACAGAACTAATAATAAAATACAAATGAACATTTTCCAAATCATTAAATCCTCATTAATAAAGTGTTTACAGTCATACTCAAACATATGTAATTATTTACCTGCCATTGTGTTGTGTTAGATGAGTGTTTTCCTTCAACTGAAAAGGACAGAAAAGGACACAGAAAGGCATAAATAAATTCACTACAGCAGATGATATGACAGCAAGATAATCTAAGTAGGTCACACTGTTTTTATTTAGGTAATCCATTATAAACTGACACTCTGTTGTGTGAAGAGTGGACAATGACTGTCTGCACAAGGCTCCATGTTAAGGCTGGGATTAATGTCACTGACAGGTGACACTTTGTTGATCATGTGTTTAGAATAGAATTAATAGTTTATCAAATATTCATTTTGGACTATGCGAATAAATTGTCTCCCACCATGAATGCAAGATTGCTGCATCACCTTTTAATCAATTCGAGGTCATATAATCATTTGCATAACAGTTTTATCTATTCAGAGAATCAGTATTTCTATATTTTAAACACTCCATTTATGAACATTGTGAAATACTGAATACTTTGCCACACTACAACACTATCTGCTGTCAACATGAAACACACTTCTTTGACAGTAGTGTACTCTTTTCTAACTCACAAACACATAAATGCATCAGGAGGTGTAGTTGTACTGGTAGTATTATTAATATTACTGGTAATGTTAATGGTATTTTTTAAATGTTTGTGTTTATCAATAGAGACTGTACAATGTAGCCACACTTAACTTAAAAATGAGCGTCAGAATACTACGTAGCTTATACAGTATGTCTGAACAGTGATCAAATTTCAACAGCAACCCCATTGAAACCCTCCACCAGCAATTAAATTCTATTTTTCCTCGTGTGGTGTTGAAAAACAATGAGAACCTGTTACTTCCTGGAGTCGGCCAACCTGTCGTAGGAAAGTAGAAGCTTCTGATTGTATCAAGTGGTGTTATTTAAAAATGACAATTCTAGTCCTGAAACATTTGATTGGCACAGGAATAACTTTTAGTTATCTATTCATCGTACTGAATATATCTAAAGAAGACAACAGCCATTGCATTTCCTGTTTACACTTCTCTTTTAACTTACTTAGAAACAGAACAGAGAAGAATGAGGAAGGGGGTTGGGTCAGTAATTGGGCTGTGAGTAAATAGATATTTTCAAGTAGCTACTTGTCAGTGTTATATACTTGGGTTGAAAATGGGTGTGGTTGAAAGAACTGACTAATACTAAACTGACTGACTAAAAATAATTTTAAAATGTCGCCTATTTCAAAATAACCACCCAGTTTTGCATCTACTTTGACTATAGGGATGTTCTCACAGGCCAAATACTATACAGTATATACCATCAATATTTATTATCAAGTTTCCATTCTTTCCATACAGTTCTGCATACTCCAGTTGTGGCTATAGTATTTGCTTGTCAACAGGTTACTTACATCACAAGTGTGTGTGCTAAACAAGTAACCTGGTCTGTCTCAAGCTACAGTGCTGAATATTTTGTGTTTCAAGACTTGAATTTGACCTCGTGACAAAGTGGCTGTTTGCTTTGCTCACTGGCACACGCCTGCTATACAAACAAAGCTGTTAGGCCTATGATAGTGCCAGATTGACAAATAAGCTTTAAAGGACCAGTGTGTAGGATTTAGGAGGATCTATTGGCAGAAATGGATTATAATATTTATATTCGAGTTTTCATTAGTGTATAATCAACTGTAAATAAGAATTATTGTGTTTTCATTCGCTTAGAATGATCCCTTCACATCTACCTAGGGAGCGGGTCATCTTCCACAGAGCCCATCATGTTTATACAGTAGCCCAGAACAGAAAAACCAAGCACTGGCTCTAGAGAGGGGATTTCACGTTTTCCCATTACCTGAAGGGTAGGTTCAGGTACCAATGTAGATTGGAAAGGGAGTGGTGAGGAGAGGGGTATTCAGTTAGTTGCAATCTGCAGCCTCAAAGCCAGATGGCACTAAATCCTACACACTGGCCCTTTAAGGACTGTATAGTATAAGAAAAGTGATATAATATAGGGACAGGAGACGAATTCAATTAAAAACCTTAATAAATGTATATAAAAAAATGCAGATACTTCCACACAGGTGCACTGCACAATTAATCAATTAACATCCAATCGTGCTCTGTGTTATCATAAATAAAAATGCTGAGCAGGTCCAGTTGGTTGTGATTTTGTATCAAGATGGCAAGAGGAAAAGATTGAAGTGGCTTTGAAAGAGGGTTCAGTGTTGGGGCATGGATGGCACAAGCTTCAGCCACACAGACAGTTCAGCAGTTTCAATAGGAACAGTGGCTAAAGTGACATCTGCATTTAAATCTGTGGGGAAAACATCAGTAAATAGGAAATTTAATCAACAGCACACATTTGATTACGTGCATTAGTGCAAGGAAAAACAGAAGAGCAACTTTTCTTCAAGTGACTGAGAGTGTCAATGCAGTTCTATCCTGATGGGAGTGGTCTCTTCCAGGATGGCAATACCCCCATCTATAGGGCATGAGGGGTCTCTGAATGGTTGTGAATGATGCAAGTCATATGCTATGGCCTATCACCAGATCTCAATCCAATTGAACACTATGGGAGATTTTGGACGGACGTGTTAGACAGTGGCAGCACATGATGGCCTAACATCTTAGTAAGAAAGTTTATGTTAGTTTTTACTTAAATTTGTCACCTGTTTGTATGTTTCACTGTAGCTGTACTGCAACAGAGGGAAAAAAGTGAATTATAGTTGTACTATACATGGTCCAAATAACAGATTTCTATCTGGCTATATGGTTCACCATTAAGATATATTTTAGCATAGTACACACCAAAGCTGCAAATGTTACCAGCTTGTTCTCTGGTTCTCACTTGCAGTACTCCTCAGTACTGGTGGTGCTGCTTCTCAGGTGTCCAGTTTTATGTCAGCAGCCATTAACCCTGTGGTCTGTGTAAATGTCACTTGGAGACTGTCATCTGAGTCAGCACAGAGCCTGTTTGGGAATCCCACTTTGGCCTATTATGGTACCATCCTCTGGGTGCCCTGCATCGTTGGCTTGTCAGTCATGTTCTGGTTCTAATATGGTGCAAACAACATTACATCGCTGCCTGTGTGGGAAATACACACCATACTGCATGGAATTATGGAAGTGAAACTATATGCAGCTTGGCTTTGTTCAAATACATTTCACAATAGTGGCCTTATCAGAACTTGAGATGTAGCAAGATGTTTGAACAGGATTTCATCTTATGTGGACAAAGCCATCTGAATTTTGTACTAGGACTTGATCCATACTGTTTGCATGAATCTCTACATAAATAATTCAATAGCATGCAACTGAGCGCACTCTTAATGTAGAATGGAAGACCACTTTAGAGGACGAGAGACAGAGACACATTCAAACGTGATTTTTGTAATTCAATCCTTGAAATTAAATATAGAGACACTGATACATATCGCCTGTCACGCCCTCATGTCTTATTACTGTTTTTTAACATGCCACCCAGCTAAAAAAAGACCCAGTCAGTTTGCAGCTGTTAAGGGATAGCATGTCAACCATTCTCTAAGAGCACATGCGGATGAAGTTTTCACTCACTGCCCCTGAAAGCAACAGGAGTGAAAACAGGACCGAGCACATGATCTACTTGTAGATTCTCTCTATACAATGTTGGTTACTAAGGTACTCTGCAATTTAATTGGGCGTACTGTCCCTTTAAGGGAGAACAGGGGACCCTTTGACGTCAGTGCAGTGGGAGATATTCCATGATGTTTGTGAAAGGATGGAGCAAGATAAATTCATTGTTAGCTGTGGCTTTTTGGGGTGTGTTTGTGTTCTAAATTGCAAGCTTTAATCCACTTTAGTGTGCAAAATCATCTCAAAAGAATCAATAGCATTCAGCCACTAATCAGCTGTTAATGACCTTTTACTGTGGCTAAAAGCATGGCAGAATTAAAAGGTGAGAGCAGCTTGTATGAAAATGCCCATAAATGGGTGTAGGTGAAGGAGAATGTTTAAATGTCATTAGAGTGGAGGCAAACCATCTGCAATGAAATGTCAAACCAAATGTCTGGAGATAAAAATAAGAATCAATGGTTGGTTATCCCTTAGCAAGACAGTTATATCATCTATTCAATACCATCACTGAGCATGACACATACTAGAACCATGCCTGTGCACGATACAGAAAAGCCTGATTTTCTGATTGTGTCAACCATTTTAAACAGTGTGACTAACCAAAGTTTGTCGAGAGACCAGTAACCATGACAGTTTACCATTACAGTCTTCTGTTATTCTGCCTCTCCATCCCATCAAACAGCCCTGCCCACTCTGCCTGCCCACACTCTTTCTCTCTGACATCTCTCTATTCCTTCACTTAGACCCAGTCCCAGCCATTTCCTGCCTGCTCTTCCTCTATGGAGCCTTTGTCCTCTGTACTGACCTCTCTTTTCGCGCTGTGGCTCTAGATCCCAGTGCAAGGGGCTGCTGTCCCTGGATCCCCGTGTGTGTGTGTCTGCACAGTTCCTGCTGCACGGCAGCCCTCCCTCCCCCATGCTATGCCTTTTTATAGCTCAGCTGAGCCTGCTCAGCCAGCGTTGCATTCTGGGTAAAGGGGAAGGAGAAGGCGGGCGAGGAGAGCGAGGGAGGGAGAAGCAGGATGAATGACAGGAGAAGGCAGGGGTGAAATTAGAGGCAGAGGGAGAGGAGGGGAGGGCGGTGGCAGCGTGTTTGACAGTAAGTTTTAATTCAGGTCATTAGGTAATGAATGGCTGCATATGAGTGTACCCCCGCAAAATAAAAAATTTGTGCTTTACTTAATGTAAATTAATCAGAGCTGCTAACAGCAGATGACTGCATTTTTTTCTTTAGATTCCTACTCAATCTTGGTTATGCAAACAAACTGGAAGTGAACCAATAGGTTTGTTTAGCCCTTTGTTCTTTGTTCCACTAAAGATTGGGCTTGAGAAATCCATCGTTGCGTTGCTCTCGGTGGATCTAGGAATTATTTTATAATGAAATTCTGTGCAATACAGGTCCATGTTACTCATGTAGTTTTCCTAAGCTTAAAGACAGGAATTTAAGAGTGCAAACTTTACAAAAGCTACCCTATTCACCCCCCCCCAAAAAAAACTAAACAAAACCAGAGCCCAACGAAACATCTGAAACATTTTATTAAAAGCATGAAGGGACATATTCATGTCCTCAAATGGAACATAAATACAAAATATATTTATATGTACAAATTATGGCAAAGACAAATAGAAGCGTACCAGGTACTTTCTAAAAATGTTAATTCACAAAAAACAGAAAAAGAAAAATATTAAATGTAGCTCCCAATGTGTTGTTTATCAAATAGAGATGAATCAAACATAACCACTACGAACTTACATGATTACATGATCCATCCTGGTTCAGAATTCAGTATCTTCATGGTTCTTATAAGGTTTGAGGTACAAAAATGAGGTAAGCACTACTTTTGAATAAAAAGCAAGCCCATAGGTAAGATCAAATATTTTGGATTTTATGCAGCAAAAACTTTCAAACTGAGCCAATTAAAATTTACTTTCTGTTGTTTTTTATCCCTCTTGTTTTCATAGCAACAAATGGATAGAAACGCACAATAGGCTTCAACTATTCTTTTTGCAAAAATCTCCATTTCATGGTACAAGTTAGCAAAACTTTGTTGCTGAAACCAGAGGAAAGTTTGGAGCAGAATATCATAATTACAGTGTGGTCCTACAGATATTCAAGAACTGAGTGTGCTCTGTTTTTCACAGAGGTAATTCAACATTTTGACCACAGGGAGGCACTATACCAGCACCGCAACCTAGAACTCAATATTGTTCATTGTATTAGATTCCTCAGTATATGAAGAATCCATCTCATCAATCTGCTTCTATTTCTATGTTAATTAATAAAAAATGGCAGTAAGTAGTAGCCCGTTATCAGATGTTCAGAACAGTATGGGCAGCAGATAGCATCACTTTAAAAGCCAAGCGGAGACATCAACTGGAGCTTGAATTATCACACATCTCTAATCTTGAATCTATAAAACAAGCAGCTATTTCATATCATTTGCGCAGTAACCTCTGTAACTGCAAACTGTGTGAAGAGACAGATGCATTAAATGCACATAAATAACATTTATGTTGATGGTTCAGTCAATTTAAATGTGTGGTTATCAATCAGTGGAACGTTTAAACGGACCAAAGCCGTTTGTTTAACACTGGAAGGCTCTTCCTAATACTGTTACTGCACAAATAACACCAGTCTCTATGAGTAGTGGGAACCAGAAAAATTGTAATGATAAAAGCAGCACTGATCCATGTATAACTGAACTGACATATTTTGTTGAAAGTGATCAGACTTCAAATTAAGATTTCAGTGCAAATCTTTCATTTCACTTGTATTTTCTGTAAAATTCTGTTTCTATCATTAAATCTTTTTGCGATTTCCATGACTCACACGGTACGTCTCCACACTAATTGTTTATATTACACTGTATGCCCATCACGTGCTTCTAAAAAACATGTCTGTCACCAGGGTATACAATCTTGAGTCTTAAAATTAGCTGATTAAGGCATTAGATTGAGTACATATTTAATCCCTTACAGTATATCATCTTCGTCCCCACACCACCGAGCTTAAATCCTGCTTGTTTTCCTGTTACGTTTAGACATCTATAACATAATACACTGAGCAATATTTGACAGGGTACCACCTATTGCACATGGAATTTGTCTTGCTATTAAAAAAATCGTGTTAGTTCAGCCTTGAGTGCTGTTTTTTTTTTTTTTTTTTTTTTTTTTTAAATGTTGGCTCATCCTTCTTTCCTTCCGTCTGCTTTTATTTTCTTTGACATTAAGTCATGCGGTATTATTCACCAAGTCCTAGCTGGAAAATCCACCAGGTGGCTCTGGATCAGGGGACTGGGGGTTGTCCTGGTCGTCTGTTGGCAGCTGGACACGCTGCTCGTCCATACGCTTGGCCTGCACCCGCTGGATTAGACTGAAGAAGTCTTCATCAGGCACTGTGGGGGCGTGGGGCCCGGCTTCTGGCGGGGAACACCGCTGATCATCAATCCTGGAGGACTGAAGTTGAGGGAGATGAAATCATTTAGAGACACCACTGAATGAATGCTTGACAAAAAAGAAAGTATCTCCAAAGTCTATAAGACTAAGAATATAAGAGGATTAAACCCTTGACTTTACTTCATATGATAATTGTGGCCTTACCTGGCACTTGATAAGCATGTTGAAGAAGTCATCACTGGGTTCTTGGTGATCTCCCTCACCCACCAGGTGTCCCAGGTTGTTATGTGTAATCCTCAGGCCAGGAAGGCTACCAACATTAACCCGTTGGTCATCAAGACGGCGGCTCTGAGAGCTCGCAATCAAATCAAACAGCTCCTCAGTCTGGGGGGAAGTGGTAATTGCAGGATCTAAGAGAAGAGAGAAGAGCCCAATGAGAATGAATGTCACACATCTCATTTGAAAAGAGTTCAGCTGTCAAATAGCTTGTAAAGATCTATACCAAAGATCAACCGACCTATCATTTCGTTCAGGGACGGCATGGAGTTCGCAGCACCTTCTCCATTGTCTCCGTTCTGTGGCTCATCAAGATGGCAGCGCTGGTCATCCATGCGGCTGCTCTGGAACTTGCTGAGGAGGTCAAAGAAGCAGTCTTCATCGGAGGGGTCACGGCCCAGCTTCTGAAATGAAAATGACCCGTAAGTAAAACGCTCTCATTCTTGTTCTGCACAAATAAACCAAGACCATCCCTCTTACATCTGGAAATCCTGTCATGTGTCGATTTACTTTTACTGGATTTCCTTCCATCGTTGGTTGACTACATATTCCCCACTATAGATACAGATACTGCCCCATCTCCAAGCTAGTGTCTGGCTCCACTTCCCTCCACTTGTCGATGCATTTTCTCATACAGGCTTTTATTTCACTCTTGAGAAGCTAAGACATGATATGTTGGTTTGTTGCGCTCTACAGCGCAAGCCACTCGCAACTGAATCTTTTCAAGCTCATCACAGAGAATGCAGTTCACCTGGTTTTTACTGAACTCTACTATACGTCCAGGAAACATAATCTGCCAGTGGAATAATTAAACTTGGTGCCATTATGAGTTGCATAATGAGGATTTTCAAGATGGCCAACTTGCCTAGGAGAAAAATAATCTGATTAACTCTCAAGGGATGTCCTTCATGGTGAGAGTACCTTGGCCTAGATACTGAAGGTGGGACAATATCATAAAATGTTGTGTAAAAATAAACAACCCATTTACATCTAAGTAAAATAGCTCACAGTGGTAACCTGTAAAATGGATCAGATGAATCAGATGGCAATATGAACATATACAGCTTTAGCTGCCACACACAGCTGCTTTTGAGGAACTAAGTTATGCATGTTGATTAGTTATAACTAAATATGATAGAATATTAATATGTGTGGTGTGTTTTACTTGTTTGTTGCATTTTAGTTTTATTTATTTTTTACCAAATAGGTAAAAGTGGCACTTTTAAGTTTTTTTAAATAATGGTTTTCTTTGGTTTTAACTTGCACACGAGCAGTGGCATTGTTACACCAGCCGTTGATTTCAGATCAGTTGGCAGCGCTGGAAATTAGTGTGCAACTCTAATTAATGATCAGCTGATCAATGATTCAATCATTGAAATCTCACTGACAGTACTTCATTCTTTATTTATTTCAAGATAACACCCAGAAGCCCTCTCTCATTTTGTGCTGAATCATGTTCTCTCACCCAGTGTCACAGTATAAATATTGTGTTTAAGTGATTTTTTCTTTAGCTGCAAATACACTCAGCTAGAAAATCAGATGTGGAATGACTAATGTTTGACCAGCGCTACTGAAAAATTCTGGCAATCAGGCTGCAGTGTTATGAAATTATAAATAAAAGTCTAGCTGCTGGCTCACAGAGAAATTATCTAGGAACAGCCAAAACTGCCAACAGAGGAATTTAGATCAGATAAAAGCAAAAACTTAATATAAAAATAAGCTTTTCAGCTGAATCTTGAAACAAAATAATACACTTAAATACTAGAGTAGGCAAAATTGTACTTTCTCCATCTAATCCTACAAAAAGGGTTTTCCTTAGAGGGTCTGTTCCAAGAAGCAGGTTTACAGAGATCTCTGCATAACTTTGCAGAGTAAACACTGGAATCCCCTCAAATCTGGAACATGAACTGCTGCAAAGAGAGGAGTTGAAATGTCCATATTAAGCTTTGGCCAAAACTTTTAAAATTAAGCAATAAAATAATTTTTCAGCCAGTCAAAACACAGAATAGTTAACAGTGAAATATTATAAACACACAAACATTTAACTAAACTTCAGCTAAACTTTAGTTCACTGAAATGAAGATTAATTAAGACTCATCCTCCTCATATTCCACAACACATTTCACACTTTAGTAAAAAAAATGAACAACAGCCGCTACATTGCAAAAGGAATTTGGGTTGCCTGAACATTAACAAAAAGTCTCACAGCAGGTTGAGGGGAGCCGAGGTCAACAGAAGATCGAAACATGTCGATGGTGTCCTCATTATAGAAGCTTTCTGACCATACTTCCCTCCCCCGCCTTAAAAAACTACCCTCAGTACCAACATGACTGTCAATATTCACCATTAAAACTTGTACAACCAAAACAGCATAAGATATGACATCTTTAACACCAACTAGTGGATAAAGTTAAAATCACTTTGCCTACAGCAAGATGTGAAGTAGGTCAATGTCAACGGACACCTGATTACAAGCAGCTCTATTCTAGGAATCTTCTGTTTTCTACGGTAACTATTGTATCGGAAACTCAAACAAACAAACGCAAGTTTCGCTATTGATAGAAAAGTGTAAAATATCTACAGTAACAATATAAACACACAAACTGCAAATACACACTTCCATGTGTCCAAACGCTAACGGAAAAGAAAGTCAGTAACCTCTGGTATCCTCTGCACCATGTTGTTGTTCAAGCTGTAAAAACATAAATGAAACATCTTACCAGCAGCACTTCTTCTTTGTCTTCTATCTATCCTACTCTCTCTCTCTCATTTCCCTCTGAGCTCTCTTTCCCCTTCACTTTGTCCACATGCCTCACTCACACCTCCTTCTCCCCTACTTTAACCCACCACTTTACATCACTCACTCTCACTCTCACTCTCTCTCTCTCTCTCTCTCTGCTCTCCTGCTCTCCTGCTGTACTCAACTCCCTCCCTCTAATTTCCTCTCCTCGTCTATCCCTCTGTTTCAGCCCTCTTTTAATTTCTACCATCCACTCCCTCCCCTCTCTCTCTCTCTCTCTCTCTCTCTCTCTCTCTGCGGCTCTCCTGCAGGCCATTTTTGTCCCGTTCACTCACTGTGGGAAAACAACTCATTATGGGAAGCGGGGGGGCTGACCCTTTGGGGAGGGTAGCGGCTCTGTGATCAAGGTCACATTATCGGCAGAGAGGGAGAGCTGAGGGGTTGGGGGGAGAGGGGAGAAGCGGGTGCAAATGAGAGGTGGGGAGAAAGGGGGTGTAAGGATGGGTACAGTTATGAGTAAATTGCATGCCAGCACTGGCAGCCAGCAGAGATCAACTACCCGAAAATGACTAGAACCACCAACGCCAGCACTCAATTCTTCAAAAGCTCATATACCAATCATAATCAAAGGTTGTTTTTTTTTAACCACCATTCACATTAACAACATCTCCCTGTGAATATTTGCGTGCTCTGTGCACATTAATCAGCTGTGACTTATAGCTTATTCTGTCCTGTGTCCTTGGCCCCGTGGTCTCTGTGTGGATCTCCTCACTTCCCTTTCTGTATTGTCCAATTAATCAAGTAGGCCAAAGGGACAGAGGGAGTGAGAGAGGGACACGTGATGATGATGAGAGAAAGAAAAGAGGGAGAAAGAGAGTGAGCGAGGTAAAGAAATTAAATCATTCATGTGTGAGTGTGTGTGTGTGTGAAAGGAGGGGGTGGTGCTTTCTAACCTCTTCTGTTTTCAGGCGAGGTATTAATTACAGGTGGGGAATGGAGGAAAATTTACAGCAGGCAAAAATTAAATGAAATTATAAATTTAAAACCAGACGTAATCATCAGCTGACCGTTTGCTCAGCCACAAGCCCAAACAGCAATTCAACAATTACAGCTTTTTCTCTATGATACTTAGCTCTACATTGCAATACAAGAACAATGCTGTTCCTGTATTTCCATGTCTTCAACATGGATCATCATCTAGTGAGGATCCTTTAGAGTTTTAAAGCAAGTCAGCTGGAAACTGTGAAATCAGCCAGAGATAGCATGAAGCTAGTGTTAGCTGGTGAAATCAACCAGCCAAAATTGTCATTTCACCCCACAAATTTATTGTCTACCATTGTCTTACATCAACTTTAAAAATGTTAAATGTTTAAAAAATTACTAACAGTTTCCAGTACACTGAAGACCATGTAATATAAGTGAAAGCTCCGGGACAAGCAAATAAGTAAGCCCTGGGTTGAGAACGTTTTATCAACTGCTGTTCCCAACATGGATAACGGGGCTTACTCCATCTACTCCTGAAGACTGTATGAAACAGCCAGAAGTTCCTCAAAACACTGAGTAAGTGGTCCTTTAGTTGATATTGTTCCAACAACTGAACCATATGTTATTACAGCCCTGGAACAGTTCAGTCAATACTCATGGATGTGCATCCATCCACCTAAATCCATAAAATGAAATAACCAACAAACCAGAATCAGATTGAATTTGTTGATTTAAAATCTGCTGCTTCAGTGACAAAAAAAAAATGGGGCTCTGACATTTTTGTTGAACAATAAAATCGGTTCACAAGAAATAACTATGCTAGAATGTGAACCTCATTATGATAATTAAAGTTCATCATCATTTGACGGTTCCACAAAGTTGGTGTACTATCTATTTTATAACTGCCCCTGAGGATACATCCTAATGACTTCAAGGTGGATTTCTCTCTGATTTATAGTTTTCGGAAAAAGCAAGTTCACAGACACACAACTGGCTTTAAAAGACTGGCAGATCTGAAGAAGGGGTACGCTTCAATGTCAGCAGGATTACCAACATTTAGTTTTGGATGCTATTTCCAGTCCCTTGTGATGAACTATCATCATGCAGCCCAGTAATTTCTGCCTCTTTTCTCAGATGTCAGCCTCCTGATTACAACAATTTGCATTGTCAAAGAATCAGGGCGTGATTAGGTGCCGTGGGGACACTGAAGTTTAAGGATACAACAGCTGTGAAACAGCATCTTCATCGGGAATTTAGTTCACAGCAAATGGATCGCAGTTGGCATATCATGAGAAGATACCTTTACACTGTAGCTGACATCTTATATACCTAGAACCTCACGGGAAATTAAAAGTAATGTTTCCAATTTAATCTCTCTCTAATTTCTCTCATCTTCTCTTTAAAGCAGAAGCCCTGAGGACATGTTGGACAGGAGATGAAGAACAGAAAAAGGAGAGAACCGAGTTCTTTTTCTCAGGTAGGCTCTAAGTGATTGAATTAAAATGCTGGCATATCTTAGATTTAAGCTAAATATGAACAAGGGACTATTATTATTATTACACATTTTGGTGAGCTGCTTAATAGACTGAGGCATGAAATTGAATTTAGCTTAAGGAGTATTTTTTTTTACTATTAGAAGAAAAAAATAAGAGGAAAATACCAATATCTTAAGTCTTTATCATTCTTATCACCAAAAGCTGTAATGACTAAATCTAAACAGTGAGGAGTGTTTGAATGTTGATACTTGATTTACTGGAAACTGGACACTTATTCAACGTCCTGCTAAGAGTTGGAGGAGGAGATTGATACCACTGTTTTGTCTGTATGTTAAATATGAAGCTACTGTGAGGAGCTGGTTAGCTTAGCTTAGCATAAAGTTTGGAAACAAGGGGAAACAGCTAGGCTGGCTACTGTCCTGAGATAAGCTTGTACCTGGTGCCACATGAGTAACACATTGGCACATTTGGCTTAAAAAAAAAGGCAGTAAAGATAAAGCAACTCACTTGCACTGGAGGCGGGACTTGCACAGTGATGTCGTCAGTGTCTACAGGCGAGTCCAACCACGGCCGTTCATCTGATGACTGACTGTCGGGATAGCCTTTCCTTTTCCCGGGCTGTGACAGCTGACTCTTGGATCTCCTTGGTATACTTTCCAATTCTTGGTTCTCACCATTCTGCAATAAAAACATATTGTTAGAGAGGGATTGAGAACTGTTTGGGGAGAGGTCCGGGGGATCACATTTACAGGGGAGAAATCACCTTATCTGAAGAGAACTTCCACAGTTCTACACTGTCCATGCTGTTTCTCTTGGTGAATTTGGGTCTTGCTCCTTAAGAAAAAAAAAAAGAAAAAAAGATAAGTAAATAAACAACACATTAAAATATCTTACAACTTTAGAATATCTCATGCAATTTATTCTAAAATCATTTCAGGAGCTGTATGGCGCTCTTTGTTTGTCTTTTCGCAGCAGCAACAGCCTGTAATGTCAGTAGTGGTCCCATGATGTCCGCTGTGGCTGTGTGGTTTAGGCAGACAACTGGGCAAACAATCTGAATAAGAGTCTGTTTGCCAGCTCTGCACCAGAGAGGGAAATATAGGACATGGGTGTGAGTTTCTGGCTGGAGAAGGGTTCATAAAAGCAAACATCACACAAAAGCCAGGCTGATTGTACTGATAAAAGATTGTATAGCTCCCCCACACTACATTATATAGAGTTTTGAAATGTTCTCACTTGCCTGAGTTGGTGGATCATTTGAGGGGAATCTATAATAATCAACTTTATTATTTCAGGACAATGTTGAAAACAGACTGTGTTTTAGAAACAAACCGTCTTCCTGAGGCTGGAGGTAAAACAAGAATCTTCATTTTACCCCAAAAATATACACACCTCCTCACTCTCAGTCACATTTAGTTCAGACATAACACAGACACTGTTTATCTGTTATGTCTGTCTCACCTGAAGTTGGTTTTACATTTAACATGGCCACCTTGTGTACACATACAGTATTCAGAGCTCTCCCAAACCCACACATGCTATTTTTGTCGAAGGCAAAAGTTAAAAGAGCAGAATCTACACATTTAAAATAGCTTTAATTCAATTAAATGATCTGTAGATGTAAGGTGATTAATAATTCCCATTTACTAAACCTCTTTACTAAATATTCTATACTATTTAAGCAATTTCCTAGAGCATGATGGCTATTTCTTTAATGTGTGATGTACAGCTCCAAGACAACTTCCCCTAACCACAGTTTGCAGTGTGCAAACAGACAGGTCCCTGATCAAAATATCCACCGCACCACTTCCCCTGCCATGATCAAGAAAACGGAGGCACTTACTCACAATACGTGCAAGAAATCAAGTTACGTAAGTCCATGTAAAACACGTGTTGGAGAGGACAAAGGCAACTGAGTCATTATTTAATTCCTGAGTAAGAGAGGATACCGTGTGTTTCTTTTGTTTGTTTGTTTGTTTGTTTGTTTGTTTGACCAAATCTGTGGTTGCATATGAATTACAACATTTTATATCATGCGAAACCGACAGCTGAATAAATCACAAGGAGAAGCTCTAACATGCATGTCATTAAGTAAACCTGAAGTCAGTTGACCTTTGACACTAAATGTGACCAGCTTCAAGTGTTACATACAAGATAAATTATTACCATATAAGGGCCCAGACAGTAGGTGTCTTAATTGCACACCATTGTACTTGTACAATTATTAAAGATCTAATTCTCACATTGTTTTTAAATGATTACCAACAGGACAAACAGATTTAATGCATATTCATTTTAGTATCTAAAGCACTCCAATATGCAATATTTGTGTTTTACTAAAAAACAAAGACCTTGACTCTGTTACACTTAGAGTAATACATCATATGTAAATTTATATATGTAAATCCAACTGGCATTGCCTGTCTCCGTATCTCATTATCTGAACAACTATAATTAGTGGGAACATTAACTGTGTCATGTTAATGACAAAGTAATAATGAGTGATGTCAAGTGTCATTCCATTTATAACATTCACTGGGAGTAAATGACAAACATACAGTAAATTACAGGCTCTTAAATCAAACTCTCCCACCCTGTAAATTTGTGTATTGCATGTGTATACTTTTGTTTAAGATGATGAGGAGATCAATATCACTCTCATGTCTGCCCGTTAAAATATCAAGCTACAGCAAGGAGCCAGCTAGCTTAGCATAAAGACTGGAAACTGCTAGCCTAGAGGTGTCCAAAGGTAACTAAATCTGGCTGCCAGCGCCCCCCAAAAGCTCCCTAATAAATCACTAATATCTTATTCAGAAGGTTGAAAGAACTTTAAGTGTTACCTTGCATCTCAAATTCTGAACTGGAAGGTGAAAGGTCACTCTCATTGACCCCCAGAGCCTCCATCAGCTGCTCCACATTCATTCTGGCTGTCAGTTCCCCATTTCTGTCTCCAATCTGAGGAAGCCACAACGAGACAGGAACAAGGAGGCAAATAAATAAGTTCAAATTCAAGACGACTTAACTTTACCATTTTATTTTTTGAATTACTGTTTATGAAAATGTCTCACTTCTTTCGAGATGTCCAGGTGCTTTCGGGCATAGTGCAGAGCTTGTTTGTGGTTCCCTAAAGATACGTATGCATTTCCCAGACTCCAGCAAGCACGGCCCTCACCAACCCTAGAGAGGCATGGACATACACGCACCTTTTAAAAAAAAAAAAAAAAAACATTCCTCTGCACATGCCTGTTTTTTTTTGTGTCTCTGCATTACATATCATTTATTCTCACTTTACCTATCAGTAAGCTCCTGGGCAATGTACAGGTGTTTCAGGTGATAGTCTATGGCCCTCTCATATTGCTGCAAAAGAGTGTAGGTGTTTCCCAGGCTGTAACAGGCCTGAGCCTCCATCACCTGGTCCCTCAGCTGCCTGGATAGTTGCAACGTTTTTCTAGGAAGAGAGAAATAGAGAAAACAGAGCAATGAATAAGGTGAGTAAAGGAGGGAGAAATGAAGATGTAACAAAGAGAGAAGGGTTTGTTGTGTGTGACAGGGTGGATGAATGAAGACATTTGTTACGTATAAAAAAGAAATGCCTGAAAAAACTACTCTTATTGTATTTCCTTTTTTGCATTTCCAGAGTTTACAACATGCATTAGAATCTTTTTTTTTTTCTTTTTCATACTCAATTTGTGCTTCTGACACATTTTCACTTTCACAGAAATTGCTTCACTTCCTCTTCCCTCCACTAGATGTCAGGCTGTCCTCTTTCCTCACCTGTAGTACTCCGTGGCTGTGTTGAACTGGCCCAGGAATATCAGGGCATTGCCTAGGTTACTGTAGGCCCGCCGTTCTGCTGCTTTGTCCCCAAATTCTTTGGCAATGGATAATCGCTGTGAATGAAAGAGCAGCAAGGTCAAGTCAAACCAAAACAGCACAATATCTATTCATTCTGCTGCTTCTTTTGAGCAGGTGAGTTCATCCAAATTCTCTTCTCAAAGCAGAGACTGTTACACAAGTTCAAGTTGCAAGCTCTGTTGGGCACATTATTTCATGACCAGAGCTGCTGCTATAGCAGCGGTGCATCAAATCAGCCCCTCTGACTCCCTTTGTAAGCTGTGTGCACCCCTCTGTGGCACACCGATAGATTTGTAATGGGGAAGAGAGGAGAGATTGGCTTCTCCCATGAGCAAAGTGGTTTACAATGGAGAGTGACAGGAAACATGGGGAGAGCGAGCCTGAAGCCATACTTACCACTGATTCACCACAAAACCTATTCCCTTCTTCTTCTTTTTTCTATGTGAGGCTTTCATTCTCTGCACACTGTGTTGGCAGAAGTGTGAGATCATGATCCACTTAAAAACTGAGAGGTGAAATTTGCTCGAAGGGGTAGCTGCACTAGCTGTCTAGCATTAGCACTGCACAAGAAAATAACACACATTTGGATCAAACACTACTCTGTATTTAGCCTCTATCCCTGTCCTTGCACTCACTGGCATCTATGCTGTATCTCTTTCATGCTTTATTTGTATTAAATCAGAATGAAATTACAGTAATCAGTTCTTTCTGAATTAGAGGTCAGTTCTGTAAATTTGTCTGTGCAAAGCAAACTACATAAGAGCTTTTCCCAACATTGAGCATTGAATCTGTTTCTTCACTAAAATGAAGGGCAGTGTGGTCTGACTGCACCTCAACAGGAAGCATAGAATGAATAAATGATCAATTAGAAGTGCACTCAGAGAGCGCAGACCTCCGCCAAGGCCAATGTCAAGCCACATACCCCAGCCTTCAGAGAAAAAAATTCAAATTCATAGTAAATGATCTGGATCTGCCCTAAACATTTAATGGGTTGTTCCCTGGCCCATGTCCTATCCCTCCACCAAGTTTGTTGCACATCAGTTCAAGTAATTCTGCTGACAAATAAACAGAGAAAAAACAACAAACAAACAGAAAGGGATGAAAACATAACCTTTGAGGAGGTAAGTAATGATTAGTACAAGGTTTAATTTCAAAACTCTCAAACATGTTTGACCACTTGTTGTTTTGTGGTAACAAGTGGTTATAATTAGAAGTAGTTATTTTACTTGCTTCTGGGCTGCATGTGACAGAAGCATAAAAAAGAGGCCGAACAGGATAATGATGGCAAGTTGCAAATTTTTGATGCAGTTGTGTGGCTTCAGGGAGGACACTCAAAGATCCCTGGCCAGGAATTGTAGACGCGACAAACATACAATAATATGTTGACATGAATTTGTAAGATGAAACAATCAAATTAATTTTTTTGGTAATTATAATGCAGAGTCCTTTGATCTGTAATTCCATTGTGATCAAGTCCATTTTCCGCACAATCTGGTGCAGACAATATCATGACCAGCCACGTCACTGGACAGCTACGAGCTGCTCCTCTGCTTACGCAAGGTTGCTGCTCTGTTGTGGCACAACAGCAAGGCAGACAGCTCATGTGTGTGCTCTGCAGTACCATGAACATGATGCTGGTAAACACTCTGGATTTCTCACCTGACGGTGGAACTTGATCGCTTCGACAAAGTTTCCCAGCAGGTAGTGAGTGTTGCCCAGGTTACCGTAGGCTCTACCCTGAGCAGCTCGGTCTCCAAGTTCTTTCACCAAACACAAATTCATCCTGCAGAGGAAAGTAGACACCGATTTAGTAGCAGTACATAAGTGATGTTCAGTGACGTTAGTACATACGTTAAATATTTTAATCATTGTACTTCTCCATCCAGTAATCCATTTCGGTTAATCAATGCATCAATGCTAACATTAGAGAGCAACTAAATATACGAAACGTCTACAATATATTTCTAAATATTGGTGTAAAACAAACATGTTCATGATGATTAGTTAGGACTGATTGCTATGTTCGTACATATGGTAAATAATTAAACCTTTAATATGTCCATTGTATTAATGAATGCATCATTGCAATCACCTTTGACAGGTTCTCCTGTTGGTGTTAAGCTCCATTATTTAAAAAAAATGGCTAAAAAGCTGCTATTTCTCAGCACCAAGCTGCTTCACAATCCCACCAGAAAATTCCACTTTTCTAAAGGGTTTTGGATTAACGTGGATTATATTCTATTTTTTTCACTGATCTACACACAAACACAAAATCAAAGTATATTGTTTTGTTTGTCTTATTTCCTGATATGTTGGGTTTCAATCTATTCACTCAGTAAGTTTAAGTACAGTTAGCTTCTTTTAAATGCCATTTAGCTTCAACATGTGACCAATTCAACTGAACTGATCATGATTTAGAAAGGAATGTTTACAGTAGCTCTGGATAAGCTTGCATGCCAGAGCAGAAGCTCTACTTTAAAGATCTGTACAAAGAATTCAGATGGTGGCATGGAGACATATGTATTCTATTTCTTAAGAGTGAACAAATTCTTTACAAAAGGCTGATCTCCAACCAGACTGAGTAACCCAAGGACAAATCTGACAAGGCTGCAATCCATTCAGTATTTCACAAAACGGGGCTATGAGGCAGATTAGCCTGAGAGAACCACTTTCACCCGCAGCAAATATGAGCCTGAGGTTTACCAGAGGGCAAATGAATCACTGCGAGTACAGGGTAAATTATTCTGTGGTCTGATGAGAATAAATTGAAATCTTCAGCAACAATTTAAAGTGACAGTCTGTTGAAAACTGATAGAACTCATTATCAATTCTTACAGCGTTCATGCTGTAAAGTATGCAGCTGTTTTTAAACAGGGATGAAGAAATTAATGTTCTGCGTACGAGTGTGCAACATTTCAAAATCGGGTGGTTCATTTCGATCGAACACATTGGCCATACAGCTAAAATCAAGTCTGGAGTGGTTCTTAAAAAGGGTTGTGAAATTGTGAAAGGGTGGTGCAGCCAAAAGCTGGGACTGAAATATAAGTATAAATCTGAGCAAATCTGCAGGTAAAAAGAACAGAGAAACACAAATCCAGATGTGCAAGGCAGACAGGAACAGCTGACGGTGTAATAACTACCAGAGGTTGAGTCAACTCATGACAACTGAAGTGATATTTCTGTGTATAACTAAAATATTGTGTAGTAAACCATCAATATTGTGGAGTTTTTGACACTACAAAATGCAGTTAAACTCTCATCTATTACTGTAATTGTGATTTTCTACTGTAAACATCCATCTGTTGCAGTCTCAACTAAACATACTCGTAGAAGCCAGTGGCCCTTTGCAGTGTGTCCCTGACGTCAGGAGGCAGGTCCCCTGGTTCCTGGGTGCAGCCCCATAACTGCTGTTTGCCCTTTGCATGAAACACGTTCCCTATGTTATACAGTGCTCTAGCCTCTCCAACCTGCAGGCAGAAAATAAAGAGATAGAGAGAAGGTAAATAAAAAAAATAAAAAAAACATTATCAAAAAGGATGCAGAAAGATCTTTCAGTGTGTGTGTGAATATCAAGTATGTTTTTCAGTAATGAATGCAAGCAAGCAAACATGGATGTTACCTTGTCACCTTGCTCTTGAGAAATATCCAGATGTCTTTGACAGCACACCACAGCCTCATCAAAGCGCCCCAACACCTTTAATGTGTTACCAAGGTTTCCACTGGCTTTCCCTTCTCCAATTCTGTCTCCTATTGTTCTGAAAAAGCAAAGAAAGAGTTAAGTCACAGGAGCAAAGACTACAGTTTTTCTATGTTAATGTTCATGTTAAACAACAGCCATTAAGATTCATTTGGGAGATGTGTATATTATATTTTTAATTGGCTGCTTACTTTCCAGGACCAGGTCCCGGTGGCCCTGGTGAGGCTGTAATGTAACAAGGTAAATCTCCCCAGGGTCTTTAATCACTTCCCTGCTGAAGTACCAGCTGCACTCACTGCAGGGGAGCGGATTACTTATACAAGATAAATATCCAGCTGGTAGCCACTGACTGTTACTATATGAAAGTCCCCTCACTTTTTCTTGGAATTTTCATTGTCTGACTGAATGTCAACATGATAAAATCCCCGGTTTTCTTTAGGCATCTGATTAAGTAAAAAAAAAAAAAAAAAACAGTAGCAGACGGTAACCTAGATCCTTCTCCTCTGAGACTGTCTGCACATCAAAGAGAAGCATCATTAGTATATCATTCCTGCATACTGGAAACCAGCTCAGCACTGAGTAGAGCTTCTCTTTCATTGTGTTGACTAGTAGTGACATATGTATCTTTATTTATTGGCCAGTTTTTATTAATTCCATCTGTCTGCTTATAAGTTCCCTTTGGTATTAAGATGATACTGTACTCTATTTCAGTGCCTGTGTGCCTCTTTTTGTGTGGGTTTCATCTGGTGTGGAATGCTGGGATGAATAAATACACGCTTTTCTCCGCAGCTGGGAACTGTGTTCAAAACAAATAATAGATTACTAAAGGGTCCAAACTCACCTGGCTAAGGTAAGGTCATGTTTATGGTATTCCAGGGCTTTGCCGTACTCCTTGAGGTAGAAGTATGCGTTGCCCAGCTGGCTATAGATGGCACTGAGGGTCTTCAGGTCTTCTGTTCCGACCTGTACGGCTGCCTCAAAAAATGCTGTCCCCCCTTTAAAGTCTCCAGCCTTGCACAGTCGCTCTCCTTCCAAAGCCAACTCCAAGCAAGAGGCCTCCATCCTTAATGTTGCACACACAGGTATACACACACACATACAGAAAAACACAGAAAAAGGTCTTTACACATTATCAGAGAAAGAACAATGTACACATTACAATATAATATGGCCACTTACTACAGTGGCAGTACAACTTCTTTTCACGGTGAGGAACAAACTGGCCAGTATTACCATGACAACAAGGTCTGTAGCCATATATGTGGATTGTTGCCTAAGCAACTGAGTCTCAGCTCCAAGATGAGGCACCTTGAAAAGGTGTTGCACTGCTCATATTCGCCAGTTTTTTACAGTCGGCTTTATGAAGACGTACAGATTTCTTGCATTCATATCAGTCGGCTATAATAAGCCAAATAAGCTGCTTGCCTTTTCACACTTTCTGAGTGTTTTTGAGTATGAAAAAAATATTCAGCAAATCAGTGCTGTCCTGTGACAACACCTGTTGATCCAAGTGTGTCTCAGCTCACTGACATTGCTAGTCCGATATAATAGAAGCCACACATTCAGGAAATAACTATCAAAATAACAAGTGAAGAAGAGCCTTCCCCCCACTTCTACCATGCCTTGGTCACCATAGCAACTGCTAGATCAAGGACGCTGACTTAACTTTGTGTCTATTCAAAATCATGTATCAAAGTATTAATGTATCCACACAGTGTGAGTGTGTGTGTGTGTGTGTGTGTGTGTGTGTGTGTGTGTGTGTGTGTGTGTGTGTGTGTGTGTGTAAATGAGAAATATGTGATGTGAGTCAGCGTGTATGACCATTTAGGTCCTTAATAAAAATCAATTTGGCTCACACCGAGTGCAGTCACAACAAGTACAACAATGCCTAATCAGTGAATTGTATCCAGAAAGTATAGATCCCAGATTCATTGTATAATCCAGGATAAACTGAAGACCAGCCAATCTGGTTGCGGCTCCAAATTCCAGATAAGGTACTAAAATGTCGAGTTAAGTAAGGATTATCCTTGAATCTAATCAGTTTTACAAAAGGCACCATTACAAAGGTATAGTAAAGAGATGCATACCGTGATGGTGGTTGTATTTTGTTGCCCTTTTGTAGTCAGGTGAAGATGTATACGGAAATGTACCCGTCTCTGTAATTACAATGGTAGGCATTTTTCAATGCCAAAAGGATTGATTGTAAGTAGTAATTAACAGTAATTTACATTACCCACATGATCTCCTGGTCAAATTTTCTTAACTTTTCCTGATCTAGAATCAGTGCGGCTCACCATGGTCATTTGGTTTGCCAACCCGAGCAATGCAATCAACACAGAATTGGTCCTTTTCAGTGTTCGAGCAATACCTGTGTTTTTGCTTGGTTCGTGTTTTGTCCACATACTCCTGTAGCTCCAAGTGTAAAGGCCTGAGCATAGCCTGAGGTCGGGGCCCATGGTGGACCAGTCTACACATAGCTCTCTCTGCCCCAGTCAGAGGGCAAGGCTCAGCGGCCATGAGGGTAGGTAGGGGCTAATGAGAGCTAGCTATGTCAAAACCTTTGAGAAATGAGCAAGTCTTTACGTACAGATTGCAGTTCATTCAAGTATCACTGATAACACAATGCTGAGACTTTTAGTGATATCAGGTGATATAAGTCATTCAGATGGAATTTCCAGAAACCAATATGAAGTCCATATTGTCCACTGAATAACTCCAATAGAATCCACAATGTCAGCAACGTTGCTGCAAACCTGGACACATTCCAGCTGGAAGTTCCACACACAGTCCGCGACCAGCCAAGAATCACATCTGCTTTTCAAGTCCTCGAGAACGTTCCAAAAACTGAACGGTGAACTCTCCACTCCTGAAGCCGAGACAGTCACGAGGGAGCTGTTGAAAAATCCACGAAAGAGCAGGTCCAGTTATAAATGTATTTCTTAGCAAAAGCATGTTGATTAAAAGTCTACAAAGGACATGTTTCACCCCTCCAGGTAGATGTAATCAAGAGGTTGAGATGTCAGCTGCTGTTATGTCACTGAGTTCTGACTATTCCCAATGGAAATGTGTCCCCTCTTTTGATCCTCTTCAACCTGTCCTCAGCTGTGACAGCAACATCCATAGCTGTGCTTTGTCATTATGAGCCACATTTTAAAAGAGGAGAAGGTATAATGAAGGGAACATTCTGGGTGACAGCAGGGGGGAACAGTCTGTGACAACAAAGCGGGTGAAATACCTCTAAGCTTGACCAATGCCCCAATGGGAGACAGAGAGGGGGAGAGAGAGAGAGAGAGAGAGAGAGAGAGAGAGAGAATGGCTAATCCAGTAACCTGCACCTCCTTGGTAGAGAGCAACAAAGCTCAGCGAGTGGCCCAGACTAATCCAACTATCTGCGGACACCAGCAGAAACATTATTAGGTCACCAGCCAAGACAAATAAGACAATGAGTGAAGAGGGGGTGAGGCTATAAATGATAAGACTGCACATGCACATACACTTTCACTTTCCTCTAAAATCTAACTAATTTATAGATGAGAACTCTTCATTTGTGTTTATGTTTTTGTCTTCTTTTCTTGGTAAAAACCTTTAAATGTTATATTTTGATTCTAAAGCCTTACAAGACACATAATGTAACACTCTTAGTGTTTGAGCTTCATTACCAAATTTGGAAACAAAATTTACATAATATTTAAAGCAATAACCATGTACCATTTTTTTTTTAACTTTCAAATTCTGATGAAAAATTACAATTAAGTGGATCCCCAACTTCTAAATGTACTGACCTAGACACAGGAGTAACTAATAACATTAACAACAGCTGTGCTCTATTTAAGTGTCCCAGTAAGCCTTGACAGTGTGACAGTGAGCCAGCAAGAGCATTACCAGGACCCTGAAACTGAAGCAGCTAAATGGAATTCAGCCTCATCATTAACTTTATCATTTACACATGTGCTTTTCTTTCTGGTCTTCTGTAGAAAAAAAAGGCTCCTACAATGACCCTTCTCAAAACCACACACAGATACCACAGATATTTTGTGATATAGTACATTTTGCGAGTAATCAGCTGAGAAACAGTTAATGGATTAAACAAATACAAATGTCTGTTGTTGGCTATTTTAAATTGCAACATGACCCACAACGGCCTAATACAACCAGACATATTAAAGGGATAGATACCATGGCATAAACAGTATGGAAAACCCTTTGACGCCAGACAAAGTTATATCATCTCACAGTATGTATTGTCATATCACCCTACGCCAACACTCTTTCAGTCCTCTTGGGGATGAAATGACCACACTGCCTTCCTCACTCCTAACAAATGAATCTTGCTGTTGTTGGAGAAACAGATCTAAGCCCTGCAGCAAAAAGTACTCCAAACATCTTTTAGAAGGGCTCTGGAAAGTGGACAGAGCTGGTTATCACTGCAGATAGAGAGAGACAGTCAATGGAAATATTCAAGGTCATCTCCTTGGCATTAAACAGCAGCAACTACTTCTGCAAGAAATATTTATGGGGGAACTCTAAATCTCTGAAGTCCCTCAACAGGAATTAATGGAGGGAATACAGGATGGGGTTTTGCAAAGACATCACTGCAGTGTCTTTGTGGAAGTATGCCAATTATAGGGGGTAAAGTTGAGGTAGGTAGCTGCAGAGGTGTTGTTACAGAGGAGGGGCCGAGGATGAGGTGAAGACACAGAGGGATAGCGAGTCCAGCTGCAGATGGTGATGGGGCCTCTGTAAACTATCACTGAACTGTAAAACAGTTCGTGGAAAATGGGTGTGGCTTTAAGAAGGCCTAGCGACATGGCTAAAAATCTTAAGCTGTGTAGTTGTAAAATTAGAGGCCAGTATATTGTCACTTATCTTGATCAAAGACCGAAAACAAAAAGTACAACACAGAGGGTTAACTGGCAGACAGAGGGATAAAAGATTGAGGAAAAAGGCATTTATGGACATGAAAGGTGAAAAAAAGGCAAAGCAAAGAGACAACAAATCAAAGACTAAAAATGCTTTAGTCTCTGTGAGATGATTTTTACAAAGTGACTTCCATTCTTGCCATCTCTGTGGTTGGCAGAAGAATGGATCTGTGCAGTCTGCCTTTCTCTCCTCTGATTACCACTCTAATTGGTCTGTTTGGGAGACACTCATCCCATAATAGCCTGCCTGTGGTCTAAGAGAGAGTCTCCTAGAGCTGTTACCATGGCAGCACAGAGTACATGTGACACATTGGACAGGTTTCAGGGAGGAAGCTAGAGAGGTCGAGGTGAGGTT
The DNA here is from genome assembly GCF_002260705.1 of Seriola dumerili. Lineage (NCBI taxonomy): Eukaryota > Metazoa > Chordata > Actinopteri > Carangiformes > Carangidae > Seriola > Seriola dumerili. The sequence continues at coordinate 709,252 of NW_019175644.1, forward strand.
TGTGTGTAAACTGAACTACGCCATGTCTGAGGTTTGTCCTTTCAGAGAAAAGAAAGCATAAAGTGAACAATGAGCCTTTGTCAAATCATGAATCACAATGTGTAAATTGTTGGCATAAATATGTAAAGATCATGTTCATGACAAACTTAATTCAATAAAAATTACAGTAAAAATTCTACATCCACATGGTTAGGACCTAGCCATGTCAAAAACCTTTTACTCGTGACTTTCTGTCCATAAATGGTACTGTACCGTACCCCTTTTCACATACTGTAGATTATGCAGACACTGCGCTCTATATGCAAACTCACAACCTAAAAAATAGCAACTTGATGAAAAAAATATATGCTGCAATATATACGTTCTACCTGCCATACCACCTCTTCCCATCCAGTGAAACTCCACTTGGAGCACACTTCCTACCACGACTGTGCAACAGCCTTGACTAATATTTAAACAATCAGCATTTGTGCCAACAGTCTGAAACAAACTTGTTGCTGGTCCGGATTCATTTAACAAGCCTTTATGTGATCCAAACTGCCTCTCAAGCATAACATACCCATGACCAGAACTGCACAAACCCAAAATCAGTATCAGTCTGGGGTTTGTGTTTAAAGCTGTACTTGATACTTATTCTTCTGCAAAACACATTTCCTGCAACATATTACAATAAAAGTGTATCCGCTTGTTCTTTTTTTTAATTAGTGTGATGTATCGCCTCATAATGTACCCCAGATTACTGTCAGATATAGTTAATGGAGCAGGATAAGTCATAAAGACCTATAAACTATAATAAATAGTTCAATTATCAATTGTAATTAATGTTCAGATATGAAACCACAAGCTGAATATGAGATCTGAATCAATAATCAATACCTGATGGATTTTCATCAAATTATTCTAAATAAAAATAAGTTAGTTTAGTCATAGATTCTTATTCCATACTCAAGGTTCTGCACTACTGTTCCCATGAGTCTTGCCTTAGCTAAGAAAGTCTGCACTCAGTGTGGTAATCCAGCCATAATTACAGAGTGCCACGGCTAGTTGTCAAGGAAACCATAGAGAAACTCTCTAGGAATGTTTTTTCCTCTTGCACTGCATGTCTCTTTCAGTTAGAGCAGAGCTGTCTCCTTCTTTCTTCTTTTGTCTGATTCTCTTGTAAAACTTCATTTTTATTCTCCATGATTCTGTTTCCCTCAGCTCTTAACTCTGCTGTCAGTAGCAATATTAATGGGGCAGTATCATCTAATGTGGTCCTAGAAAATACTGAGAGAAAACAGACAACAAATGAATAATGATTAACTATCATAAAGATAAAATTTATTTATGTAGCACCTTTCGAAAACAATGTTTAAAAAGGTGCTTTAGAGGGTAAAAACAACAAACATGAACAAATCATGGAGTGTTTCTCATAAAAACAAAAAGAACAATAGTAGAACAATAGCACCATCAATAAAAAAAAAACAATAGTAATAAACCAGGACAATAAAAAACTAAATCAATAAAAGAAATGGTGTGGTCTAACAGGAAGGCAAGACTATACAGTGCATTTTATGAAGAGACTTAAAGGAAGAGATAGACTTAGACATCCAGTTTTTGTTTTTCTGGTGCGTGACAGCTGCATTTTGGATTAATTGTGGAGAGGAAAGAAGACCAGGCATGATGATGAAACAAAAGCATGAATAACTATTTCAAGGTTTTTGGCAGATATTTAATTAATTTTGTAATCAATTAATTCTAAAAAGGAATTGGTTCATTTTTGTGAGATAGCTGATTAACTGAATCATTTTAATTAATTTTAAATCAACTAATTAGCTAGAATCTGCCTAAGTTGAAAAAAGCATGACTGTATGACAGATTTGATAAGGCTGCTACTGTCAATTAAAAGACAGGGGTAATAAAATGGGAGTATAAAGGTTTGTTTGTGACTTGAGTCATTGCAAGTGTTTTTCTTGTTGAGGTGAAGTCAATTTTGAGTCTTGCATTTATGACTGTCCTCAAGATGTTTTATGAGTGAAAAAATGTTATTGAAATTATTGGGGTCACGGCCAAGATAAACCTGGGTATAGTCTGAAATAAACGGTACTCAGGGACCCCTGAAGAACCCCACAATGCAGCCTTGAGGTGGACGATCTGGACTGTCTATAACATATGACTTCAAGGGCTGTGCAATGAGATCATGGTGTAAGGAAGAATATCACTTTATATTTTCATATTTCTAGAGCTTGTAATTTGAAAATTTGGACTGCAAGATTTGAAGTGGCTACACACACTGGAGGTCCATTGCAGCCTTTGGCTTTAAAATATGTTGAATTAAACTGAAATGTGGCTTTAAAATGTTCCAACCATAAGCATTAATTTCTCTCTCAGAGAGTACAATGTAATTTAATAGTTACCTGATGTATCTAATGTAAGTAGACACATAATTTTTAAGAAACTTCTTCAGAGTTGCTTCTATCCACAGCCTGACACTGTTTTCATTTTAGCAATATCCAATAAATAGAATGAATGTAACATATTTTATGGGATTTTTTTGTTGACAAAGACCCTACAGATAATATATCCACAACCCTCATTGTAGAAAGGTCATGTATTGACTTTATCAGTAAAATAGACGGAAAAGCAATCACAGAGGGCAGATCTGGCATATGATCATAACCAGCATTGTGCCTCACGCTTGTGTATTTATCTTTGAGCGTGTGTATTTAAGTGTGTGCGTGTGTGTGTGTGTGTGTGTGTGTGTGTGTGTGTGTGTGTGTGTGTGTGTGTGTGTGTGTGTGTGTGTGTGTGTGTGTGTGTGTGTGTGTGTGTGTGTGTGTCAGGGACATGACACAACCTTGCAGGGCTTTTGAATGTCACTTCACAACTCAACAGTTATTAACATTCCCAGCAGCCTGCTCTGTGTCACAGACACTGGGCTGAGAAATTAAAAGGGGAGGGATGAGTAATGTCACAATATGGTTTTATTTCAAAAACAGAGTGAAAGACTGTTCTGATAAATGTTTGTTAGTTTGATAATGTTTAAATTGTCACCATTGTAAATGCGTTCGCTTAAGTATATTACAACTAGTATATGTCCTCCACAAATGAAACAGCGAGCTGTTTACTTATCTTACTTATTTACTATATCACCTTGATTTGACTTGTAGCCTTTCAATCAATCCTTTTGAAAATGTCACCATGCGATAAGTAGTTACATAATTTCCCTAACTCTCTGCATAATCCTTCAGTCATTTGTCTGATTTATTCTACTTGACTGATAATAAAAATGTGGATGTCCCTGATCAATTCAGTGTTATAAAGAGATTAGTCATTTTCAGATTGTCAAAATACAAAGCAGTGATGCTTCATTCTCAAAGGTCTTACCAAAATGTGATCAATTCTGTCTATGATATGTCACGACACATGAAAAATCAACAGGTGAAAGTAAGTCTACGTTAGTAAGTAGCACTGAAGAATAATCGATCAATCGCTCAGGCAAGTTTTTTGATAACTGTTTAAGAGTTTTGCTTTCAGCTTCTCAAGTGATGCTTTGCTTTGGGGTTGTGGACTCTTGGTGGACTACAACAATTCATCTGAATATATCATAATGGTCATTATCACCATTTTCAGACAATGTATAGGCAAATCATTTATTAATAGGGAAAATATCTATAACAATGATATTGTACTAATTTTCATCATCAGTGGTCTATGTCTAAACTCAAATAACCCTCTGTATCTCACAGAATAGTACTCAGTTTGGACCGGCATTGACAGACAGTTAGAAGTTTAAGTTCAAACTGTTTCATGACTTGCAAACTGAACAAAAATACAGATGATACAAGGAAAAAAAGAGAGAACATTTGCAAATGATAGAGAAGACGGTTATCACATTTCACACCAAATATACAAACACGGGGTAAAGCTGGCAACAGTTTTGCCCCACAGAGCCGGTGCATCTGTGTTCATGTTTAATCCATGTGACATCACTGACATCACCCTGCACATATGGTGTGATCTTCGCTGCACGTTTAACCCAGAGCCATGCGTGCTGTCAAATGTGTCCAACCTGTAGACAGACCCCCACTCTCTCTCTTTCTCTCTCTCTCTCTCTGCCATATTCCTCCTACGTCCACATCTTTTGAGGCTCCTCTCAGTCTGCACATTCCAGCCACAGCAGCTCAATGACCCGAGCCAGGAATGAGGCTTGGAACTGGGCTCTGGCTGAAACTGTGGCTGGGTCTTGGGCTTTAAATCACTGAAAGCTGGCTGGTCAAGATCCCTCTGCCTAGCTCCTCCTTAGTAAAGCAAAGCCTTGAGCTGGCAGCCTCTGTTATTCTCTCTCCTTTCAGCCGCTCCCTTTTTCTTTTTAACCATGCTACGAGGCAGAGGCTGACACCCCCTCCTCCTTGTTTGCCGATGTACCCCCCCCCCATGGTTCCTACCTTGAGTGCAGCCTCTTGCTGGCCAGATCCTGGTCCACGCCGTTAGCAGCCGACTGAGCCATAGCACCGCTGCTTATCTCGCCTGCCTCCTAGCTCGCTTCCTCCCGCTGTGAGGGCCCCCTCACAATTATTTCCTCCAGAGGCTGCTACCGTTTTCTCCTTTCTTGAGCCGCTCAAGTTGTCTGTCCCTCCCTCCCCCTCTCTCCCTGTCTCTCTCGCTCTTTACCACTCTCTCTTTCTCTCCCTCTCTTCTCCCCTTTTCCTCATTCACCACACAGCAATGGCAGCTGCTGAGGAAGTGAGGTATTGTGCAAATAAACCATAAAAAACACTCAGCCCCTCCCCCCGTAGTCGCGTCACGGGCTAGGGAGTTGCTTATGTGTGAGAGCACTGACTGCTGCTGCTGCTGGTGAGCAAGAGGAAACTGTGTCTGTCACATTTATCAACACATTTTATGCATAAACATACAAAAAAAATAATAAAATCAGGGTTTTATTGTTGGTGACACATTTCTCTCCCCTCTCCTAAATTTCGTAAGTTTTTGTCTCCTCTTTAAAGACTTTAAAAAGAAGCTGTGTTTCAATGTCCTCTCTATGTTTCACCTGTACCCAGCAGTGATGTCACAGAGTGCCAGCATAGACCTGGAGCTCAGCAACAAGACAAGCAACAAGATTTTCAGGGGGTGTTAATTGCTCTTTTTGGGGTATTATTTACAGAAATTTATGCAACGTGTCAAATGCTATTAACACATTTAAATACTCCCAACTTCCCCGTTCCTCGCCAGTATCTCACATATGCTACATGATGTGTTTGCTTTTACTTAAAGTTTGATGCTTAATGATTCAATACAGTAACCCCACATCAGGGCTATAGCCAGAGTGAGTCCAAGTATTTGGATTTTCCATACAGCACTGTACGACACTAAATAATGTTTTAATGTCTTCTCCATGCAGTAATACTGAATCCTTTACTTTTTAATTTAATTATAGCTTAAACATAGTCAAATCTAAATCTAAAAAAAAATGCTGGAATCAGAATAACATCACCCCAGGCTTCTAAAACCCACAGGTTCACAGTAAAAAAATACAGAGGACATGACTTCATTGTCCTCACTGCCCACAGTTACGACTTGCTCACTAGAAGGTTGAAAACCTGCCTTAAAATCTTATTTTCTATGACATTAAATTTTCATGACAAAAACGAGCAGGAATCAAAGTTAAAGTCTGGGAAGAAATGGAATAATTTCTGAAGAGCTCACTTCAAACCAGTGAGAAGAACAAAGACAAAAATACATAAATGTGAATCTGTCATGTGATAAACTGTTTTAATCTTGGCATATAATTTTGTGATCATGTCAGAACCCATCATCCATAATAATATGCTGATTGAGAATTGGGCCTTTAAAACAAGATGTAAACGTGTTGACAGTACTGTTAATCCTTCTGAGAACCAACCAACCAACCAGCCCCCCAACCCCAGCCACTGAGTGTCAGCAAGCTGCTCCCAGCTCACTCACACATATCAGCTGTACTGTACAGCTTACTACCTGCGGGTCAGTTATATAACAAGGCAAAGACAAACAAGGCTCCTCACAAAGCCCCTCCTTCGTGTTAGACAGGAGGGAAAAGTGCCTCGGGGCTTCTCTGCTTACCCTGCTGCCACTGCGACCTGGACCAGGAAAAGCAGCAGAAAATGCATGGATAGATGACATAACAGAATTTACCAGGTCTAAAATATGAGTGAATATTGGTTGCACTCAACAGGTGGTGAGAAAAAGGAGTCCAAGTGGTACTAATCTAGATGTGTTAGTTACAGTATATTAAGGTAATTTGCGCCTACTGCATATGCTGATGCAAATTTTGTACTGTTGATGTATTGTCACTACTGTCATCAGTCATCATTTCTGGCATATCACTTTATCTAGAGGCCATTTCATACAAGGTGCTGTAGTTATGCAAGGCAGTCCACCCTGATGCCCCTTCAACCTAACACCTGCTGACACCCTGTGCAATTGCAACACACTTCTGTTGTCATAGTGAAAGCTGTGCCAATTTTCTGGATCTATATGCTGCCCAGCATGTTGTGTTTGCGAAACACATTGGAATACCTTAAGCATATTTTCTAGGTTCATATAAATGTAACAAATATGCTGCATTCAGGTCCATCCCTCTGTCACACTGGTACTGCTCGTGCCGCCATTGTAAAAAATGGGGTAGCTTTTCTGTTGTTATGCCAGACTGTACATTTAGAGCAGCTGGTCAGGTAAGTTCCTCATAGCTCTGAGACGTGGTGGTGGTGGTGGTGCTCCCCAGGCAGACATGCAGCCTCTTTCCTGGGGCTCTGGCTATCTATCCCGAACAACTGCTACCTAGAATTAATAAGTTAAAACATGTAAAGCTTTGTAAGATGTAGTGGTAATATGAGATGTTTTCTAATCAATATCTTAAAATAGTCAAATCATAGATTATTTTTAATGTTTTCTTATGTTCCACTGAGGAGGTTATGTTTTCACCCGTGACTGTTTGTTTGTTTGTTTGTTTGTTTGTTTGTCAGCAGGATTATACAAAAAGTACTGAACTGATCTGCACTGAACTTGGTGGAGGGAGGGATCATGGTGCAGGGAACAACCCATTAAACTGTGGTGCAGATCCAGATGATTTACTATGAATTTGATTTTTTTTTCTCTTAAGTCTGGTGTATGTTTGACATTTGCCTTGGCGGAGGTCTGCGCTCTACAGTTATTTATGAATTTAGGTAACAAAAAAAATATGCCTTAAATCTTAATATATGAAACCTGTTTCATATCAGTGAGCTTCCGGGATGATTTAGTTTCACTTCACATGAGCAAGTGGTCTCTGCAGTACCTGAGGTTCACCATAAGATGGCAGCAATGTACTAATGAATGACAAAGCTAAAGGAGCTGGATCTGTTTCCCCATGATGGAACATGACAGAGACACCGCAACACATAAAAGAAACTACAGGACCCCCTGTAGCTCCTTTCATGTACTCCTGACACAATAATGTGATGTGAACCACCACCACCTGCAGTTCAATCACAAAGCAAAAACATTACCTTTACAATTCCTATAATCTTATGTTTTTCTTGAGGCTCATTTTCTAAATAAAATAATGCCCTTTTAAATAACATATAAAAACAGAATTAAACTAAGCTTGTTTGTCTGCTGTTTTATGCTGCATGAGTTTGGAAAGATTCCAGGTCCAAAATGACTGAAGGATATTTGCAATTGTTTTGTAATTGCAAGTGTGTTCATGGCTCTACTGGAACAATCTGTCTAAAGACACAATGCCTACACAGATATTATAATCTTTTATATTCTTAAATCTAACTTTGATTGTAAGTGTTTTTCTAATTATCTTTGGTTTTTCATTATTTACTTTATTATTTATTCTCATTGTGTTTTGTGTTATTAAATTACAACTAACTGTGAAAATATTTCCTTTCTTGAATTCTTATGAGTGGACACATTTCAGTATTTTGTATCTCTTTTTTTCATTACTGCTCTGCATCATTTGTCTGTTACTGTGAACTGTTCAAAATTGATTGCACTTCACATGTACATTGACCAGTGCTGGTGAATACATACACAGTGATAAGCAAGTGATTATTTTCCATTGCAAACTAATTCTGTCTGTAATTAAGTTGTGTGTCTGTGACCACTTTTGCATGTAATATGAAGATTTTATTGGATGAAATCACATTCTCTGCTTCCTACTGAGGGATCTTCTGTCACTTTGAGATACAGCACACATACAGTAGCTGTATAGTTATATGCCACAAGCTGTTTTGGTGTGATGCTGACAATCCTGTTGTGTTGGTTGCAGAGTATTGGGTTTTATGGCTTTTCAGTGCTCCTTAATTCTCCTCTTCTAGGGCATTAATATGCTGATAGCAACATGACAATGTATATAATGAGATTCAGACATGTGAAAACGCTATTATTGTATAAAGCCACACATCCACACACTTCCAACCCCCTTCATCCACCACAACAGGAAATCAAGTGTTCCTTAATAAGCAGAGGGTAAGACAGAATAAATATTAAATATGATAAGCTGATAAGCTTAAAGGGTCATCGCCTGTCAGTGAATGCAGGTCTTTCTGTGATTTTTTTATAATATGATGCAAGAAAAATCATGAAAGAAAACAGCTGGTGTTCTTTCACAAACTTCATTCACTGTCCACCACACTGTCCTTGATTACTATTACTATAGTACTATAGTACTACTCTGCACTAGTCCGCACATTCAGGCCACTGCAGCTATTTGCTATTATTGATTATCTGCTTTATTCTCTTCCAAGCATCATTTCAGTGCAATAAGTTATTACATTTAGAAACATTGATGATATAGTATTATACTATTTACAGTAACATTTTTGTGTTTATATACTGTATATTAACTAAATTAATGTCAATCCAATGTTACATCAGATTTCCTTATTATTCACAATGACAAATATTTCAGAAGAAAATATTCCTAGAGGTCAAAGGACCAGCCACTAATCTTCAGAATATGTTTATATTGTATTTGTTTTTGTCTGATATTGTATCATTGCAATGGGAACCACTCATTTTAATGAAATGCCATTTGTACACTCAGAATAATAAGCCCAGGCGAGCAGCTACTTTATACTCTTAAATTCTGTTTTTTTCTTTTTCTTTTTCTTTTTCTTTTTCTTTTTTTTTTTCACAAAAACACTGTTTTCCCCTGGCCTCACTTGCTTTATATTTTGTTGTGGTTTTTGCCATAATCCTCCAGCCATGTATCAGTTGGATCGTCTATAAAGGCAGCAAGAGCAACAGCTCATTACAGAAAACAAGGAACAACAAAAGCAAAATGAGATTGAGGTAAGCTGATTTCAGATTTAAACTGAGCAACTCAATTTTTTTTCTCTCTTTTATGAGACAGCCCATTTTACAAAAACAAAACCATCTGCCTTCATATATTAGTTTGTGCTTTTCCATCGCCATTCATGAAAGCAAAAATACATGAGGGATTAAGCTCGTCATTGACAGTGAATCACAGTGGTCACATCTATTTGGTCCAAAGAAAACAAGTCGTATAATGTAAAGCAACATCAAAATAAAGGAAGGGGAGTCTATGGCTGTTTCTTTGTGTCTGCTGTCCTGCCCAATATGAGTGCTGGGCTTGGGTCACCTTGCATCTACCAGCCACTCACTCACACAGGAACATATGTATTTTGCATTATCCTCTTGAGCCAATCATGAATTCAGCATAAAATTGAAATTGAAATGAAATACTCCGGGATTTTAGACACTTGGTTGTGCGTCTGTGGCAGCATTTGTGTGATTTGTTATCACTAGATTCCTTTAGATGGTCTTTTCAGTTATTGTATCAGCATCTAGGGATTGGTTTGTGCCAGAACGCTTCTATATAGCTGACGGCTTTTATTTCATCACCAGTGAAAAATATATTAGAGGTAGATTTAACAAGAAGCAGGTTGTACCAATCAGATGAAAATACAATCACAGGGTAACGATACCAGGCAGATAGAGAGAATCTTCCAACAATCTAGTCCTTCTTCCTCTGCTTATTAGTGGTCAGAAAGACTGAAAGAAATCAAAGCTCCAGTTCCCTGTTTCGAAGGCATAAGGAAGGTATAAAGAAGCATTCCTGAGTTGCACAAACTGTGTATTATCAGCATCATATGGGAGTTCATGCTTTCACTTATGTGTGTTTTCTGTTGTGCTATGTTACACTAATATTCTTCGATAAAATTGTTGCTTACACATTATTGCAAACCTGCAAACGTAGCTATTCAGCAGCAGATGACAAAATTGCCTCTGTGGTTCCTGGAAAGCACAACAATAGTACTGATGGTGTTTGTTTAACTTTATGGTACAATGTCTGCATGTACAGTATATGACTTGCAAAAGATTTGGCATATCAAGAAAAACAATTGAAGTACAAACAGTAAAACTACATGCAGGTAATACAAGTGTTCGTACAGGTTTAATACAGAGGAAATTCTCACTCGGTGGATGCAGAGTCCCATATATAGGGGACAAATGAGACTAATAACAGTATAACTCTATGTCATTCACAAAAGTAACAGATGAGGTGATTGAGACAAGTTAGAAAAAGAATTTGCAATCTTTAACACAACTAAGATATGAATTGCACACTGCAGCTAAATATCAGAAAGCCGCCAGTTTCATAGATCTTATGAGATCAACACACACTAGGTCTTCCAGACAGACGATGGGTTAAACAGAAAGAGATCAAAGATGAAAACTGATTGTAAACGAGGAGTAAAACATTTAGGGTTGCATGTGTGTTAAAGCGACATCTACATGATTTGTCTCTTCCCCTCAAGACCAGAATCCAGTATAACTTAAAGGTACCCACTGACAGAATGTAAATAATTGTATTTCACTTACATTAGGTGTAAAGGAGGCCTCTCAAAATGTACAGACTGCTAAATATGTAAAGCTTGGGCTTATCATATGGTATATACATAGACTAAGCCTGTTTAAAACACTTGACCTCTTATGTGAGGCGGTTCGAAGATTACCTTCAATCTGTGCCCTCTCTGGTTTAATCAGTGGGATTTACATTTTTCTAGATGTGCATACTAACCATCTAACTTTAAACTGATTTCCTGATCTTTTTTTTTTTTTTTTAATTTTTTAAAATTTTAATTTTTTAATTTTTAAAAATGAATAATAAAATTTTATTTTATTTTAATAAACATACAGATATGCAACAGATGTGCATAAACATAGGTGCAAGATTACCAGGTGAACACCTGATGAATCCATTACAGTACTGTCTTTTCTATTGGAAACACAATTACCTATCAAACATCTGGGCTTTCTAATTTCTGAGAGCAGGACAACAGGCCTGCATTACACTATATCAAAACCTGCCTATTTTCTGTGCTTTTTTGGTACTAATGATAAAGCAATCTCTCAACAAAACTGAGTGATGACAGGGGGCTGGGAAGTAGAAAACAATTTGCGTAATGGAAAAATCAGACCTAATCTTCTCCCGAACTCAACCTAGGGGCTGCGAGAGAAGATGAAGGGAGGGAGGGAAGGGGAACAGCAATGGATGAGCCTCTAAATCTGAGAGTCCAATGAGAGCTGATGTGTCTTAGCCCTAACCTTAAACCTCTTTGAATGCCTGTTTTCTTGCAGCAATCCCCAGGACAATGGCCTCCAACAATCTCCTTAGTATAGAGGCACAGTTTGCCTCTGTTTCCCCTAATTTTATGCAGACAATGACGTTCCTGTCAAGCAAATCGTCGAACTATCTGCTTTATCTTTACATTGAGCTTCATATACTGTGTGCATGAATTAAAGTAAATTCAGATTGGATTATAGTCGACATATGACATATACCATACACCATACACCATACAAATATCATTCTTTCTTTATTTTACTCTAAATTACACATTGCTGTGCTGTCTATAGAGATACGGTATATTTTTACTATATTGCTACCTAAACATGTAAGCTATGGTTAGATTTTCTCCTAACAACCAAGGGGTGGCAGTGTTGTTTACTCCTCTCTGGCATGAGTTGACTCAGGATGGACAGTTACAAATATGTATAAAGGATAAGCGTAATGTGAACAAACAGCTTGCAGACAGTAGTGAAATGTTGCGTTAATGTAAGTCTAAAACAATACTCACATTCACATATATACACTGAAGCCAATACAATTGTTCCTCCTGTCCTTACTGGCCTGAAAAACATCCCTTTCCATTGTGATTCAAATTTAAGTGATGAAAGACAAAATTCACAGTCTCTGTTCTTTGCAGAAACACATCGTAAATTTCAACTGAAAGTAATGAGGATTCTGCAGTTCATCTGTCAGATAAAGTGGGTATGCTATGGGATGGAGTCTTTTTAGTATCAAATTTTCTCTTTTCCTCAGACAGTGGAGGGATAGCGACACAGACGTTCACATTATATGCTTAAGTGGTCCAAATCTGATGCCTCCAAGTGACTCTGATTTTTTTAAGAAAGTGTGAACAAATGTGATTTTTTTTCATATCAGATCTGGGTCCTACATCTGATTCATATCATATCAGATCAGATTGGAATTCATGCGTTTTGTTTTTTTTTAAATGTCTCACTTCCCTGTCATCAATATTCAGTATAATGGAGCATTAAGGCCTGTAATGTGAACATGGCCAAAGAGGAAAGTTTGCACTAGAAAGAAAAAACAAAAATAATCTTCACTTATTTTGTATAATTCAGACTGCTAAAGCCTCACATTAGCTCTTTCTGAACTAATTAATATATTTTTTGCAGAGGACAAGTAATGTGGACTGTCCAGCACTTAGACTTAGATCATGTTCGGAAGAGACCTTCATGACCAGTGTAGACAGGTTGAACGATTACAGTGACTTGAAACAGACTTTTGAGGAAAAAAAAAGGCATCATACAGCATGTTACTGATCATGTGAGCAAGCTGAAAACTGGATATGGGGGATGAGATTTCTAAAATTATTGATTTGTGTTCACAGCTAATACTCAGCCCCTCCTGTCATACTGAGAGCAGGGCGTTATCTCCCATTAAGCCGATGTTCACTCAAAGAAAGTTATTATCCAATCAGGAGAAACAGAATACACACACACAAGAGTGGAGCTGATCCGTTTTGCCTTTTGCCTAAAGGATGATTGCTGAAGAACAGGAAAGGAAGCTATGACTATGTGTGTGTGTGTGTGTGTGTGTGTGTGTGTGTGTGTGTGTGTGTGTGTATGATTTTCAGGTTAAGATTTGGGTGTGTCTGTATGTCAGCTTGTCGCATGTGTGTACTGTACCGTATATAAATTTATACATCATCTGTCCATGTGTCCGTCTGTGTGTGTGTGTGTGTGTGTGTGTGTGTGTGTGTGTGTGTGTCAACGTGTGTTTCATGCTGTCTTGTCTGTCTAGCAGTGTGATAATGCTGAGCCTTGTGAAGCCGCTTGCCCTCTCTGTTGTGGCTCCTTGTTCTTGGCCTACTTTGAGAGAGGTGAATTGAGGGCAATTCTAGTCTATGGGTAAGGGGATTAGGTCTCCAAACACGCTTCTCTCCAGTTTGGGATTTTGCCCCGATGCCAGACACTTAAAGTCTGCCAGGGATTAAGATAAAGAGAGAAGTAAGAGCGGCGTGTATTGTGGTGTGCGTGGGTAGATGTTTTCAACAACAAGAAAAGGAAGAGGAGGGGCAGGTGGTGGTTAATAAAAAAAAATAAGATGTATGGTGGTGATATGATCTGATACACTAATGCAGCATTTGTTGACCTATTTGGCTGTGGCGCGTGCCACGATGTCGGTCAGTATGTTTTCAAGGGATAAGACACAATAATGGAGAAGCTGTTCTTTTCATTTCCTTTGTATTAGTGGATGATCTCTTCTCAATTCAGTGGTTTAATTAGGAAATGGCTCAGATCCTTAATAATATCCATTAGTCTCACTGTTTCCTGATTTAGCAAACAAAAGTCATTGCACTACATTGGTATGAGAGCATCCACTGTTAAGGAGTATTCCAAGAGGAATCATGGTCCGTCTGACACGAAGGCCAAGCTTACAAAGTGGTTATATCTGCCACTGCCTCAGTTTTCAATCTTTTTGTAAAACGGAACATCATCTGCATAAAATTACATTTTCTTTTAAATCCAAGGGTTGGTGAAATACTAGAATATCCATATAGAATCTCAAGCACGACTGGTGAAATGAAGAATAAATGAAGCCTCCAAGTAACAGGTATTTTACACTGAGAACAAAGTGGCACACGCTCCGAATTATTTATTAGATAGAATGATAAGAGCATCAGGTTGAGGTATTAATGTCCCTGAACCTCTTATTTGGCTTTCAGAGAGTCTTCATTAGAGTCTGTCTTTTCCTTTGTCTTGACGGAGTGGATGGGTGGGTGGGTGGGAGGGTGGGGGGGTTCCTCCACCCCTCCACACTGCGTCTGGAGGCTCCTCCTGGGTAAGAGGCCACTGCTCCATCACGCTCCTCCAAGAAAGTGGGTCATGAGTCTGAGACTGTGGGATTACCGACCATCAGGCAGGCGTGTGCCGGGCCGCCTCTTATCCGTAATGTTTAGACTCCCCCCCACCACCACACACTCCTCCCTTCAGCGGAAAAGAAAGGCAAAAAAAAACAAAAAACACATGCCCTCCACCACCCGACCTGCGGGTACACAAACATCCATCTTCAGCCATAAGCTTGTTAGTCTTTAAGACAATTCAGAACTGACTCCCAATGCACCCATGGTCATCTCACAAAGAGGAGAAGAAACAGAAGTGATGGAGTGCATCATACTGCAACAGCTTAACTTCTTAAAAGTCATAAAAATACATATTCCCAATCACAACAATGTTACTAAACAAATTAAACAAACAGGGAAAAAAACTGTTGGCATGTCACCCCAGGATGTGGGATTTTTTACAATGTTCTCAATGAATAATTTACCGAATCCCGGCCGGCTCAGCAATAATGACATCTAATAGCGACACAATGATAAATGCTGGCTTTTAAACAGCTGACCCCCGTGATACTAATGGCAGGCTGGTTGTCTGGTATGCTCTGACATGGAGTATGATTAATCAGCAAATAAATTACTAATAATAAATACATTCATTTTGCAGCGGAATGATTACATCCATCATTTGAGGTCACTGTTGCCATGTACAGTACCTCTCTCCGCTTTCCATGTAGTGATGGTGAAAGAAAGGGAGACATCAGTGGCAGAGGTGTGGAGACTTTGAAAGTTGGAAACAAACTAAATGTTTGGCAAAAAAAAAAAACAGGTTGGGGGTGTTAGTGAATGTAAGAGAGTTTAGAATTAAGTCAAAATTAAAAGGACAACAATCATAGTTTGTTGTGTTTCAAGCTGCAGAGAACTCATCTGCTCATCTCACTGTTTTGGTCCAGAATAGGGGGGCTGGCTGACTCTGAGTCTGGGTGGGTTCATTGGAGAGAGAGAGAGAAACAGGGAGAGAGGAGGGGAGGGAAGTGGATGGGGGGGGGGCAGAACAGAGATTTCAATTAAAGTTCAATTATATATCACGACCACACGACCTCCTTAAAAATCCCAACACAACACTAAATTGAGCCCTGATGTCTCATTCAACTGATTAAGTATTTTCCTTGTTAAAAAGGTACAGACATACACAAACAAAAAGGTGCATCTACTACTTACTGCCATGTAACCTATTGTTCCATACAATAGGTTACATGGCAGTAATATCATTTAGTTCAGTTGCGATTGTCTTGACACCATCAGACCTTCTGATCAAGATGAATTTATATTAAGCATACCAACAGCATTTTTAATGATCCTGATCAAAATTCTTCTATAAATACAATCATTTTAATCAGGTGCTGAAAATAGAACCTCTAAAATCTTGTAATTATTTGAATTATTCATTTTTTATTCATTCAGTTAACTAAACTGTATTTCACAAAGCCAGTTTTCTTCTCCACTTGGAATTCATTTTAGGTTTAATACTATACAGCTTTGACCGTGTTACACTTCCAACTTCTTCACACTGGACTGGAATAAAATTCTGGATGGAAAATATTCACTATTGTGCATAACTTCTGAATAGTCTTTTATGTATTTATTTATTGGAGGTAGAGTAAGAGTATAATCAAATGTATATATACTTGGACTATATATATATATATATATATACTGGAAACTCCCCCCAGGCTGATAAAACCACCAAATTCCCAGAAAAAAAAAAAAATCACCTCTGTGTATGTGTTGGACACTGACAAAAACATCACCTCACTCGCTGTCAGTAAAGACAGTTGGGTGTGTGAAACTATTTAATTCTCTATTTGTGTTAGGTGAGCATTGTGTTGGCTAGTCTTTTAACAACAGCAGAATCCAGCAAGATAAAAACTGGAATAAAAAAAATTTAACTAGACATTTTTAATCAAAAATTAAAAATAATGTAACAATTGTCATATATGTGATTCTATTAAATCATCTTCCACAGACTCTTAGCCACAGACAACTTCCTTAGCCGCATATATGCCTCTTTTTCATCAAAAACATGTCATTGTGCAACACAATAAAAATATCCTATCAAGGCTCCGAAAGCTGATTATATCTAAATAACTTATTTCAAATCAATCTATAGATGTAAAGCTTAAATCAACAATAAGCACTTTAAAATTCTTTATTGTCTCTAGTTAGTTTTTCTACCAAAATATGCCACCTACAAACCAGATAGACCCCACAGCAGGCCAACATCTGTAATGACAAGCTCTGCCTGAAAGGTTTGAACTCTGACCTCCCAGGCATTATGTCTGCTTCTGGGGTGGCTTATCATTGCTCTAAAAAGCTGATATTTCCCACCCTGGACAAAGACGGGTAAAACACACCACCGGGTCAAACATAACCAGTCGGGTCCCTTGACTGTGCGTCGGAACTGACTAACAGCATCCCCCATACACATAAATGGATGGACAGTTGTTGGCCTTCATTGTCTGAGCATGAAACTGGGGACACATGTTGGGTGGTAAAAGTGTCAGGGCCTGATTGAAGAGCCATTGTGCTGGTTTCCAGTGGTAGCAGTCATGCTTTGTTCCCTGTGTTGTTCATCATTAGCATATCAATATTCAAAGGGGCTGATGCTGGGCAGAGGTGGCAGCCCTTTTTAGCCTAGAGTAGACCCTCGTGCACAAATAATGAAACCTGCATTCAACTCTTAAGGGCCAGCTGTTGAGTTAAGCACATAATTGATAAGAAGTGTGATGAATTATATCGGATCTAAAAGCAGAACCGAGTTTGAGTCGTAACTGGGAGCATTTGTCCATTTAGTCTTTTCTTCTTTTTTTTTTTTTTTTTTTAAATACCCGAAAATTGTTTCAAATGTCTGACAGTGCACGTGGAACACTTTTGACCCATTTCTCTTCTCTTGGGGTGAATAACAAAGGGTACCCATTCTACCCCACACCACCCCTCCAGCATTCATCCCTCCCCTCCTTCAACTCAAGCCAGCTGACCTCAAGACTGGCAGGCTGGGAGACAGTTAGCCCCGTGTGTTATTGTGTGTGTGTGTGTGCGCACGTGTGTGTGTGTGTGTTTGAGGGGCAAAGCCACCAGAGAGTGTCGGTTACTCCGAGGGCCAAGCGGAAAAGCGGTTGGGCAGTTTAGCCAGCTGCTGAGGAAGCGAGCCACGGCTGGCCTGGTCAGTGAAACCTTGCCAGATGGAGCCATTTCAAAACAATGAGTGCTGCTCGCTATGGTTGAAAACTAGAGGCTGGTTGCTCTGGGGATGCAGAGGGTAGACCATTATAAACATTAAATGGATTGTTGTTGGTGTTTGCAATATCTAAAAAAATTCTTCGGATCAGGAACATAGACCTGCTGAACTTTGTCTCTCTCGCAGCGACTGATTCAGACCTAACCGAACAGAATCTAAATAACTTTTGCGCATTCATAGTCAAGGCCTGTTTTTCAAATTCAGACGTCATTCCCCTGACATCTTTGCCAACTATTTTCCCCTCTTTCTCTCTTTCTTTCACACACATTTACTCTCTTCCTCTTTCTCTCCAGACAGCAACAGGCTGAGGTGTCCTGGGACTACTGCGCTTAGGAGTAACCAAGCCTGGGTAATGAGGCGTGTGATTGGTCCCCTCCCTCCTGGACAAGGCCAGTCTTTGGAGGACATGATGGATCATGACAGGAGCACAATGGCAGCCTGGTGTCAGAGGGGTGGCATGGCCGCGCACGGACCCCCCGCAGCAAGACTCGGCCATCCAGCTCAGCTGTGCATAAGAAGTTTTACACACGTATGTACATGCATGTACACAATTCAGGACACAGAGCCACAATGTGGACATACGCAAGCATGTGAAATAGCACATACAGTATGTACAAAGCGAGACCATGTGCATGTAAAAACACATGAATTGAAGCCAACATAATAAGAGGCAGTCGGACTACAAGTTCTACAGTAGTAGAATAAAAGAGCATATTCTCATTTTTTGTCATTAAATTAGAGCCTTTGATGGTGACTATTTTGGCTTTTAGAAAACTGTATTGGCTTCATGTTTTTGCTGATGAAAAGTTGGATATTTTTCTTTTAATGTACTATAGACATTACTTTGCAAATGGCTGTCAAATCAAAATCAGAAACTAAATAATTTTATAAGTTTTATATTTATATAAACATATTTCATAGAATGTTATTGGCAAAAATAGGCCATTCAGTTATATAAAAAAATTCTTAATTATAGTATCTGGACCTTTTTCTTCTCCTGTTTCATCAGACAGTTTAGTTTGTTTTTGTTTTGTTTTTTTAAAAAGGTGTATTTCTTTGTGCCAGCTGAAATCATAGACCATTCTCTGTTACACATGAAACACAACAGATCTGAGTAAAGATTTGTATTCATGAAGCTATTCCATCCTCTTTTCAGGTAAGAGCCCCCACTTGAAGGAAAACAGAGGGGTTTTTTTTTGTTCTTTTTGAAGTCACCCTTACCTGCCTGTTGAACCGGTTCATATTCAATGTCAAAAATCAAGTTGTAATAGGTGCAACAGGCTCAAGACTTGATGGAGGACCATTAATGGCTGATTGCAGCTGCTTTCTCAAGTAGGACCCAGGTGTATTAACACTTTACCAATTTTCTGTGATGATGCTCTACATTTCACAGAGGACAAACAAACCAGGATAAAAGCCTTGGCATGCTTTAAGGGTTTGGTTTATTATAATATTCATGCAAGAGAGCCAAAGTAAACAAGATGTTTTTGGGTGGCGAAAACATCTTTCGTACAATGTCAGACTTTGCTCATTAAATTTATAGTAATGTGCTGATATGAGCAATCATTTTGTGATTATTGTATCAATATCATAAAACAGGAAAATTATGCTTCAATTCACAGTGTCACAACAGCAACGCAAAGGCAAATCAGAGAAGACACTATTCTCACAGTGGATGAAAGGAAAAGGAGAGCAGTCCTGTTGTTGTGCTTGTTGTCTAAGCTCTTTTGATGCTGCATTGGCTTTAGGATCCCAGTTACTGTGTACAGCTCCTTCCAGATTTACAGATTTACAAACATTTCTCCTTTAATCTGCATAAAGATCCACACTGGCTTGTTGACTAGAAGATTACTGCTCACAAAAACACAAAAACTTGTTTCTCATCCATGAAAACAACCAACCACTGGATATTGTTTTTTTTTTATTATTCTTGACATCATGTGAATGTGTGGTGGAATTGCTTGGATGGAGGGAGAGAGGGTGTCAAGTAGGAGAGGTATAATAAGGAGAAAAGAAAAAAATGGTTGATTTCTTTCCAAGTTTGGGAAGCTAATTGCCCTGAGTGGACTAATGAACAGCATAGGTCTAATTGGCTTACACCACTTGTGGGCTGGCGTGCTGGGCGAGTAAAATTGAATCAAAGCTGTAGGACTACGTCAGAGTAGTTCTGCGCGTTGTGGTGGAAATTGGCACTGTGTCAAAAGCATGAGGCATGGCACTCAGCCAAATACAGCCCAGCCCAGCTCTGCGCAAGCGCGGGCTTAAGATTTTACAGGAAAACACATGGGCGAAAATTTTTTTTTTAACGAAAAAAAAAAAAGATGTTGCCAACGAACTAGCTTGCATTTTCACAATTATTATCCATAATTATTGCCTACCCATATACTCTGCGTAACAGTGATCATACAGGCCTATATCAATTTAGGTACTGGAAAATCAGTTGAAAAAAAACTTTATCAACATTTTCCTCTGAACATTTTAATTGAAACAGCTTTTCAGTTAAGGATGTCCACATATGTACGTTGCCTACGCCTTTTTTTCAGTAAAGCCTAACCGTAACACCACAAAAGCTAACGTAACGGCACGCACGCTCCCTCCACTTGTATCATTAATGCGATGGGGTCTATTTTTACCCAAACAAAAGAGAGACGCAGCGATGGAAACGCATGACAACAATGTCCCGAGCAATGCCCAATTGACCCATTGTGCGCCTTGAAAGACAGACACGTGCACCACAACATAGATAAGGAGGAGAGAGACAGAGAGAGAGAGGGGAGGGCAAGCGTGTGTGTGTGTGTGTGTGTGTGCGTGTGGGTGTGTGTGTTTGTGTGTTTAAAGATAGCCACGGGGGATATAGGAGCAGCACACACACGCCTCCAGCCTCTTTAGAGAAACTCCCCCTTTCAGCACCCTGGACAGAGGCAGCGCTGACCGCCGCCGGTTACTTCTTTTAGTTGAGGTAAAGTCGCCGGGCTCACAGACACAGTGCAAGTCAGCTGACGCAGCTAATGGTCAAGACACTTTTCCACTGCCGCCCGCCCCTCGTCTCCACCTCATCTCGAGCTTATCAACGCGGACTCAAAGAGCAACTTGATGAATATTCAAAGTTTCCGTTCTCGGCGCTTGACGACAAGAAAGAGGTCGACGAAGGTGCCTTTTAACCTTTTCCACAAATCAAGCTACCATCGACCAGGGCTCAACTCACTCCTGAGAGGATAAATCGTCAGGAAAGTGCGGGTTTGAATCCATCGTCTGCACTCAGTAGCTTATAAGTTTTTTCTTTTTAGTTTTTTTTTCAACTGTTAAATCAAAGGCGTGCGTCTTTCGGCGCCGTTTCCCTCAGTTGGAACATCGGAACATCTCCAAAAATGTTGCTTGAACACCCGGGGTCAAGTTGTCAAAACACCGGAAATTTCTCTCGGTACAGTTCAGGCCAAGGTAAGAAACCGGTTTGATTATTTTAACTGTGCTTCATCACTTGTTTCTATGTTTGTTTGTTTTGTTTTGTTTTTTGCCAGGAAAAGGGAAAGAGCGTCCATCAAATACAGGGAGCACTGAGTTTTAATTGATGTCCTAGGGTCCGTGAATTGGTCACAATTAGGCGTGAAATAGAGGATAATGCAGCGCAGCAGGACGGCAGGTGGTTCTTGTTTTGCTGAGTGAACTCTGACAAGCATGAAATGGACGTTGTGAACTGTTTGTATTTTATTGTGAAAAGCAGCCACACGGGCTTTCACGTATGATCTGATGTTTGAGAAGTTTCGGTAATAACACATTAAAGGTGCAGATTTTGAAAAGTTGCAGAAACCCCACCCCCCCCCCCCCCTTTATATTATTTAACACACGCTGATGTATATAGAGTTTAGAGGCGCATCTTTTGCGCTGCTTGTGGGAGACGTTATGAATCTGTAATGAGCCTTCATTGTTGGCGAGTCACACCAACAGATGTTATGCGCGTGCTGTCATTTCACACCGCCGCCTGGGGTTGTCACGGGAGTGCAGGGAGCAGAGTGCAGGGATATGGAGAGAGAGAGAGAGAGAGGGAGAGAGGGAGAGCACCGGACCCACTGCGGCGACAGCAGCCTCTCTGCGGCTGCACGACAGACTGCCAGCAGGCTCCCACCCCGCACTCCACTGAATGCTCCAACAGGTGTCACATTCCTGCCCTGACAGGTGGGACACCGGAGGTTGCCAGTAAAGGTGGTAATGGAGTCGGAAATAGTGGTCCGATTCTAAGCTTATTGATTACTGATTTGTGTAAATATTTAGTGGCATCCAAAGAAGGGGAAATTGCAAGTTTAAATTTTTTTTGTTTGGACTTTTTACTGGAATAAGCTTTTGCGTTATTCTGGTAAGTCGACGATCATTGTGTCTAAGGCTTAACACGAAACTACATTTTCAATTATTTCTATTTTAAATAAATGACGTGGGAGCTAAAGGGAGAAGGGGATGGTCAGATTAGATTAGATTAGATACCCAATTGATTTTTAACCAAATTTAAACATTCAAATTGGAAAAGAACTTTAAACGAAAAATTGTTTCTGATCAACCCTGTGCTTTCTCTAACTGACTGACCATTACCCTGATGGCCTTTTTATCGCTTTGTTGTCGCATTACTGTGGGCCTCACCCCCTCAAAAGTAAGCGATCAATATGACATAAAAATTATTACAAAGCTGAAAAGTAAGAGGGGCACCCATGAACCCCACACCTCTCTCCAAAACGCCTTTCATATACTGCTGAAATACAGGCAAATAGGACATTGATTTTAGATTCATCAGCGGCCCCGGTGGCTGTGGCACTACCCGTGATTTCCCCAGGCGCTCTTTTGTGCCAAAGATCAGTGTCAATAAAATTCATTGGGGTGTTGGCCCGATCAACATGTTATTGAACAGCCAATCTCTCCCCTAAATAAACACTTGTCTTTGAGCACTCAACACACACGAGATGCATGCGTGCGTGTGTGTGTGTGTGTTTGTGTGTGTGTGTGTTTAAGATATTCAAAATCACTTATTTAAAATCTGATCAGATAGAGGGCCTATAGGAACACTAGATTAAATATATTAAATGTATTTCTGTTGTTCCTACTTGTACGACTAAAATTACCAAGAATAATAATGGGCTAATAAGAATAATCATCATCATCATAATAAACAGTTATATTTTTAGCTTTAACAAGTGTACAAGCACTTACATTTTTTTCCCAAACTAGAGCAGATATATATGAGTTAAAGAATTAAAGGGCCACTGCTATACACAATAAATAAAGAATCTGATTAAAGCAACAGTCCAAGGCAAGGATCTAATCAAGACTGTAGTGTTTCCTTAGGGCCTAGTCTTTCCTTTACGTGTGGAAGTACTGAAATCTGAATAAAAACTGGATTAGCAACAGCAATCTGTTGATTTACAAAATAAACCAAACACATCACGGTGTCCAGTTTTCTGGATGTTTTGAGGCTGTAGATCTAGAATTTGTTGTTCCCATCAGTCTCATTTCAAGACGGGGGGGGGTCTTTAACATGTCCCTCACAATGTTCTGCCCATGGAGGCATAGTTTGTTGGGCTTCTAGCTCGAGACAGTTTTACATCCTTCAAGGTAGAGCAATACAGAAACTGTTGCTATATTTTCTAATACTCATTTTTAAAAAGAAAAACAGTGTGTATTTTTCGTAAAAAAAAAAAAAAAAAAAAAAAGTAATTGCCATCATATTGGTCAATTGAATGGTGGGAATACTTTCAGGAATAAACTATTATCGGATTATGATCTATTATCAGAGTTGGAGAACAGTAGATACTTCCAATTCAAACTCCAAAATGAAAGGCGGAGCTGCAGGAACTCAACAGTTTTTGATCTTTCCTTGATGTTTAATTGTTTGAAAAGTAATACGCTACAATAATGTAACGCGTCTCTGAGTAACGTTACCACCCAGCTCTGAAACTCTATTGGCTTCTCCCCCTCTCGCTCACCTCCTTGTTTATTCCTCTTCCGGGTAAGGTGCCTCGGTAGGTGATGTTAATCTATCTCCTCTGTCGCCCGGGAAACGGCGCAGCGTAATCCTGCTCAGGCTCCAACACAGTGAAGCGTAAAAAGCAAACTCCACCGACCACTCGCGTGTTTGTGCTCGCTTTTTTTTTTCTTTAAATTTCGGTGGTTCGTGCTATGACAAATTTGACACAGTAGACTTACACCGGTCCGGTGTTTGAGTGCGGATAGATAACAGACAAGACAGTTTTGCATTAATGTGAGCGTAAAAATCATGAGCAATGGATGGACATGTTGAGCGCAACTCTCCAAAAGAGGCAGAAAATAACGCGGAGATGCTCCTGGCTTTGCTGTCGCACAGTGAAGAGCTACGGAAAGGTAACGGCAAGACAAAATATGATCTATTTATCATTATTCATGTTTATATTACATATATTAGTGTGTAGCCTATAACATTTGATCTTAGCATACATATTGGACTTCGGTGTTTTTAAATGGGCCTTTAAGTGTTGGCTGTTGGACTAATTGCAGTGTGTTGATTATCTCTCCACTTTGTTCAATAAGAGTGTGATCATAATTTATAGGTTATATACACTGGATTACGGATGTTACAGCTGTGCAGTCGTGTTGATTTGGGGGATATTGTCCTGTCACGCGGATCAGTCTTACAGCAGCTGAGACAGGGGACATGTGCCATGTTCCTTTGCTCCAGATCTCGGCAATGGAACTTTTCAGGCATCAGGCGTTTACATAAGATTCAATCTAATAACCAATCGAATTTCGATCTAATTCGATATTTAGCGCATTGTTAAGGATAACTCAGGCTTAACTCTCTTCTGCCACCATCTTAATAATAAAAACTGGTTTTACGCATTTACTCTGACATAAACCTTTGTTATTAAGATTCAAATGCAACCACATGTAAGGCAAAACGTACTTTTTTTCTATAATTTCGTTACGGTTGTGTGTTTATGATCACTATAATCATGCCTCCATCTTATATTTACCCATACATTGTCCTTTTATGAACAATTACGAGTAGGATGTTGGAGTGTCCTGCTCCAAAAAGAAAAAAAAATCCAAGAGATTTCGATAGGGATTTTGCAAGCATCTATAATTTTAATATTCCAGCTGGGCCCCAGAGAGGTGAGCAAATTGCTTGGACACCTTGTTGGTTTGTACCGTGAGACTACAGGCCGCAGCTCTCTAGTTTTACAGCGCTGCGTTGAATTAATGATGACCTGGATACACCTGTTCTAGACGTGGCTCCCACCGCACTTGTGCAGGGCTCGCATGGTGATGCCAGAAGAAATGGTTCGTTAATGTTTCATGGATTGTCCGCAGCAGAACAATAGGAATGCGATTCCTTGCACGGATGGAATATGAAGTGGTTGAGCTTCTTTTAATTAGTAATAAAGAGGCTCGGTCACGTCTTACGTGGCATTTCAGTTGTCCTTATTCTTACTTTGCTTGTTTTGTTTTTATGTTTTTGATATAGAAATGTCTCCGTTGTTGTTGCTTTGAGCGGATTTTGTTAAGTTATGTAGGACAACTAGACATATTGTATCACGAGCAGTCGATCCTAAAATGGTGCTGTACACCTCATCTGGAGATTTGAAACGCCTCTCATCATTTGATTTTTTTCAAATGGATTTTTCTGCAGAACAAATGTGCAAATCAACACCCTGTTTATTTCGAATATTTCTATAACAGCTATTATTAATTCATCACTGAAACTATGAAATGTAAATGATTTCATTATCTTTTCATCAGTTAGACATATGGGCCTAAATACAATAGTGGTTTCAAGTTAAATGCAGTGGTTAAAGGGGTAAGAGTCTAATGTTGAGCTCATGAAACACTCCTTTCCACACCAAGGACAACTGCCCCTGAAAACGTTAAATGTAAAATTAAACAATATATTTATTTTTACAGCTATATATTCCAAGCTTGTGCTGATTAGGTAACCCGGACATGTTTTGGAAGTTAGTGCCGAATATAATAGTAGTATAGTATAGTATATAATATATAGTATAGTTTGAAATGAAAAAACAAATTCTTTTTTGTTTTTGTTTTTTTTTTGTGTGCAAAGCAAATATGTTATCTGGCAGATTGGCATGCCCATGGCCCTATACAAGGCTAATAATACAATATGTGTTTAATTTTCTTTGCAAACTGTCCTTTTCCATCAAAATATTTGTTGCTTGGGAGATTAACAGCAGTGGAAGGTGCTGTCTTTGCACTATTATACGACACTTTGTTGATATCTACATTTAGACAGAAATAACTGTGTTAATAACATTCACAAGTAAGTTGCTTCTGCGCGTGAAACAAAATGAGTGATGATGATGATGATTATGTAGTGATGACGAAGGGAGAAAAATAACTTACAGTGGTATTTTACCAAATACAAGTCATTATAATTCGCTCTCATACTGAAAATGTTGGAGGATTATTTTAGGCTATAGACTGTTTTATAAAATCGAAATAAAAAACAATTAAAAAAATACAATAACCTTTTTAAAAAAAAAAAGAAAAGCAAATGTGGATACAATTAGAGAAACTCTCTGTTCAGTTCAAGTGGCATATCTCCTTTCTGTGGCTCGGTATATTCACGCTGTTGATCTTCATTTTTTGCCATAAAGCCAACTGTTTCCCTATTGAGAGGCTCGCATAATGAAACAGGTGTAACCAGTCACAGATAATCATTTGTAGTGTGCTGCATATTGCTCACAAGAAGCAGGTTCAGTTGTCATTCTGCGTGTCGGTGACAAATTCTCCTCGTGCCATTTAACATCTGTCTCATGCACATTGAACTGACTCCACTGGATGTTCTGACTCCATCATGTCTCCTGCAGAAATCCCAGTGTGCGCGGGCTGCAGTCAACACATCGTGGACCGCTTCATCCTCAAAGTGCTGGATCGCCACTGGCACAGCAAGTGCCTGAAATGCAGCGACTGCCAGGCTCAGCTGGCGGACAAGTGCTTCAGCAGAGGCGACAGCGTCTACTGCAAAGAGGATTTCTTCAAGTGAGTAAATGTCTCACGTGCTGCTTTCAAATTATTTATTAAAAAAAAAAAATATATATATAAGTATATATATATACTATATATATATATATATATTGGTTGCTTAACATTATATCGAATGACGTTTAAAAAAGATATTGATGGCGACCTTGTCATTGTCCAAAAGGAGATTCGGGACCAAATGCGCAGCGTGTCAGCAGGGGATACCGCCCACACAGGTGGTGAGGAGGGCGCAGGACTTCGTCTACCACTTGCACTGTTTTGCCTGCATCGTGTGCAAGAGGCAACTGGCCACAGGTGACGAGTACTACCTGATGGAGGACAGCAGGCTGGTCTGTAAGGCCGACTACGAGACCGCCAAACAGAGAGGTGAGCTGCGGCTATGTCGACTTTTTTCTTCCCGACATGAAAAGAAAGACATGCGCACTATTTTACGCAGGAAAAAAAAAAAACATGCGCACTTTTTTTCCCAGGAAAAAAAAAAAAAAAAAAAAAAAGGTCCGCACCGCCTGTGATTGCGTCAGTTTACATGATGCGTTGTGTGTCGAGCTGTTTTTAATCACTGCGAGTCTGACGTGACAATGAGGTCACCCATAAACTTTGACCCACCTGTGCTAATTGCATCGTTGCCCGCAAACCAATCGATAGCAAACAGTGGAGGCCCGGAGGCTTACACTTGCACTTTGCACTTGAAGGAATCAGTTTTCAATAAGCCTTATCATTGTGTGTGTTTGTGTGTGTGTGTGTGTGTGTGTGTGTGGGTGTGTGTGTGTGTGTGTGTGTGTGTGGGTGTGTGTGTGTGTGTGTGTGTGTGTGGGTGTGTGTGTGTGTGTGTGTGTGTGTGGGTGTGTGTGTGTGTGTGTGTGTGTGTGGGCACAGACAGACAAGTGGAAGTGCAAGTGGATGCAAACAGCCTCTGTGTTACAATAGTCTATGAGAGTAATATATTATTATGTCTATTTATGTAAAGCTGTAACAGTTCTTGCATGTTTTCAAATTCAAATGTAAAATAACAGGCACATTTTCTTGACATGCTATATTTGCATTTGATAGTGTGTTTTAAGCACAGTCACCTACTTTAATTATTAGTAGTAGTTAACAGTAATTAAGTCTGAACATGAGAAGACTGTTTACATGTGCAGTATAGGCCTGTGACTCCAAAACAGTCGCAGTCATGAGCGTAATAAAAATCAGTTTTACTACACAAACAAATAAGACACAGCACCGAAAATCCACCGGAACAATAATGCTCATGCTTCTGGGTTATTATTGTATCTCTGTGTTATCCTATCTACAATCATTTTTCAAACAAAAAATAAGCATATTTGCTTATCAAAGACTACAGAAAATATAAATTGGAGATGACTTCTCATAGGGACAATATTTCAATTGTAACACAGTTTGTAAAAGAGTTCAATAAAGACAGATTACCAAAAACTATTATTATCAAAAATATATAGCACAATAAATATGTTGTAATTTCTTTGTTCCTTGACGGGAAATAGTGAAGATTCATCTGAGCTTTAACAACTGGACTATGATTATTGCTATAGATACACAATTTCTGGCCTGATGCCTGTGTATTGCTTTTAGATAGATGTATTTGTAGTCGTGCTGTCATGAAATATTTGATAGCTTTTCAGATTTTTGCCAAACACCGTTGATATGCCCAAACACATTTTCATTAGATCGCTTGTTTAATATCAATAGTCGACCAACACCACATTTACTTCACTGAAAATCCCAGCAGCAGCTTGTGTTCCTCACAGGACAGACCGGCCATGGTCAAGTTTTATCTCCCCATCTGTTTGTTTGAATTTACTGCCCGACACCAGGTGCTGATTTATGCAACGAGTTAACGCAAGTTTTCGCAAAAAACACACAAGTTTATTTTACTAATGAGAGGGTGCAATTACTTGGGCAGCATCCATTTGGATGATGGTTTTTGTATTTTGCTGTGCTGGCCAACAGACCTGCAGACATGATGCAATTATGCACAGGATGCCAGAGGTTGGTTTATAGGCAGAAGCGAATTTATCCATTCATGTTAAATTAGAAAGTTGTATATTATAGAGGCTGTTTTATGCTATCAGCTGCCGTGGATGTGTGTTTCTATCAAAGATTCTTATATTACTGACCCAGAATACGCACACACATATGGGAAGATTTCTTTGCCCATACTCATATTCAGATCCTCATAAATCATTTTCTTATTATGTATTAGAAACAATAATAAATCTAAACACCATACATAGCAAAATAGCAGAGTAAAAAATCACTATTAGACTATTACCGTATGCTTTCAATATTTATTCCTGACAAAAAGAAAAAAAAAGTTTGAGTCCACATAATAACAGCACTGGCTTACATTGTGTGGTGTCCATTCAATTTTCAGAAGCAGACTCGACTGCAAAAAGGCCACGAACAACCATCACTGCTAAACAGCTGGAAACGCTGAAGAACGCTTACAATAACTCTCCCAAACCTGCCCGTCATGTTCGAGAGCAGCTATCATCAGAGACGGGCCTGGATATGCGGGTTGTGCAGGTAAAGTGTATTATTATCCATTAAGGGCTATTCCATTAGTGTCCTGACTTCATTATGAAGGGACAATTGTGGCCGAACTGGCACAAGCCTACAGTACGATCAATTGTGTGTGTGTGTGTGTGTGTGTGTTGGGTGGGAATTTACGGCTAGATTGAGTAAAATGAAGTCCACGTGAAAGTCAGCATGGCTTAAGTGCGAGCTCGTTAACAATGCTAAGAGGGCCCCTCGCATATTGTCTGCTGCTGAGGAGCCTCACACTGGGTGCTAGGTGGTGGTCATATATATTGTTTTATTTGCAAGGACAAAAGTAGAGACGGAAGCCACTAAAATGCTCCTCATTATTCAGTGAAAGGGAAGGGGTGACGGGGGGCTTCACTCAGGGCGGAATATCATTAAGGAGAATGTAAAACTGCTTTTTGTGCTCGTGACTGAAATGGATTAATTTCTGTGCGTAAGATAAAATTAATAAGACACGGGGCCCGTCATTCACTTTGCATCAGATGTCATAAACATTTACAGGAAGTGAGATTTTAGATTCAGTTTAGACCAAGCACAGCGCATGTGTTGAATGTTTTCTAAAGTGCAAGCAAAAATTTATAGGTCCGATCAAACGCGGAGATGGAGAAATTTGAATAATTTAAGTCAGTGGCACGCTAACCTGTCTGCTCCCCGGGGGTGAGGACAACTTGTAGCTGTCGTGAAGTTAATTAAATGCGTGATAAATCTGGTGCAGGGGACGCTGGTCCCAGGATTACTGTTCAGTGTCACAGTTTTAGTCCCCCGCTTGGACTCATCAAGGCGCCAAATGGTGTCCAGACAGTCCTTGAAAATTAATTTTGTTTTAATGCTTAAAGGCATAATGTGTGCATCAAGGAAAGAGGACTGATTTAGCGGACTTTGTCTTGTGTATGAGAGGTATGATGACTAAAAAAAAAAATTTAAAAAACACTGGAGGGTATTTGTATAGTCATGTATGGTCCTCAAGACCTGAGAGGGTTACGCATACTAAGCAGATTAATCTAAATTAAATTGTGTTAGAAAGTATTTGTTTGTTTTATTTTACAAAATGAATAAGTTGAGGCTATAGTTTTTGAACACGACCAAAATAACAGTTTTTATTTGATGCTCAGACTTAATTTCTCTCATGGAAATTTTAGACATTGTTCTAAATAGTCAAATGTATTTCTAATATGTCACAAAAGCCATGACCAAATAAGGAATCTTATGTTTTTCCCCTCCAGGTTTGGTTTCAGAACAGGCGAGCTAAAGAGAAAAGGCTGAAAAAAGACGCTGGCCGGCAGAGGTGGGGCCAGTACTTCCGCAACATGAAGCGGTCGCGGGGAAGCTCCAAATCCGACAAGGACAGCATCCAGGAGGAGGGCATGGACAGTGACGCAGAGGTGTCCTTCACAGGTAGAGTCCACCACACAAAATGAACAGAATAGGTTTTTTTTTTTTTTTTTCCACAGCAAGACATTTTGACTTGTCATAGGAGGAAGCCACTAATTCAAGTGTCCCATTAAGCTATGACAGTGTGACAGTGAGCCAGAGAGCATGATACCAGGACCCTGAAACTGAGGCAGCCACCATTAATTTTATTATTTACACCTGTGCTTTTCCTTCTGTGACACGTCAAAATGTCTTCCATGAAAAAAGGCCTAAAAGCACAGGTGTAATAAATAACATGCACCATATACTACTCCATTTAGATGTGTCACTGCCTTGTAAGGTGCATACTGGGGGAGCTTAATGGGACACAGCCACATTGTTCTACATTACACCTGCGCTTTTGCTGCTTTGACTATTTTCGTTTGGTGCAATAAATATAGAATAGCAATGTTACTTAATGATGTACTTAATTTCTTAATCAGACAAGAGAATAAATTTGCTGGCAGCAGTCATTAGAGAGACTGTGGCTTTTTAAAAAGGGGGATTAAAAATGTTTTGCATAGTTCCAAATAATATTGATTATATCCTGAAATGTTTAATGAGCTCTAACAGTTTAACAGTAAGTTTAAATTGTTCTGGCATCTCTTACTTTACATCAAGTCATTGTTATGTGACTATGTTTATCGTTTTTTGGGCTTCTTATTGTGATGATATTCAATTAAGAAATTAATTTCTAAAGGCTTGGTCACACCAGAAAGTGGTGACACAGCAAAATTTCACCTGTAGTGCATCTTCACAGAATATGCAGTTATAGCAGCTTGGAGGCACAGCAACTAATCATGGTCACGGATGTTTAGCTGGCCAACTACCGTAACTGGCAAGCTAACCGCTAACTCGTTAGCCAGCCTGGAACATGCTAGCACTCTACTGTCACAATAGCTCCCCAAGCTTTTTAAAAATGTTCTCGTTTACTCAACCCCGCCATTTTATTCTCAGGTCATTTCATTTCATTAAGAGCAGCTGATGAGGGTAAAAGTTCTCTCAGCTAGCAAGCATTTTAGTTTGGTTGCTAATAAGACAATAAGTTCACAAAGTGTAATCAAAAGACATAGTACCACTGACTCTTGTCTCATAAGTGTAAAATACATGTCTCCTATATGAAGGAAAAGAAAAAAAAGAAAGCTAACAAAAGATACTTCCTCCATTCTGGGCTCTGGACAGTTTGTTATTGGTTATTGGTGCAAACTTGTACGTCAAAGTTCATCAAAGTTGAGCTTGATGAGAAATATTTGTGCAGATTTACTTCACCCCCATAAGTGAATCTGTTGTTTTAATTAGGGGTGTGGTGGCTATCCAAAAACTTATCTTGTTGATTGTGGAAACTTACAAGTGTCACTTTTGCCTTGTTGTCCTTGTTGCACAGATGAACCCCCCATGTCAGACCTTGGCCACACAAACGGCATCTACAGCAGCCTGAGTGAGTCCTCTCCAGCCATGGGGGGCCGCCAAGGGGGCAACAACCACGGCTCCTTCCCCCTGGAGCACAGCGTCCTGCCCTCCCAAGACCAGTTCCACGACATCCGCTCCAACAGCCCCTACGGCCTTCCTCAGTCGCCAGGGTCACTTCAGGCGCTACCCAGACACCAGCCTCTCATCTCCAGCCTGGTCTACCCCGACTCAGGCCTTTCTATCATGACCCAGGGCAGCGGGCCCGGGATCAACCCGGCCGTGAGGGTCACCATGGGGGCAGCCAACGGCCCCAGCTCGGACCTGTCCACAGGCAGCAGCGGAGGATACCCAGACTTTCCTGCCAGTCCTGCCTCCTGGTTAGATGAAGTGGACCATGGGCAGTTTTGATTGGTCGTCGACAAAATATTGGACATTTTTTTCTTTTCCTTTTTCTTTTTGGGTTTTCTGTGTCTTCTGTTGGATTTTAGGGACTGGACAGTGATTGTGTAAAGGACAAGACTATCCTTGGCTTGGATCTCACCAATATCTGATTAACAGGTCGATCAATATCTGTGATCTGGATGGACGGAGGGGAGAGAAGAATGCCCTTCCTCAAAAGCACTTGGCCAACAGTTATCCTTCACTAGAAAAACTGTATGTAAAGCAAAGAATCTGTCAAAATTGTTTCAGTTTTCAGAAACCACTATAAGCTTTTTTCAGAACAATGTACAGACAGACTCAGAAAGTTTAGACATCAATCATTTGGATTTTCACACACTCCCCGTCCTTATTCTCATCTCCTCCCACTGCTATCCGTTTTCTACAGTGTGTTCAGGTGCAGAATTCAGTTCAACGTTCAGAGTCTTTAAATGTCTGGTTGTTGCCAAATGTCTACATATATAGATATATATATAATGGTTTATCATTGTGGAGACTTTATTTTTATATAAACCCCTTCTTGGACATGAATAAGAACCCAGATATGAGGACTTTGTACATTCTTAAACAGGGATATAGGCAAAAATGTAGATGTTGTCTTAAATGGTACCTAGGGGTCCAATTACTTCTATGCATTTGTGTGTTCTCAGATGTATCTCGTTCGTTTTGTTCTACTGAAAACAACCCCCCGAGGAAGAACTGCTATCGCACTCGGGGTCTGATGTATATGTTTGTTTATGTGGAAAATGTTTTATGTCTTATTTATTCCTTCTGGTAATGATAATGATGATGATTCCTGATTAAATGGCAGGACTTTAATAAATTTGTCACCTAAATGAAAGATGGAGTTCTATCTTTTTTGGCTGGACTACAAAATCATGCATCATATATGACAAAATAACTAATGAGTGTCCTTAAAAATAGCTGTGTACAGTGTTTAAGGAATATAGGATAATAGATTAGATCCTATATGATAATAATGTTTTGGATATATTTTAAGTAATTTGTACAATTTGGAAAGTCCTTGTCAAAGCCAAGAAACATGAGCCAAACAAAGCGGGCAGAGTCATCCTTCACATTTATCTCATATCTTAAATGCAGCATCTATCCTATACATTTATCTTGCACATCTATAGCATAACACAGCGCTGATGGTGAAACCAGAGTTCTGCCTGTGTCTGCAAATTGAGTCTCTGGCTAACTACCAACACTGTATCAGGGGTTCAACAGCTCTTTAGTGGAGAAATTTGATGCAGACAGAGAGTCAACTCATCAATTCAGAGATTACTGGGTCTTGTTTGTCCAAACGCCGCCATGGGAAAGGAATCTCCAATCCATTAGCTGAGAAGGGATCAAGTGCCCCTTGTGAATTTCCTCATTTGTTTAGTTATTCAAAGTCAGGTTCAATTAAATAGATTAAATTGTAAAATGTGTGTGTGAGGGCGTGCATGTGAGTGTATGTGTGTGCGTGTGTGTGTGTGAAATTGCATGTTTACGTATTTGGTTCTCAGATGACTTGCAATATGATACAGAGACTTTAAACTTTTCAGTTGTACCTTAAATCATTTGTCACATTTTAAAACTTCTGCTTTCTTTACCAATATTCATTTATCTGTTTGTTTATGGAGGTGCCCTCTCAACACCTATAAGCAATTTGTGAAGTGTTTCTAAAGCCAACCTTAACTGACTCCATATTTCAAGTTCAACTGAATAATCCTAAATATGTCAATCAAATTTGTTTATTTCGGAGAACCAGTGATGGAAAGTAGCTATGAATATTTACTCAAGTACTGTAATTAAGTAAAGCGTTGAAGTATTTCTATTTTAATTAAGTATTTCAATTTGATCATACTTTATACATTACATTCATTACATTTCTGGGGGAAATACTCCCCTCAAATTATATGACAGCTGCAGTTTCAAGTTCTTCTTTACATACAATACAGATCAATAGAAGCTTGGTAAACCAACAAGCACAATAAAGTTCAAAATAGTCCTGCAGAGTCCAGCTGTCACTTTAAATTACTGTTTACACATCAATGCATCATCTATTACGATATGACACTGTGAAGGGAATTTTGCATTACGAACATTTCTAATTTTGATACTAGTATATACTAAGATACTAATATCTTTTGCTGATAGCACTTTTGTACTTTTATGAAAGTGAAAAACACAATTTTACATTGTTGTATTCGGATTTTTACCTAAAGTAAAATGATCCCAGTACTTTTTCCTCCACTGAAAATAACAGCAGTCATACTGTCAAATGATTTATACTTATGCACTTCTTTCCTGCAAAATCAATACATCTGTGAACATAATATTTGATGTTCTTAGAGCCACATTCAGTTCTAGAGAAAACATCCATAGCAAATATTGTGGTATGCTTATTGTGTTTCAATATAAAGTGGGACCACTTAAGTTAAGCTTCATGTATGTGAATGTGAATGTGTGTGCGTCTGACCTGTAAAGTATGACGTGCATGAAGGTGATAGCCAGCTGTCCTCAAACTAACCTCCAACTTCCTCCACCATTAATGGCTGCCCGCTCTGCTCCTCAGTTTCCCTGAACAAGAAAAGGAACAGCAGACAGGATATTCACCTGAATCCTTCCAGCTGAGTGGCAGGTATCACTGTTGCCCCGGTAAAGCGACAGGTGTGTAACCTGACCCAAAGAGTGTTTGGCAAAGACAGGAAGGGGGTGAGAGTGAAGTGTCAAAGGCTGTGTTAATCTCCTACAATACCCGGCTTGGTCAGTTTACTTGCCTGTTTGTATTTGGGGTTAGGCGGGCTGATATTTCTCAGATTCTGAGCAAACAGGAAGTACTTGGCCTAAGTCTAAACTGTTAATTGTGGTTCTGTTTACCAACAGGCCACTTATGCTAAAACTACATGCACTTGTAGATGTCTAAAAAGTCTTGAATTTGTTGACCCCGCGGCATTTGTGGTCAAACTATTTCTCGACAAATGATCGCACTTTCCTTCACCTTCACTTCTCAGCTTTATCATATCGTGTGACACACAGCAGGTGTGAGATTTTGGTAACCACAGGATGAACTTTTCAAAGCAAATAACTGGGATTATCCCACCCCACTCTTCCAGATTGAGTTGGAAATCCACCATTTTCTGAGTAAAGAATTGGATTAAGTTGCAATTTGTGGGATGGGTTGTATAAGAGAGTCAGAAGGTGAGAAAAGGCGCTTTCAGTGAGGCGTTAGCAATAGCAATACAAATGCAGGTACCTTCACGATAAGTAAGTATATGGTGGGAAAATAATGTGCAAAAAAAAAAGAAAGAAATGGTGGGAAAAAGGTGTTGAGGGTTTGTGTGCACTAAAGTGAAGCAGGGCAGTTAATTGAAACTCATTCTTTTCAGACAAAGGCTGGCTGTGTTAACACTCCTTCCTGATGAAGTTTAAAGCTTGCTAAAGATGATGATGCTGAGAGATACAAGATACAACGGTATCAGCTATCTGGTAATACAATGGCATGTGCTAAAGTCAAAACTATGAGAAAGGAATATGAAATGAAAGTTAAATAAAGTGCCTGGATGTGGATGTGATTCAGGAATAGTTCAGGATTTTGGGAGAAAACATTTATTCAAATTCATGCTAAGACTTAGATGAGAAACCTAATGCTACTTTCATGTGTGACTCTTAAATATGAGACTACAGCCAGCAGCCAGTTAGCTTAGCATCAAAACAGGGGGAAACAGCTTGTGTGGCTCTTTCCAAAAATAACAAAATCTGCTTACTTGTTCCTCTAAAGCTCACTTACTGAAAATGTTATATTTATGTTGTGTGTTGGAATTTGTCTTGGCCCGGCTAGCTGTTTCCTCCCTTTCACGGTCTTTATGCTAAGCTAAGCTAACTGTCTTCTAGCTGTAGCTTCATACATTATTTAGCAGATGTTAATGAGAGTGGTATCGATCTTCTCATCTAATTCTCTGCATGAAAGCGAAGTACATTCCTTTAATGATAAATGTAATTATCAAGGCAGTTAAAAAGATAGCAATTACATTACATACAGTTAACCATTTCAAATTGGCAAAAAAAAATAAAAAAACCAATCCTAAACTGTTAAAACACTATAAATGTTAAAAAAAAATAAAACAGTTAGTTGTCACAAAATAAAAACAAAGTGGCTGGCTCAAGGAATAATTTGTACTTTGTGCACCATTTTTACTTATATGAATGTGTCACAAAAATGTTCTTAGATATCTTGTAATTTCAAGGTTCATATCCTCTCATACTATGGTGGATCAGTACATGAAGAGAAATAACCCCACTGACACTACTTTCACATTTTCTCAGCATTAATACACCTCTTACAGGTAGCATCAGATATTAGAAACGACATTAGAAAATTTAAGATTCTGATTGGTCCAAAAAGTTAGTGACTGTGTGAGTAATAAAATCTACCATGCTATTTAAGAAACAGACCTTTTAATTTCAAATATTTAACCTCTAAATGCTTTCAGAACACACAGATAGTTCAATGTAAATAAAAGTAGTTATACAGATTCATAATATTGTTTATTCATTTAGAATGTAGTAGTAGTTTATTTTGAGTTGAGATTGTTTTTTAAAATATATATTATTAATTGAATAGGGTACTTATGTTTTTAAGTAATAAAACAAAAAAATAATTATGTACCTCACAAAGTCAGCAGTTCTGGCAGTGTAATAATTTTGAAATATGAACTAAAAGGTGTAAATTTTGAAATATGAATTCATATCCCAGTGACTGTTACGGTTGCCTATTGCTTTGCAGCGACTGTTAAACTGTTGCTTTTAACTGTCCTTTCTGTAAAGGACTCTAAGCCTGGCAGTGCGCCTGTTGTCTCTCATACACGCACGCGCACGCACACACACACAAGCCCCCCCCCAGCCCTGTGTCAGATGGTGCTGAGTAAATCAGGTCTGACAATAACACCTCCCCTGGGTCCCACACATCACAGCTACAATTCAGACCTAATGGAGCAGCAACGGAGGGGAGAGGCCGCTTGGTGGGTGCGTGCGTGCATGTGTGTATGTGTGTGTGTGTGTGTGTGTGTGTGTGTGTGTGTGTGTGTGTGTGTGTATGTGTGTGCAAATGTATGCATGGATGCATGGTAGCAGCGGTGTGCTCTTTTTCATTTTGGGACCTCTGGAGGAGGGGAAGGAAGAAGGGATGGGCAGGGGAGGGGGGTGGTAGGAGCACAGTGGATTATCCGTGGTTCAGATATCAATCAATTAAGGCAACGTGTTAATGAGTAAGATCCTCCAGTGGTTGGGGCTTTGTGGTTGTGCAGGGGCAGAGACGGGAAAGGTAAAGGTGCTAAGGTAGATACAGGAAACTACGAAGGAAATTAGTTAGAAGATATGATTTGGGTTTTTATGTTTTTCAAGAAATGAAAAACAAGAATTCAAGAGTAATAAACTAGAAAAATGTTTCATTTCTATGCCTCAAATAGTTTGAAATAGACAAAAGAATGTGTAAATAATCATATATCCAAATTGCGACGAAAAAAACAAGAAAAACAGAAAAAAAACAAAGAAAACATAAATACAAAGCAGAGAATCATCATGGGGAGGGAAACAAACTGCAAACACAGCACTGACCAGGATACTTTTGTTTATGCTCTAGATTCATGGCAGCAGCAGCATTAAAGCAATCTAACTAATCAACACAGTCATTAGCGTGTGTTTTCACTGACAACTTTAATCAAATCTATCATGGCTCCACCTCTCCATTACCCGCCAGCTGCATAATTATCTCTTCATTTTATTCTTAGACGGGAATGCAATATCTGGTAATCTGTCTGCAATGGTTGACTGAAATGCAATCGGGAACATTCATATTGGGAATGTATAGGCTAATGCTACCACTCAGCTCTTCTTCTCGCTGCTACGTTCAGATGTTTGTCATTTTTTTTATACAACCCGCAAAGCACTTCAAACAAGGCATTAACCACTGAGTGTGTACATGAGACATATACTGATTTTGTTCCAAGTGTCATCATTAACCACTACTTTACAGTTACTCTATTTTACAGTTATTCCGGCTGTGTGCAGAACTCAGTGATGTTTAGACAATCGCATGAAAAGTTGACATTATTTTTTATTATTATTATCACTCTATCTAGTTATTCAATTACAATATGGAGTACCTAAAAAGCCAGAATCAATAAGAAATCCCCGTTTACTTATTCTGACCAACATTCAAAAGAAGCATTCAGCTTTTAATAATAAAAAATAAAGCACAGCAAACAGCAACTCTTTTGCATTTTGAAGCCATTTTGATAAATGAGTAAAACGCCTAATTATTGAATCCGGATTTAATTAATTTTCTGTGGATCATCTGGGTAATAGAGTAATCATTTCAGCATTAATTGTTTTTTTATAGGTTATAAATCTTCCAGCTACAATTCTGATGGTTTATCACAGTCAAATTCCTTGGTAGAGTATAACAACAATGAAGTAGCTAGTTGCTTTAGAAAACCTGTGTTTGTACGGGCACTTCGAGACATTTCTGATCCTTTTTAAACTGTGATGATTTACCGTATTTCTGCTGTATTTTGCCTCTTTATCACTTTTGTCAGGATTCATAACAGCACGTGCTTATAGTTGCCTCACAGTGGGATAATCACCCCTTTTCTCATTAGGAGCCTTGGCTCTGCAAAGGGCCATCTCGGGGCCTTTTTGGCATCTATGAGGTGTTAACAGCTCCCCACGGGAGGCTGTCTGGCTCTCACATAACCCTCGACCTCCCCGCCCACGAACGCAACACTCACCAAACCACTCAGACTCACAGATGGTCGCTATACCAGCAGCCAGCCATCATGCTTTTCAATTATCGCTACACCAGGGGAAGGCCATTGCTCAGCTGTCACCTCTTGGCGACATGGGGGATCGGAGAGGAGCCACAGAGGGATGGGAATACAGAGAATTCCTGCCTCCAAAACTTGGAAAAACCGCAAAGAACATACTTCAATATATTGGAGCAAGCACACACAACCTTGTTGCTGCCCAACAAAAATCCAACCAGCAATACACTGCATGACAGCAAAGCAGCTGTAATAAGTCTGCTGTGACCATCAAAGAGGGTCTTCCTCACACTGACTCTGCTCTGATCTTTGGCTGAAGGAGCCGATAAATCACTTAGTATAATTGTTGTTTTTGAAGCCAGTAGTTGAAGTGGCAAAGGAAGGAGAGGGTAGCTGAAGCACTCATGGCTCATATTTGTTGCCAGCTATGAGACGGAGGGATGGGGGAGAGAGACACGGAGGGCAAGCCCTGCATGTTTTCTTGTTAGTGCTTTAATTTGAATATTGCTTCATTGTGGTGGGGTGGGGTGGGGTGTGGGGGGGGGGGGGGGGGGGGGGTGTATTGGACAGTGTTGTGTCACGTATTGATGCTGTTGTTTCCAGTTGGCTGATTCAAGATTCAAAGTTTTTATACTACATTGTCAGACATACTATAATTGTTGCACTTTTTTCTTTTTTTTTTTACAGTATAGCACAATAGTCTGACTTTGCTTTGTGATTGGCTGAAAGGTTTTTCAATGGGTGCCAGTAATGCACTAAAAGCTGCGGCTTCACTTTGTGCTACACATTATGGTGTAATCTACAGCAACATATTACAACAAACTAACCAGATATCTTGGTTTTCTTCTGAAGGAAAACTGATTTTGTCAAATCTACTGGATTTGAATAGAATATAATATGAAACCCTAAGTTAGCCTCTGATGAGCCTAGATGGTGTTTGGTCAAGGACTTAACTCAACAGGCATGATGTAGAGTCGAACACATTGTCTGGAGACAAGCAAGATCATGACTATAATTGGAAACTGATCAGAAATGTCTTGGAACAGTAACTATGCAAAGATGTAGCAATATTTTATCCATAACTTCTGAAGTTTACCTTGCAGCTTATGCTACCTTTAAGAAAGCAAACAAGCATATTTCTCAAAATGACAAACTACTCCTCTAATGTTACCACTGTTCGAAAAAACAGATCAAATTTGTGTTTATTTTTTGACACTTTAAAACTCTGTTAACACTTTAGATCCTTCACTTCTCGCCCCTGCTGAGTGTTGGTGTCTGGGGGGCAACAGGTAATCAATGAGGCCAGAAGCCTGTGACAGGACACAGTTCTTGCCTCATTAGGCCTAATTAAACAGGGTGATATCTATTAGACGATAAAACAACCAGAGGACCACAGTTTACCAGTGCTATGGGAAGGTCTGGTTTTTGTGATCATAAACCATTGCTGTGTAATTTTTGGATACATTTTTTGGTTATTTAATGAGTTACAATTAAAGTTTTTTTAGCCAATAGTTTTATTTAAACAAGTATAATAAGTTCTAATTCTGTAATTTTAGGATTGTTATCATTGTGATACATTTATGTTGTAGAAATCTGAAAAATAGCTTGTCTGTAAATCCATTCATTGTATCTATCCTTAGCATGAGTACCCAGTTTTCTATTTCACTGTATTCCCAGCCAAAAGCATACTATTCGTCTTTCCCAGAGAGAAGAAGTAATCCCGCCTCAGTCCGAGGGCGCCCCAAGGTCGCCACCATCAGTCGCCAACACTCAATCCAGGTTGGAACATTTGTTCCAGCCCCTCTCTCCCTCAACCCTTGGTCGTTGTTTTCTTTCCCCTTTTTTTTCATAATTCATGTCAAAGGATCTCTGGAGAGATGAGTGAGGGTGGTGTGTGTTGGGGTAGGGGTGGGGGGTGGGGGGGTTGGGGGGGTTGGTGGAGAGGACAAGGGGGTGGAGAGGGCATACACTTAATCCCTGGGTCAAGATGTATTTATTGAAGATTAATAACCGAGCAGCAATCTCATCATGCTCTCGATGATTTTATAATTTGGTTTCTGGGGGTAGGGAGGGTGGGGAAGGATCAGGGACAAAAACAAGAGGGAGCCGCTGAACTATTGTTAACACAGGAGCATGACCACACTGCAGTTACTTCCATGTTGTGTATTTGAGCTTCAATACTGTATCTGAAAATGGTTTACGCTTTATAGGGTGCAAATTGAAGCGCAACACACGTGGTCTCCCTAAACACATTCATCCATCTTGACATGCATGTTTCGACGGTAGTGAGGAACCTCTTCCATATCAACAGCTTCTCATTTGACATGTTGTCACCAAAACCTTGATGGTATCGGATAGGACTCAGTATTAGCTCTCAGTGTTTGAGGTTTTACAGTGACTTCAGAGATTGAGGATTAATCACAGTACTTGTATCACCTAGCAACCTGTTTTTATTTCATAAACATCACAAAATCTGTGCTGTTGTCAGCTGACCACAAATAACCATAAACGTCTTCATTGGGAAGCACCTTGTGTTGAGGGTTGGGTAAAGAGGTTATGGGCTTTTGGTGATTGATATTGACAGTTAAGGGCACAACGTGTTTCTTGCCATTGTTCAATTTGACTTTAACTGACTTCATTAGTAAACTGGTACACGTGTCTAACTCTATGGTGGAGCAAAGTATTTTCACTTTTGTCGAAGGAAGGTATATGTGTGAATATTGCATATGTAGAGTGGCAGCATCCATCTCATTCTGTTAATGGATTTGTTGCATATTAGGATCAAAGACCACGAGAAAGGGAGACATAGAGAGGTTGAAGAAGAGACACCTTTTGTCACCAAGCAACAGGGGGAAAAAAAAAAAAAACAGTAAAAAGATAAATTTGAGCTGAGGGTAAAGGATCAAAGTTCAAGGTGCAGTCTCCCATCCAAATTTATTTATACCCCTAATAATAATGAGTGGATTGAATAGATTGTTTGTCCCTGACCTTGGTGATCAGGCAAACCTTTTGCCACTATATCAAAGCAGACAGGCAGACATGTCTGCGCGGTGTGACGGCTGCCACAGTCGAGATGGAAGGAAGGATGGAGGGAAGGCAGGCAGGCAGGCAGCAGAGTTGGCGGGAGGGAGGTATGTAGAGTAGAAGTGATGGGAGGTGAAGGGGCGCCGCGTTTGCATTTAGTATGGAATGAGGAGCAAAGCTGAAGGATGTGTGAAGGACACTTAAGTGCAAATGTGCAGTGTTTTTATTTTTGCGTGTGTATGTGTGTGTTTGTGTGTGTGTGTGTGTGTGTGTGTGTGTGTGTATTTGTGCACCTCCATGTGGATGTGTATGAATGTGTGTGTGTGTGTGTGTGTGTGTGTGTGTGTGTGTGTGTGTGTGTGTGTGTGTGTGTGTGTTTAGAGGTTTTAAAAGACCAGGTTGCTTTTAACTTTATTTCTTATATATGTAAAGGCAATTGCTAATGTGAAAGTTAAAGCCTCATTTTAAAGTTAGTTAGATTCAGGGTAACGTGTGCAGCGTATTGGTTTAGAATGAGATAACCAGCGGGACAAGTAAAACCTTGTAGAGAATGGTTTCGGTCATGGCTGAGTGTAAAAGCTACATCATCTCACTGATCACCACATCAAAACCCTTTTTTGAACTTTCTCCTCACACAAACTGAGTCATCGTCACACTCAAAATTCCTCCCTCAGCACATCCCCTCCTGAGACAAGATCATCACTCGAATCTCTGCGCATTAGCCATCAAACGGCCATCCCCAGTTACATTAAATGTATTTAGATCTTACAAAGTGCTCCCCCTTGACTCCATCACTTCTTTAAATGACTTAAGAAGCAAAAAAAAAAGAAGGAGGATGAGGAGGAGGAGGAGGAGGAGGGGGGGGGGGGGGGGAACAGGAGAAAAGGGAGCTCGGGGATTTACGGTGACTAAATGCCGAGGTCAGGCAGGGTGTGTGGCAGCGGTATTGATCAGTGAGGCATGCAGCACACACGTGGCCCGAACCCTGACCCTTAAACAGCGAATGAATCTCAATCCAATAGACTGGAGTGTCTGGTACAGCCTACGCACACACACACACACACACACACACACATATAAACATACACACACCACACAAATACATATGTACAAATACACTCATGGTCTCGCTGCCATTGCCACTAAACAGCACGCCGCCCCTTCCTTCCTCAATCAATATCAGCAGAGCATGATTTCCACATTATAGATTGGGAGTTCCTTAATAAAAGAAAAGGTGTGTGTCTGTGTATGAGCCTTGATGTTTACATGTGTGTGCAGTCAGTGTGTGTAAAGTGTATACCTGTTGGTAAATAGAGACAATAAGGAGGTTAAATGGAGAGTGACATGACTATATTTCCAGTTGCAGCAGGTTACGTCAGCTGCAGTTAAATTAAAATATATATCCAACCACCCCCACCCCCGAAAACATGCAAACACATGATTGGATCTATATTTTTCAAAATACGTAAGCAAAGACAAAGGCTCTTTTCTTACAAGCTCAGCGTATCACCCCTTGAAGAGTGGCCTGCTTCCCACACGTTCATAGTGAAGGTTTAGGTTGTGGAGACAAGAAAAACGTTAATGGGTAAAAAAAAAAAAAAAAAAAGAATGCAGGAAAAGATAAAGAGCCCCGTCCCACTCAATCTCTAATTACACTAATTGGATGAAATCCACACAAGGACACATATATGAGAATTATGTCATAAGCACAGTTGCATAAAGAGATAATAACATGCACCCACAAGGACAGACAGTGATAAACACACACTGAAATAGTCCAACACACACATGTGCAAACAAATATGAACCATTTGCATATGTGCACACATACGTGATCGTGAGAATTACATTTATTAATTGTAGTCAGAAGATGAATAACGCGCAACAGGAAATAAAAAATAAATAAAAAATATAATAATAATAATAAAAATAAACAATAATAATAATAATAATAATAATAATCATAGTTTTTCACACTAATTATGGGTGATTTTTTTTGCTTTTGAGCTGAACTGATGGAAATAGTGAAATGGGATGATTAAATGGATCATTATAATAAATATGACTTAATGTTGTCTACATAATTATGGTCACTTTCTCACTGATTTCTTACAACATGCTTTCTTTTTTAGTTCCTATTTTAGCACCATGTAATTTATGCTGCATCTTTATTTTTCTATGACATACACTACATGTCACATATTTAAAAAAAAAAAAAAGGCACAGGATTACATCATCACAAACAAAAGACTTAGTATGATGTTTATGAAAACTTGAAATGAAAACAGTCATGTTAAACTAAGCTAACTAAGCATAACTGAGCATATGTTATAAAATGGTACATTTACAATATGAGTGACTGTATGGGATTCCCGGTAAATTGAAATACTGATT
Organism: Seriola dumerili; assembly: GCF_002260705.1. Lineage (NCBI taxonomy): Eukaryota > Metazoa > Chordata > Actinopteri > Carangiformes > Carangidae > Seriola > Seriola dumerili. The sequence continues at coordinate 754,011 of NW_019175644.1, forward strand.
TTAAATCCCATAATAAAATATGCTCACTGTAAAAAAATAAATAAATAAAAACAGAAGAGTATTTTTAATCTTCATATATGATTCTCATGAGGTTTATCGCAGCTGAGATCAGCCTCTGTTTTACATTACTTAGAATATTAGAAATGATTGTGATCAGACCTTTTCAATTCAAGTCCCATATGTAGATTGCCTACCTACATCAGTGCACGGTAAAATCTCCAAACAAAAAACTGCTAGGATTATTCTAATGTCAATGAAAGGCTCTCCTCTTTATTTAATGCCTCTGCCCACTTTGCATCTCTGAGATCTTGATGCTGACACACATTCACCCTCGACCCTACACAGTACGCACAGGCATGACACAAACATAGGGCTTTACTAATAATCACTTCTTCTATCTTCTTAACCCACCCAACCACACACATATGCCCATGCACACACACCGGAAAGGCGCGCACACACGCACGCACACACACACACACACACACACACACACACACACACACACACACACACCTCCAGCTCTGCAACAAACACAAAACCCTTTTACGTAATGAAATTACATAGAGTCATATGTTACATCGTGGACTAGAGTTATGGGTACGTTTTACATAAAATTCACATCGGGGACATTGTCCAGGATGCATGTGTGCATACGGATTTACATTTTAGAGGGTATTAAAGAAATGAGCGAGGTGCAGTAAAATAGGAAGGAGAAAAAAATGAAAAAGCGGCCCAATTTCCTGTTCTATCATCTCAAATCCTGGCAGCCATAAATAACCCGAACACACACCCACTTTCTCTCTCGATCAACCTTATAGGCCTACACACACTTGCACAGGGAGAAAAAAAAAAAAATCAAAGGAACACCCGTGCACAGCGTAATTTTCCCTTTTTGTTTTTGAAATGATGCACAAAAACATATTTGTATTTCTGAACCAAACTTGCAAAAAGTGTGATTTTGTTTATTTATGCACTTTCTTTTGCCAGGATTTAATCGCTGATTAAGATATAAATATTTTAATTTAATGAGTGAACGGCTTCACCAAGTGGAACTCGCACACTATCCAGACATGTGCTTTTCACACTTCCCTCCCCATCTCTCTCCATTCATCCAGAGCCATGATCACCAGGGGGCACAGAGCCACTGCCTCTGGGCCAGGCTAGGCCATCCTTAATCTGACATAGCTCGCCGGATTCCAACAAGCAAATCTCATATTTCTAAACACTGGATTATGCTTTTCTTTTATTACTGCTGGAGCTGGAGGAGAGTTGTGGGGTTAGGGGGTAAGGCCGAACTGATAGGATTACCAGAAAAGCCTGTGGACTTAAATATGAAGGGAGGAATAATAAAAAATACATATATGTGTTCATTAAGATGATGACTGAATGAAAAACCTGAATAAAAGAAGGGCTAAAAATACTTATAAAAAAGGTAAAAGTAGGTCTGACACAGAATAATAATCCCAAATTAAGCTCAAAAGCAGTTCAACAAAGACACAGAAGACATTTGCGGAGGCACACATGATTACATGTGGTGAGCAGAAACTTGCGCACACATCTCACATAAGATCCCCAACAAAGAAATGTGCACATCAGCTGAACTGAAGGAAAAAAAAAAAAAAACATGTATACGCAGACAAGTACACAAACACAAACATGCAGATAAACCACTTCTTGTGAATGTGGGGGCAGATGCTACAGGACTACAGGTAACCTTGTCACGATGAAGACCTCAGCTATTCCTACATGTGTATATATTTTCCCCATGTTCACACCTTTATGAGTATAATAATACCATCATGCCTCGGTGTCGCCGCGTGCTGAGAAGAGCAGAGAGGAGAAGCTGAGGGAGAGAGAGAGAGAAGGAGAGGGAGAGAGACAGCGGTGTCGACCGTAAGATGCAGGGGAAGGGAGTATAAATGACCTTGCTGGAAATAACAACAGCAACCCTTAATGTGTTGCATTACAAGATATGTGATAAAACACTTTTATGGGGAGGGCTGTAAACGCTGCGGTCTCATCCTACACTGTGCCCACTCAGCGGCCCATTTTGTCTATGTGCGTGTGTGTGTGTGTGTGTGTGTGTGTCTGTGTGTGTGTGTGTGTGTGTGTGTGTGTGTGTGCATGTGTGTGTGTTTGTTTGTTTGGGGAGGGGATGGTGTCCAGTGTCCAGACCCAGTGATCCTAAGTGGAGGGACGGGTGCAGCAGCACTGACTAATTGTCTTTGTTCTCACCTTGGTACAGGTTTCTTCTGCATGAATGAATCTGTTCCCTCATGCAAACACCTGTATCTATAAGGAAGACAGCAGAGCGTCATCACTTTTATGAGTATGTCTTCTCTTTTTATTCAGTATATTTTATCCATTTTATCATAATGAGGGCTTTCGTTTTGCAGGACAGACACATGACACTCAGATGTTTTTCAAGTTGGTTTGAAGAGGTGTTTTTCCTTTCTGTGCCATGTGTATGTGAGCTGAGGAGCAGAGAGAATAGGGACTCGACATTGCCCCCTCATGGATGAGTCACAGAATAACAGCGCCCTGATGTATAAGCTGTTATATAACTAAAATAGGGCAGCAACCAACAATTATCTCATTATTGATTCACCTGCAAGTTATTTTCTTGGTTAAAATATTAATAATTTGTTCTAAAACATTCCAGAAAAAGGTGATGTCTTTAAATCACCCGTTTTGTCCAAGCAACAGTCAAAACCTACAGATATTCAATTTACTATTACATAAGAGAGAGAACAGAGCAATGTTTGGCTTTACAGCTTGAAAAATGACTTAAACAATCACAAATTAACTGCAGATTAATTTTCTGTCAATCGATAAATCATTAAACTGATTGATTGTTTCAGCTCTAAATCAAAATACTGTTGTTAACTTTTGTGTATAAGAATTAGAAGCTCTTTGTTAAAATGGAATGATATAACGCCTCAAAAATTTTACATATATAGTGTTTTATTTATCCCTAAAACCGCTTCTCAAGTGATTGGTTACTTTAACTTCCTGTATTTGGATTATGCCATTTTTTCCATTTAAATGTTTTGTTACATGCATACGTGTTAGAAATATTGACAGAAATATTGACATTGTAATTAGTGCTAAAATAATCTTAAACTCTATCACTTTTTGGCCAACGTATATTCATGATTTTGTTTATCCTAATTAACACCTTTCTTTTGGTATTCACATCGTTCCTCCTTCTCATGCACCGGACACATTTTCAGCTACATGTACTTGTCTCCACTGAAAACTACATGAGCTTCTCTGTACTTTTCTCTCCCTGGCATTTTTATTACTTTTTCAATCTTTGAAAATATGACTTCCATACTGCTCCCTCTGTGTCTCTGTCTGCTTCTCTCAGTCCTTCTCTTTCTGTCACTCTTTCCTTTTTTGGCGTTCACCTTCTTACCCATTTGTGGACCCTGACAGTCCTTCCAGCCCTCATACCCAAGCAGTGTGGATGTTAGGCCAGGACTTATCGATCAGACTATAAATTACCCATGCATCACCTCTCCTCTCCTCATTGCGTGTCTCACAAGCAGTCTGAGACCTTATAGAGAGAAGAAGAGAAGGGTGGGATGGGGAGTAGAGCAGGGAGGGAGAGAGAGTCTCCAGCAAATTGTTAATTAAATACGAATCAATCCTCTGCCATTTATCAGGCCATGCGTCCACCTCACCTTTAAGAGACGGGAGGGGGGGTTAGAAAGGTGGTGAGGGGGAGAGGGACAGAGAAAATCAATAAGGCGGACTGAGGGGAGGGATAAGTATTTAATCCACCAATCAAACTATATCATGGCCATTATAGAGTGACAACTGGACATTATGGGGTGAACAGGGTGGGTTTGCATTTTAGCATCTTTTAGCCCAAAACAGTATGTAGCATTCAGAAAGAGTTGTCATGGCCCAACGGATTGTAGCATGTTCAAATCAAATACAAATGATACTTGTGAATTATGATCAGGGTTGAGCAGCAACATATTATAGTAATATGATTACTTTTATCAGTAACAAGCACTGTACATGAAACCACTTGTGTAATTATATTACAGTTGCTAATCCCAGTCACACTGCGTTACTTTGGATTCTGTTCTGTTAGATGGACAATTGAGATCAGTGTCAGGGTGGTGAGCAGTGAGCACTGTGTCAAAGTCTGTTTCCCCATTGCTTTGTGTTTCCCTCTATCATAACCTGAACCCAAATTTGTCTGTAATCCAAACTAGTTATCTCTACCATGCGCATACCAATAGAGGAGAAATACAACTCCCAGTTACACCAAAGCTGTGTGATGTCTTGGCCATGAGTTCTTAGCTGGTTTGCTAACATTAGCCACCGGTGAGCCTGCCTTATGTTCTGTTCAGAGTTGGAGGATGTGGGAAGCCGAAGCTTCGGCCTCTGTCTCTTCTCCATATTTTTCTGGCTACATAGTTCAGACATTACCAGCCCTGCAGAAGTTTGTGTGATTTATAGAGTATGTAATGTGTTGAGTCTTCTTGTCATTAAAATTTATTTGATGCTGTTAAATGTACATTATTTCAGTTTTAAAATAAAACACCCCGTTGCACAGCTGGCTGTACTGCAGTTAGAAATAATTCCACAGCGAAAAGACGACAACATTCAACTAACATTTCATTTATATTGATAAACTAATGTGCAGTTTGTTAAACCAAGTGCACACTTTCATCTGCGGTTGTGTGTAATTTGTATAAACATTCATGTACTGTGTGTGAATTTATTTTCATTATAAACACAAGCAAAATTTATTGTGATAATTGTGTGTGCGTGTGTGTGTGTGTGCCTATTTTCAGTGAGGTGTTAATTATTTCAGTACTGGCTGACCAGAGAGACTCACCCAAAGTACATAAATCTGCAGAGTCTGAGAATAACAAGAGATCTGACCTCCAGCTGTAAATCTGAGCAGCGTGTTGAAGTTAGCAGAGGCAGGAAAACGATCCTGATAGGAGTTTTAGCACATTTACATTGACTGAATGTCTTACACAGTAGGTCATTTTGTTGTTAGAAAACAGCCAACTGATGTCAAGTTGGATGTGGTGATGCAGAGGAGACGTTTTTTCTCCTGCATGACCTTTGCCTCTTCTAACACAAAGATACACAATGTGACTTTGACTGATTCAACTGAACTAATTAAATCCAGAATAATACGGTAATATACTACCAGGTGTATAGTGCAATGCAGTTATAGCAGATCAAAGAGCAAATATATATACATAAGATTTATATATAAGAATATAAGAAGGAATTGATAAGAGAAAAAAACTGAAACCAGTGAGGCTGTACTGAGGCACAGTGGTGCTTTGCACTAAATGCTAACATGAGCTCGCTAACATGCTCACAAGAACAGTGTTAACATGGTGATGTTAAGCAGGCGCATTTACCATTCTCACCATTTCGTAATAAGATATAGTGGAAAAAGTGAAATTTGGCCCTGATGGCGGTGCAAGATGAAAAGTCACGGTTCACATAAATAATTTCAGTTCACCCTGAATGGGAAGTGAATGTCTGCACCAAACTTCATAGCAATCCATCCCGTAGTTTTCACTCGTACATTTCACTCAAAACCGCAAATGTCAACCTCAAAGTGGTGCCAGAGGAAAGGTCAGGGGATCAGTGGACAGCAAACACGGCAGATTAAGTCAAAACAGCATGCGTTATATGTGCCTTTAAAAAACACAACCTTCTTGAGTTAATTTAATGGACTTAGAGTTTGCTGTAAAGAAAAAAGAAATGCTGAAAACATGACCTCAGTGCCCCCATCGACAGCTACAGTCTTTAACTCATGAGCGAATGAGAACACCGAAACATATTTCTTTAAATATTCCCAAAATCAAGTCCCTCATATAATCTTTCAGTGGGCCTTCAATGTGCAGATGATAAGACATCCTCAGCATCTGCACACCTTTAGTCAAACTTAACATGAGCTATTTTCTAACCACGGTTAAACCACAGGCGACTCTCACTTCTTCCCTAAGAACCCTGGGAGCTTAACAATCATCCAACATCTGTCTGAAGCACGGAGAAAGGCAGAGGCCCAGATGTCAGGCAGATTGGTCTTATGGGAGTAGGCTTCTTGGCCCCTTTACTGGGCAGCCCAGTTAGTGAACTAGGATTAGAGTTACGACACATCAAGCAGCCAAATATAGCTACAGTCTAAACTCAGATTTGAAGTATGCAAGTATAAGACAGCACGAGGAATAGATCAATTCTTTTTTTTGGGGGGACAAATCTAAAATATTTTCATATAATCACTGAAGTCTGTCATAGTTTCACGGCATTTGCTGACATTTTGACAACCCTTTTTCACCCATTTATTGATGATCTATAGTCAATGTTATGTTCTGTGATGACAGCACTAGAACACTATCCGCGAAATAAAAGGCAAATTAACAAGGTGTTCCAGGCAGAGCAGTCAGGGTGAGAAATAATGAGCATGATTTACGAGATCTGCACAAATAAATATTTATCACTTGTCTTACAAGTATTGCTTTTGGCCCATTGCCTCATTGCCACTGAACTCAAGAATACTAAAATCCATCTTTAATATAAGTATGTGTTTTTTTAGTGTGGAATTTATGTGTATATCTCCATGTCTGTATTTCTTTTCTCTTTTTTTTTTCCTTGTGCTGATGTGTCTTCCTGGGTGGGTGGCAGAGCTCGTTCCAGGCAGCTGGATTGTCCTCTATTAGTGTTGCTTCTGTTTCGCAGCCGTAATCCTCTCCACTGGAGCCTCGCCTCACTCCTAATCTGAGGCACAATCTCTCCTGCAGATGGTTCTCTCCTTAAGCACCGCAAAAGAAGTGAGCTCATCCCTATCTCTCCTGTTATCCCCCTGTTATCTCTCAACTCTCTCATCCCTTTCTCCCAACATTACTCTCTCATTTCTCATCCCGAACACTTGATTTTCCCCACCACTATAAAGCACAGAACTCTTTTCAAATATGCCATCGGAGTGTGTGAATGTTTCAACCCTTCTTTCTGCTTTCCTTTAAATCGACAAAGACTGGGAATAACGAGGGTTCTGGCACTCATACTCAAACCTAAATAAACTAAAAATAGATATGAAAAATTATTTTTGTAGATGGCATATCTTTCAGTTATTACACTGTAGTCAGCCGAGCAATCACTGAGATCTGGAACATGTTGGTCAGACTGCGAAGCTGTATGCGAGCCCACAGTTGATCAGAATATCTTGACCACTTTATTTGGAGATAATAATGAAGAATAATAATAAGGTATAAGCACACCTGAAATGTAATGTTATGATCTCACATTGCAGAGCAATTGCAGATTTGATGTTAACTGTTATGGATTACACAAACTGAACATGTTTTATGAGTCTGCTAATTGATTTTCATACTGTACCACAAAGACTGGAAGGCAATGGCTGCCTGGAACGGTGGTAAAATACATCTAAAAATCTAAAACTGCAAAGCAGTTTAAAATGATCACAAAAACTGAAGTGAGGAATTGCAAACACACTAATATTGATCTTTTAAATCAATCTAATTTATTTTTCTTCCGAATGACTAGATCATCATAGGTCATTTCCTGATTACATACACTCGATGTTTTGGAATAAATGTTAATGAGGCCACTGGTTAAGATTTTTTTACCCATAACAATCTACTTTATTCACTTTTTTTTTTTTAATCTGTACAGCGTAGCCTTTCTAAACTGTGTGGCTCTATTACTAAACTTTCACATCATCCCACTCAATTAGAGAATGAGCCGACCTCTCCCTGGAGGACTTTTACTTTTTTTCACTCCACCTCCCAATAGCTACAGTAATAGCCTACAATTGATAGTCCACTCTGATAGGTAGTTTTCTCTAAATGCTTTTCCAGGAGGGGCAAGGCAAAGAAAGAGATAAAGGATGAGGGGTGATGGACAATAATCCAGGGCAGGTTTCTATGGCAACAAGGAAATGAGAGCCATGTATACAATGTGAGTAGGAAGCCAGGAGGCTAGTGCCGTGATCAGGTGCTGTCAGAATACTGGGGGAGCGGGAAGTAAAGCTCTGGGTGTTGGAAATGGATTGCAGGGCATGATTCACTGCAGAGAGAGAAGCCCGAAGAGGACCAAAGAGGGGAGGGAGAGGGGAGGGGTGGGGGGGGGGCAGTGGAGATGAGAGTTGCGGCACCATTTTTCACAGCAGACAAAAACATTTGCTGGGATATCAATTTGGAGCTGCGAAGCAGTCTTCCCCTCCTGCCCCATCATCCATCATCTTTTTGTACTAACCACCACTTGGGCACTCCACCCCCCACAACCCCCACCCCACCCCCACCACCCCACCCTGCAGCCACCCACACACATGCACAATTACACACCGTTAGCCTCTGATTTCCTCCCACTACCATATTCATACATACAAGTACCCATGAAAACTTTCTGCAGCCTCATGCAATTACAAACATGCATGCACAGACACACATTTGATGCAATGCAATGCCCGTCTCAAACAGGACATAAAAGTGTGACCCATGGGTGCTGCATGTGGGAGGAAAATGCAAAGCAGAGCTGAAGCGCAGCACCTCGCGTGGTTGGAGTTGAGAAGGCGGGGCTGAGCGGCTTTGCCACAGTGGCCGTCTCCCCTAGTCTTCTCCCATTAGCGCCAGTAGGGGAGACCCCACCCTCTGGCTGCCCCCTTATTGGCACCTTTGCCTGCACCCCATCACTCATCTCCCAGCCATCATCCATCACCCATCGCGATCAATAGGAGGCCACGCATTCATCAGCCCCTGGGTGCTGATGGGAAAGAGGAGGGTCGGCGGGAGGAGGGGGAGATGGAGCGAGGGATCACATGGTACAGAGAGGGAGTCGAAAAAGAGGCGAGAATATTTGAAAGTGAGAAAAACGGAGTAAAAAGGGAGAAATGAAGGAGGAGGAGTCATGTAGGAGGAAATTTGAGAATAAGAGCTGCACTTAGGAGCGAAGAGACAGAAGTACACTGCTAAAGCAGCAAGATGACAGCAGAATTTCAACTTGTTTATGGGTCCTGGTGTCACCAAGATGAAAATTTATATGTTTTTGAGGATATGAAAATGTATGGAGGTACATGAAAATGTAAAAAAAAAAAAAAAGAATATATAGGACGCTTGGGAATGAATGCATGCCATTACTGCAGCAATGAGCAAAGAAGGCTTGTCTAATTTGCCACAGTCACATTCTCAGGTGACAGTGATGAAGCCATCATCATGATAAGTGGTGATTCTGTGCATCTCTTCGCTATGTGAACGGTGGCATGAAAAAATTGAAAGATCCTTAAGGGCAGAGAGGGAAATATAACTGTTTAATGTGCATGATTATACACAACAAGCACACACACATATATAGAGAACATAATGGTGCAATGTCACTGTCAGTCATTCAGTGGTTGTCAGTTTCCGGCAAGGCTCTGCACTTTGTGCTGACAGCCCATAAGTTGTACCGACACACACACACACTCACACACTCACACACGCTGGCTCAGGCCTTTCCTCCCCTGACTGAAGGTGGACCGGAATAGATCGCACTTTAAGATGATGGATGCTCCCTCTGCCCAGAAAGGTTAGGGACGGGGCGATAAGTTACTGAGCACTGCGTTCAGGGCGAGTTGTAGAGGTTGCCAACAAATACACTGTAATTGTGATTGCTTGACAGCTGGGACATGAACCACAACATGACGCACTTTGATGGAAAATGTATAGAAAAAGGTGCAATATTGCATTTCTTAAATAACTGCATATAATCATATCATATATTTTATTTGTTTTCTTAGCTATAGCTTTTTTGTTATTAAGGTAGTATTTAGGGAAGTCACAGTCTCTTCTGCAAAATGAAATGCTGATGCACACGCACAGTAGAGGCCAGACATCAGGACGACTTCCAAATCATACCAGAGACTCTCTGATGGAAACTGGACCCTTCGAGGCCAGGTAATAGAGTGTGTTTATTCCAACCACTACACACACTTCCCCATTTAGGCATCGACAAGGGAGCAGAGGGAGGGGAGCACAAAGAGCTGTGGGTTAGGTGACATGTCCAGAAGCCACACCACCACCAACCACCACTAACCACCTGAAGTCATCCAGTCCCCAGGTCCCCTCTGTGTGTATGTGTCAGATGTCGCTCTCAGGTTTCGAACCCCAGGTCTCCATCTGCCGGATGCTCTCATTGGATTATTCAGGAGAGGCTAAACGCTCTTTGTAGTGAGCTGACTGGGACAAAACCCCACCTGGGCAGGATAAGCCACCACAAGCTCTGCAGAAAGTCTGCTTTTGTAGCATGAAAATGTTGTTACTTGCTAGGAATTGTGAAGGGAACTAATAATCATGTTAGGAATCATCTTTTGGAGTTTGATTTTACAAGGAATATAAAATAACAAAATAGCTATTTATGCATTTATTCATTTTATGAATTTAAGGGGCGAGTGTAGAATATTTCAGTTGGAGGAAACGTGACAGTAAAACAATCACCGATTTCAAAATTTACAAATTCGTATTTTCAACACCACTAAGCATTAACAAGTTATTAGGAAATGAACAACACATACTACGCATTTACTGTATAAGAGAAATTAAGAGAGAATGAACATAAGTATCAAGCTACTGTACATGTGATTAAAGCCACAGCTACGGCCAGGGTGGACCACAGGAGCAGGAGACGGCTGACCGTCTGCAGGGAAGAACAGGTGGCCAGGACCATTTTACTTCTAAGATAAGATGACTGCTAAGTTTGATGTTACCCATTTCCTCCTCTTTCTTCTGGTGATGTGACTTTTTATACCCTACAGGCTATGTTCTTTTTTTAAAAATATTTCATTGTGAGACTTTCCATTATCCTTAGGTCACACGCATATACATTCATGCACACAACACAACCAAACAAAGCAATTGTGCACATCTAAAGGCAAATGCTTGTGTGCGTACCTGCATCTGTGTCTCTGCATGTGTCCCCTGTGTAAAGGGAGACCAGTTGCAGTTTACGTCTGTGTTTAATATTGGAGGAGTTTGAGGTAACCGCAAACCTGCAAACCTGGGGTCACCGTGTGTGAAGGTGGACACCTGATCTGCAGCGCTGCTGAACACAGCTATTGAAAAAAAAAAAAAAAAAAAAGGCAGCCTGGAAGACTGATATCCCTACCCTGATTTTTTTTCCATTTGCAGCACTCATTGATCCATTTTACGTCTGGGGGTTTAGATGTAAAAGTGCCTTTGCTTTTCGGTTCCCCTTTAAGTGAAATATTTTAATGTGAAATAGCAACAATGACAAAAATGCAAATTAGAAAAATACTAATAAATACAGTATCTGTTTCCCAATAAGGGGCAGATTGTTAAGTGGGTTTGGGGAATCCCATAAACACTAACTGACACTGGTAATCTCCTGTAAACTAGCGAAGAAATATGAAGTACTAGAACAATCACTCACACACTTAAATGCTCTACTGACATCTGCAGCAAAATATGGACAAGGAAAATGTAGGAGAAAGGTGTAGATGGCTACGCAGAAAGTAAGCCTTCGCTTCCAGGTGGAGCAGAAAAGCAACAGCTGTTTCAATTTTGCAATAATCTCTCATTGAACATTTCTGGGGTTTATTATCCAGATAATAGTCACAGTCTTTGTGATATTAAAGCTGGTACAATCAATATTTTGATATTAAACCCATGTTATATTAACACTATAGCCATTTCACATAGACTCCACTCCTTAGTTTTAGCATCTTTTAACTCATTGGTTTAGTTTTATAACCCACGACATGCTGTTTTGGTTTTCATTTTCACTGTTTTCATCAGTGTTGTGTCCAGCAAAAAGCTCTGATAAACCCACTGTACAGTCACTGCTCAGTACCAAACACTACACAGACAAAGTTAGCAACATAGCATAGTAGAGTGCCCATCTTTAACAGCTAAACAGCTACATTTCCCTCAGGAGCTGAAAGACCAGGACAGTGAATATTGGACTTACATTAATCAGGTTGACACAAACACGACTCCAAACAAATGCCAATGTTGCACGTTATCTGCTAGAAGCATAAATAGGCATCTGTTTGCTAACATGCTAGTCATATTAACTTTAAAAAGTGATAATACATTTCAGTCTTGTTTTTACAGCTTGCTGACCCAAGTGGCTAAAAAAAAAACAGTTTTTATGCATATTTAACAAAATTAAACAATAATTATTTTTTTATCTTGCAAAAAAAATCTACAGCACCCACATACATTTTAACAGCACTGCAGCACTTCTATATCCATGATATCCACCATCACTTCTGCTGTGTAAATATGTGTATAGCATTCGGCCCTCTCTATTCTGCTGTCTGTCACATTTCTGCATTCGCTGCAATTATTTGACAAGCCCACCTCTCTGTCAAAGTTTTACCTGCAATAGGCCTTTTTCACAGCAGACAAATTTTACTCATCACAGTAGGAAAGGCCCAGGTGTTCCTGATAACATTAACGATGGCTGTGGCCCCAGTAATTAATTTGATTATTTACACCTGTGGTTTTCCTACTGACATGTCAAAACATATTCTGTGAAAAAGGCCTATAGCCTAGAAACTGCTGACTGCATTAGATTGTTTTTAAAAATCTAACATCCTTATCTTGACCTGTTCATACTGATGAATAAGGCTCCAAGAATGCAATTTTAGCCATTTGTTAGGCTATATCAAACATATCAATGTGATTTTAAATCAGGTTTTCTCACTTCTGGAACAGAACCTAGAAGTCTCAGTTTATCTTTTGGTTCCCTATGCATGCAAAAAAATAAGGAAAAGGGTAGACAAAGGAAAGGAATGTGGGTAAACTAGTTTATAGTCCCCCCCCCTTTTTTTTTTAAATCCTTATTTTTTTACTGTGTTGGTGGCAATGATGCAATGAGGTGAGGTCACCTGCTTTACTGACCCTTAACCTTTTAACCCCTGACATCATGTCACTCGGAGAAGCATGTGGAGGTATTTCTTTCTAGTGGCTCAGACGGATCTGGATTTGGCAGGTTAAAGGAAGAGTGGTATCCGAGCTGGGGTACTTTTGTACTTGCTGTATCATTAATGGGGCACCGATAAAGATACGCAGATCTCCTGGCACTTTGCTACAGATTAGGAGACAGGCTTCGAAAACTGATGCGTTTATCTTGTGTTTTCTATCTAGGCCACGATTTGGTTCAACTCACATGTAGGTCTTGCTGTTTTTTTTAAATTGAAGGCTGTAATTGATACAAGACAGAAAAGACTTTAAGGACAATAGCGACGTACAGTGAGATCCAAAAGTCTGAGTCCACTAAAATATCAGCTTTCTTTATTTGTTATTTTTATATGCATTTACTGAGTCTGGCTGGTTTGAAAGATCCAACACAAACATACCATTCTGATGTCAGATCTCATGCACTCATATTTTACTGTGAAGTAATTTGCAGCATAAATCTTCTCGCATTAAAAATGTTCTCTTGAGCTGGTCAAGAGGGTTGACGGGGCAGTGCAATCCAAACGTAAATCAGCATAAGTGATCGGATAGATTTTTCTGTGTTAATGTAACGTAGCCTTGGCGTGCACAATAACTCAAACGAAGGGAGGGAGCGATTGTGTCCAGCGTCCGGCCCTCTATTTGCCAAACCAATGTGGTTGGGTCATCAAATCGACAATGTGATTGACCCATCAATTGACCCCTGCTGACCTCTCAGGCCAATCAAGCTAATGGTGGCTAGTGGCTCAAGCTTTAGCTCACTAATATCCTTTCACTTGCACCGCAAGTCCACACACACACACACACACACACACACACACGCACACACACACACACAAACAAATAAACACAAACCGACATCCAGTCCTATCTCACACCCTGGGTTTCTAACCCATCTCAATTTTAACTGCCTGTATCGGCACACCCTTCACTGGGGGGGCTCTTGTTAGCATTGACCTTTCTCTCCCTGCATGCTTGTTAAAATCAACAGACCTTAGATCAGTGCACTTTATGATGCAATAACACAAAAGGACTGCTAGCCTAAACCTGTTTTGGAATCATGACTAACTTTTTGACAATTGCCATTCTAGTGTAAAATGTGCAAAAAATACATCTCGGGTCATTTGTTCATATTAATCATAGAAATGCAGAATCACCATATTCCATCTAGACTATGTCACATGGATCAATATGTTTCTGCAGTCTGGATCGCCACAAATCAATTATATAGTAAAATTCTTGGAGTGTGTGTGTGAGTACGTAGATGGGATATGGCAGCGGGGGCTGTATTGATCTGATCCAGTATGTGGTAACTATATCATGTTTCCACTTATTTGATGTAATGGTAGTGTATGGATCCTTAATTGACAAGGGGGTATACATCAGGAGCGTGAGATTTAAAAAAAAAAAAAAAGTGACAGCTCTGACACCAAATTCCCATAGGTGGCCTGTACCACGATTATAAGAGCTCATTGTCACTTCTTAACCATGCCCTGCCACATTTTCTTGCTCAGCTCCTTCTCTCCTACTCTATGCTATACTTGAGGATGGCATGTTGACACCTAAAAGAATGACACCCATAGTACACACTGAACATGCCATAGGCAGAAGTAGTAGTCAAAATACAGTAACCAATGTGCTAAAGTTAGTATTAGCTCACTTACTGGAAAAGGCAGTTTGGTAATAAAAAAAATTTTTGGTTTTTGGTGGTTGCATCATTTTAAGTTGCAACCACAGAAAACAAAAGGGCTTACCCTCTCTTTGCAACTCTGCAGTTCTAAATGATCTACACAGGTGTCATGTTTTTCATCCAAAATGTAGAATTTCCCCAGAAGGTGACAAGTTTGCAGGCCTGGGTGGACCTCTCGTAGTAGTTATCTGCTCTGTGTAAAGCTGAGATCAAACTTGATCACATCCTGTTACATGGGCCCAGCACCAAGCATGTAATAGTATGATCGTAATGTCACAGGAAAATCAGGAAAAGTGCAACATATCTTCATCATATGGATGTTTGAGGTTAAAATTTACCTGCACCACTTCATCTAACCAGTTTACTTGTCTTGTTTTTTTTTCAATTTGAAACTGTTCTGCCAACAAAACAAAACACAAAAACATAAGGAAATAAGTGTGAAGGATGTAGCAGCTGGTGGGTAAGTCAGGTCCACAGGCTTCACAGTTAAAAGACCTGCAGCTCTTTGGTGGTGAAAGGTATTGACACATGCTGCAGAAAGCATTAAGTTGGCCTGACCTGAAATTACTTTACATTACCACAGTTCAGTTTTAAAGAACTGCATAAGCTTTAGCCATGGACAGTAAAAGATAAACCATAAAAGTAATGAAAGAGTTGAGAGAGTTTACTCAAAAACAAAATGGCATGTGCTTGTACTGAACTCTTATCTTTTATAGTCATTCAGAAAAGTCTCGAGTTTCACCTGTTTTTCATTGTACAGCGAGTTCATTTCATTCTACCAGCACCAATCTATTCTCTCTCTATGCCTCTCTCTCTCTCTCTCTCTCTCCAAAATATCAACTGAAATAAATTGCACATCTTTTCCAAACAGAGCAATTTCTCCACCATCTGTTCACCAAAGTAAATCAGGGCTTGTTGATGTAAACCTCCTCCTTTTCTCAAACTCCCCCCAGTGAGGACTGAACAGGCCTAATCCCCCAGTCTCCCCTGCCCTCTAAATCATCCCTGCATATTAATGGCGCTGTGCATCACTACCAGATAGAAATAAGTCTATATGCAAAATATGCAAAACCAAGGCCTTGATCTGGTTGCAGGCTCATGATGAAGAGGAAGACAAGAAACGTACACAGATTTTTAAACAGCTGTGTGCACTGGCAAACTGGCAGTAAAGTTAAGTAAAAAAAAAAAAAAACTATTTTGTCATGGAATACCTTTTTACTTTAATTCCCTAATTCAGACACTCTAAAACCTTAGTGAGTGTGTTTGGGTATGTGAGCGCACAAAGTCTGCATTTAATCATGCTTTTTTTGTGCCAGTGCAATTGTTTCAATTTCAGAAACCAGATGTCATATTTTGACTTTCACTATCCCTCTTGGTTTCCAGTTATACCGTACCTCTGACAGCGGCCTCACTTCTGCTGGTGTCTCAATGCACTCCCCAGGTCACAGTCCACCCCAAACACCCCCTCTTCCATTCCTAGGTCCAAGCTTCACAACCCTCTCATCTGCCCTTACAGATGTTTCCACATCAGTCAATAATCCAGCCTAGCCCCCTTATGCCAAGGATTAACACTAGCCAGGCCCAATCCAGCCACATGGGCCCGGGGACAGGAAAGACAGACAAGACGGGCCTGCATCAGAACAGTTCTGTGTTTTATTCAACAATTTGTATTCTGTAGGCAAATTTTTCAGACAAAAAGTAATCTTGCATTATTGAAATATAAATCATGGAAAACATGACCATATTCTACAACTGTAGCATTTTTACCAAAGGTTAATTCCTCTCAAAGTAATACAGAAACCACTACTGACACATGTGAACGTGTCTTTTCAGGATGTTTCACAAAGCTGTTCAAAACCGTGACAGTCGTGTAAAACAATCTCCAAAACTTTGCGATACGATAGTTTAAAGTAGCACATGACCAGATGAATACTTGGGACCTTTGCTGCAACAGAAGCAGGTTTTAATGACAACAGATGGCTTGACAGGATTATGAAACACACGCACACACACAGTCTCACGCGTTTAACAGGAACACATACGCAAGAGATGATGAATCCGTAAGAAAAACCACTGAAGAGGACTGAAAGTGTATGAACGGGCTTGGGGCTATTTCCTTCATAATTCAACTTTATATAGCAAAGAAACTTGGAAGCCACTGTCTGACCCAACTGCTTGCATCATGTTTTATTTTAATTAGTGTAATTGGGTACTTAATTTGCTCACCGAGGCTTGGCATCCTCTACACACCTAACTGTCTTGGAAGTGGATCAGTGTTAGGCCCTTTTCTCATCTTTTAATTTTATTTATTTAACTTTTAAAAAAAAAAAAGAAAAAAAAAGTTGTATATGAATTATTTCCTCAACAGAAAAACACGCTCAGACTGGGGGACAAACTGGAAACAGCATGCACTACATTCCTGAGGAACAAAAAGTGTGCAGAAGATCCTATTATTGAAATGATACTAATACATGAAAGCAGGTACACATATATTTTCATGTGTGGCTAAAGTTTTGTCTGACAGGCCTAATGAATCTTTCTGTAGGAGATCCATTGAGCAGCTTTATAACGCAGCACAGCGCAAACATGGCTTTGATTAAACTTTCACTAATTAAAGTCTCCCTCATCTTATTAGCCCGAATAATTGATTTAATTTGTCTTAGCTCAACTATTGGCTGTGACCTCTACTTAGTTAATGAATTAATTGATTTAGCCCAGTGTATTTGAAGGAGTCAAAGAGGATTTTGACATGTTGCCCCTTTAATCTTGCTTACTCTAGACACTCTTTGGGTCATGATGGCAATGTATTGGCAAAGGTTTTGGGGGGCGGGAAGTGAAGCTTTAGCTGTGGATTGCAATTGCCACTCCACAACTCTACAAATACAGAGTCTATTTGTCCTTCTGCAGTTTGTCAGTGACTGAAGAAATAGCCTTGGCAATGACATTTTAAAAGTGCCATTCTTCAGTTACTTTGAAACTTGGAAAGAAACTTGAAACCAACACAGAATATACTTACTACTAATACTTTCCCTGGCCAACCTCCACCTTCGGGGAGATGAGGCAATACTCTAAAGGTCTTCATGTTTTGGAAGAGAAAAATATGAGTCAATAATATAGCCATAATGCATGATTAGAACCAGTATATATCCTTTACAAGGGCACTTGGACGCCTAAATCACTAGCTTCCACTTTACTGACATCGTTTTTCTTAGTAATGGTACGAGACAGAGGAGCTTCCTCAGCTGGGATGCAGTTATTAACCAGATGTAGGGGAAAGGCGACATCTAAACTTGGCACCATTTAGTGCCATTTGCAGCTGTAATGGAGCTGTATATGTCCATTTATCAAAGAATGCAATAATGCAGGAGCTGGATTTTGTTCAAAGAGGCCTATGTAGGAAAGAAGAGAGATAGCCTGGTGCCATGCCCTTGAGTGTACTGTTCCTCACTGGATTTTAAAGCATTAGTAGACACAGTGAAACATGACTAAACAGCTCCCTCCAGTGGTGGAAAATCAAAACGTTCTTTCTCTTGTGTGGCTTTCCTAGACCAAAATCCAACAAGAAACATCTCATCCAACTGTTTTTCAAGAATAAATGAAAATGAAATTAAATGTTTTATAAAATACAAACAAGAAAAAAAAATGGCTATGTGCAAATGCATTCCATTCCACTTTGGCACTGTATGATTAACATGTATAAAGATAAATCTTAATAAACTTCTATTGTAGGCCTGAGTTCCATGTGAGCAGATTAGATCAGCTCTCTCATTATGAAACACAATTGGCATCACCACTAAATTCAAACTTTGTTCTGTTTGATCAGTGAGCCTTGGAAATAGGTCAACTCATGTGATTAAGACTAATTAAAAAGAAACAGCTGATCTGAGTTGAATAACAGCGGGTTGAAGAAGTGTCCTAGTCAATTTTGACAAAAATTTCACAAAAATGTGTAACCAAATTAATTATTTTGGTCTAACCCCTTTTCTTGCAAGTATCTATTTTATTTTTTAAGTTTCATTTGAATTACTCATGAAAGAAATCCAGTAATCAGGTCTCTCACTTGGCTGATGTAAACTTGCACGGAGATCTTTTGATACCTTGTCCTTTATCCTTGATCTCCATGTGTCCTTTCCTGCTGTGCCAACATTATTTATACCTGA
The DNA here is from genome assembly GCF_002260705.1 of Seriola dumerili. Lineage (NCBI taxonomy): Eukaryota > Metazoa > Chordata > Actinopteri > Carangiformes > Carangidae > Seriola > Seriola dumerili. Next base: position 772,829 of record NW_019175644.1, read on the forward strand.
GAAAGGAATTTGGTTCTTCACTTCATGACAAGCAAGGATAACCCCTGAGGCATTCTGTTTCCTAAATGACCACCATTAATCTTCAAACCAGAAAATAGTGCAACCCATTATAAGTACACATCTCAAGGGAGTTAGATAGGCAGGAAAGTTTCTCGCTAAACGGAATCAACTCAGCTGGGACAAGAAGTACAAGAACCTGTGCAGCAGTTTCTGGTTCCAAAAAACTAAAAATCCTATTAACAGCAATGATAAAGAAGCTCCTCCAGCTGAATGCAAGAGTCTGAACCAAGTTGCTGACAAAATGGGTGTGATGACTCATTGATTTACAGCACAGGGAAATATTTTGTAACCTTAGAATCCAGTTCCAAAAGTTTCTGACTTCAAGGTATTTGAGTAAGCGTTACAGTTTTCAGCACCCACTCAGTATCAAAAATCATTCTTTTAAAGCCATACAGAGGTTTACAGGCAGAAGAAGAACTGATTCGTATGACAAAAGGTGAATATTGTGTGGTGCACAATAGAATAGAGACAATGTTAATGGTTCTGTAAACGATCGTCACTGCCACTAGATGTCGCACTAGACCACCAGCATCTCAGACCAAAACAAATGCTTCGTCAGCCACACTTCCGGCCTGCGTTCGGCCACCACCTCACCTCACGTTCTCAGTCAGCAAGGTGTCATGAAGCTCACTTAAAGTGGCTACTAAACACACAACAAGAGGCACAACTGAATTGGGTTACCCTGTGTATACGAGAGCCAACAAAAAAACCCTAGCTACAACCATTAGCCCACGCTAGCTTTGCCTTGACATTCTCCACAGCAACGCTGGCAGTCGGTCAGCTAGCAATAGCAACATTAGCCAAACACGTTCATAATATTGGTTTCACGAGTTAGCTTATCATGCCTTCTGTAACCGGACACTAATGAAAACAGACATGTAACATTATGTAGCCATAAAATTACTTACACATCGAGGAGAAGAAAAGCCAGGTCCGAGCTGGAGCCCTCTCACAGCTGATAGAGTTCTCCATCTCGGTAAAGCCAGACCGGTATTGGCTCCACGGTCGGACTGGGCAAGAAATTTAGCCTTGGACTTGGATGGGACCGGCCCAAAAACTGGACGGAGCCAGTAAAATACTAATGAAGCCGGTAAAAACTTTAAAAAACTTTTTAATGTTTCCATGATCCATGAGCCGCCTGGGATTTGGGCAGGTGTTGTGTTGAAGTCGGTTCCCACATTAGATTGTGTTTCTCTCCCATTTCAACTGTGCTTTGTGTAGCGCCCCCATTAGGTGGTTAGGGGAATACATATAGACAGGGGAGACTGCCACACAACACTGGTAGACCACATGGCCAGTCCTCCTTCACTCTGGTCTTATCTCTTTCTTTGTTTTAGGCCTTTTTAGCTGAAAGGTTGTTCCATCAGTGGAGGAAATTCTGTCATATTCCTTTCACCTGAATGCTTCTTAGGTAGGCTACTGCATGGTGTCATCTCACCTGTGGGCAGTCCCTGTGTCTTTATAAACTGAGGGCTAACTGCTTATCGGGTGGGATTCACATGCACTAACATGCACATGCTGCCAGAGCAGATACCAAAACAAAGAAGAGAAACTCAGATTACAACACACACAGAGGGGGTGTGACCGCATTCTCTGCACAGGACATCATTACTGCACTTTATCTTTACATAGAAAATAGTTGTGTGCTGCTAAATTATTGTTTAAAAAATTGTTTTGGGTACATAACTTGTAGTCCAAGCTTGGGAGGAATAACACAGGGATGGATTTTCAGCTTGTACCTTAAAGTGAATAACATACAGTTGGTGAGGCTTCAGTCAGGAGAGAAATTAATGTTAATTGTTTCCTATAACAACAAATACCCTGATCTAACATTCACCTATTAATATTTAAAGTGAAGACGTCCCCTTTTCTGAGGCAAGACTAGGTTAAAGGTTGTTTTGTTGTTGTGTGTAACAGTTTGGCACTGACAAGCCAAAGATCAAGTTTATACAGAAGAAATAAGACTGCATGAGAAAGTGATGATGAAAGAGAACGCTGAAAGCAGCTCTTCCAACGAATTCAACACATGCACTGGCTTGACCCTCAGCATTAGAGAAAATACCTCTGAAAAAGAGGCAATTTAGGTAAACAGAAAACACAATAATAATGTAGCCTATAATAACACACTGAATATCTGGCTGCTGTTGAGTGGATTTAAAGGCTGAAGTCAGTTGACTCTGACCAATAATTTGATTTTTATCATTGCTTTGATGTTCACTGAGTTCACTTACAATTTTGCTTTGAATGAAAATAGATGATTTATGGTTATTTGTAAACCAGAATTCGACATAAAAGCATCTCCTACACAAATAGAGTTCATCCTAGGTCTTTATGGCACCCTGTTGGGCAATTTCAAGAACATTAGGCTATGTTGATAAGTTTGTTTTAAAGGTGAACTTATGTCATTTTTTTAAGTATTAAAAGAAGTTTACTTAGGTCGTGGGCTGAACCATTACAACTCACTACACACTCATGATGAAAAGCACTTTGAAGACATTCAGCAACAGTGAGCGCTCTCTTGTGGACAATACATAAATACAGCCATTTTAGTTTGCTGACTTCAGATTTTGGCTGCCACTCAAATTATTATGCTATGGATTTCATTACTAAACTCTGTCATAATGTGAAAGCAAAGTACGTGGATGAATATATTCAGCCTTAGTGACAGCTTTATGTATGTTTGATTAAATATTATAAGGTTTGTTTTTCTAATTTTACATATTACACCTTTAAATTTGTAGCAAAGTGATCCAGCACACTATTAACAACTGTAATAAACTCTCTCTCTCTCTCTCTCTTTTTTTTTTTTTTTAAAAAAGGCCTGTATTTATTATAATTTATGGCCACCTGCTGCCATCTGGCTTGCTGACAGATAGCTGAGATGTAATCATTCAGCCAAACCATTAATCTGCCCAATGAAGGTTACTTGATATACTGAGCAAGAGGGTAGAGCACATTTATGTGGTCCCCTACACTTCTGAGGACGTGCATGTGGACACACTGTGCAACCTTGTGAGCTTTACAGACACATGAATACAAATGCACATATGCTCTTTGCAATGTCTTTTTTTACAAAACTACAGCAGGTACAGTGCAGACAGGTCACAAGTTTGAGGACTCTGAATTACCTTGGCAGATACAAGTATGACATATGTTTGTGGCAATAAAGGGAGAAAGTTACCCAACCCTCTCAGCACCCTACATGTTGCAGGTAGATCATGTTATGTTAGAAGCACCTATTATAGACCCTGAAAACCCAATTTCCAATCAGCATCTGACTGTGAACAGTGAGATTTTACATGAACACTTTGCCAAAGTTTGATTCAGTTATTTCACATGAAGAACTTTCTGTATGTTTTGTGCTAACGGATCCTTTCTCAGGCAGTTTTAGTGGGTGGGACCCAGGTGGGAAAATGGTGGGTGATGTCCCTTATTTCTATGCACCAATCAGGATTTAGTAATATTTCACTCAAACTGTGTTGACAGTTTTAGGGCTGTTTTGTCATCCTTATCTTGCCGACGAGCTGAGTTTTTGTGTTAAAATCTTGATGAATAATATATTTTTTCAAACTTTCACTTTACTTCTTCTACATTTAGTAGTAATTTAAGCCAAATGTTTGAAAGTTTGAAACCAAGTAGCCTGGTCAGGGGCTTTAAAACCATAATAATGTGATAAACATTTCCTCACATTTGTAATTTATAAAAGCTGCTAAGCTGGAAATGTTTTCCCATAATATCTTAAGTTCTAATTTTCCTAACTTGTATAAATGTGGTCAAATGCCCCACAAATCACAAGGAATATCCTCTGAACATATTGCATATAGGGAGGATAGCATCATGTAATTTTGTAAGGTTGCGTCATTATCTTACATTCCCCCTACAATTAGTCCAGCTGTGGAGGGAATCACTCAAGTTGTTGCTCCAATGCATTGTATTGTGGTTACACAAACAAAACACACACGTACACACGCAGTGCGGGCTACAGTGCAAGCAATCACTACCTCGTAATGTTTGCTGACTGTGTGGTCATTGAAGGAACTTATGTGCAATCCGCGCAACTCTAACAGAATTTATGCACTTAATGTAGTTTATTTAAAGCTGGAATGCAACGCGAGCATCCTGTCTGGAGTAGCACTTCCCCTTTAACTCGGCAGCTGTCGTCACTGCAGGGTGACTCGTATATTTTGCGACAGGACGTAGAAGCACCGGCTCGCCGTCGCTGGCTCATCTCCGCTGGCATAAAACAGCTCATCGCGGGGAGAAAAAAAAAAAGGAAAACAAATCCTGTGTGTTTATGTTACAGCCAACTGTTTATAATGTGATACAATGCACCAGCCGTCTGAGCATCAAACACCAGTCGTCTTTTTTTATAGAGGAGGAAGGCGTCGTAGTGTTGCATGTAAGATTACCATTGGTTCTGCACGATCACTTATTTCCAGACCAGAATATGCATGATAAAGATCCTTTTTTGGATCGGAGACTGTGTGCTAGCTATGATGAAGTCATGCAAACATAATCAGTGGCTTTATGCTCAGACATGGGTTTAAACCCATTACTTGAAATGTATCTATTGTTTGCAGCTGGAGAAGATGAAGTATGCACAGGCCTGTATTTCTTGTGATAGGTTTGCATCACTGTGTGCATGTACATTTTGACAATGTGTGGGAAAAAACATAAAGTAACAAATGTGATTTCTTCACAGAACCTTGTTGCATTTGAAGGGGAAAACCTTGCTGACGGCACTACCAGCTGCCACATCTCATCCCTGTGCTCCTATGAGAGCCAATCTTAGCTCCACAACCAAATGAAGCTAACTGCCTCCCTGGAAGCTGCTCTCACAGAGGACTCCACTTGTTACTGGGACTCCTGTTCACTGTGCTGGGCTCCAGTAGCCCACCCATGCCTGTGATCCCCATCCCACGGCGGGTGCGCAGCTTCCATGGCCCCCACACCACCTGCATGCACTCGGCCTGTGGGTCGACACACGCTTCCAAGCTAGTGCGCACCAAGTACAATAACTTTGACCTCTACTTGCGCTCACGCTGCATGTACAGCTTCCTCCGTTTCCTCCTGTACTTTGGCTGCAGTCTGCTGACCTCTCTGCTCTGGGTGGCGCTCTCTGCTCTCTTCTTCCTGCAGTACGTCAGCGTGCGCGTGCTCCTGAGGCTGCAGTACAAGCTGTCTGTCATTCTGCTTTTGTTAGGGCACCGGCGCCTGGACTTTGGGGTGGTCAATGACCTGATCATCTACAGCATGCAAATCACCATGTTTCTGGTGGGGGGGCTTGGCTGGTGCTTTATGGTGTTTGTGGACATGTAGCTGCGATGTGTGCAACATGGGAAATGTAGTGTACGATGTGGATGCTTCACACTGTAACTTCAGCATTGTGTGGTTTTATGGGACAACACACACCTTTAACATGTCCTGCAGGACTGCTGTGTATCACCCAGCTCTAGTCAAAATGACCCTTTTGACATCAACTCATAAAACCTTATTGGTTTAGTTTCAGAAATGATAGAATCCAATAAGAATCAGATCTATGACATTTCTATTGTACTACATTTCTACTGTATTTTCATGCCATTTGTAAACTGTTTTCAGGGCATCTTGACTAGAAAAACTTTTATTTACTATTAAGAAAAACGTGAATGTCAGAGTCAATGTTGCACGGAAAAGTGACTTAATATATGACTGATGTGCATCCAGGCTGTGTGATGCAAGGCAGTCGAGTGCCATAAAACTAGTTGGGCCCTAAAAGCAAAAGTGTACAATGATTCCCGGGTTGAAATTACAGATGATGTTGTGTGTAAACACAATACCATGTAAATATACATATACCACAGAGATGAAGCTAATATACATTAACGTATGGTGGATGAAGTGACCATAACAAGTGAAGTTGTCAACAGCAGTGTGTATAATGTCGTTTTGTGGAATGGCTGGGGCAGAACAGAGGAAAGAGAAGTGACAAACATAAACTTTTTTGTAAAGTTATTTAATAAATTTTCTGTTGATGAAATGTTTTTTGTGCTTTAAACTGCATGGTCAAGTGAATGTGTTTACTGTGTTGTCTAACACCCATGATGGCATGCCTCGAGCTGTGTCATAAGAGTGTGTGACAGTTCAAATTGAGAACGGCTTTGGGTCAAGTGTTCCATCAGTCGCTCTTCACATGGTTTCAGAGCTGATCTGACAGACTTCTCTGTTTAGCTTCCCCCAGCACACAAACACCAACCACATCTAGATCCCGCTGTTTCTGCCAAGCATAACAATGGAAATGGCTGTGTCCCAATCACCTTATATAGCCTCATTTTCACATAGCGTGAAGTATGCTTACAGGAACTAATGAGGGCACAACATGTTGAAGCATTTTAATACTTAAACTGGTATAAATGTACATATTTGACATGATATTTTATGTAATGTGCAAGCATCAGCTTAGATTTCAATGTTTATCTATCACAAGCACAGGAGAGCAAAGCAAAAGAGGCTGGAAATTACCAGAAGGCCATCTTTAGATATGAACTTTCGACACAGTGGCTGGTGGCCTGACTAAGACATGCTTGAGACTGGTATGGCCTCAGGCTGTAAATGGATAATCAGGGGGCAACAATAAGCTTTTGTTCTGAGGATCAACACATCATATGCCTCGTACTCTGAGCCCGGGCCGATCTGACAGCCCAGTTACGCCAGAGGAGAAGTAGAGAACATGAGTTGTCTTGTGGTGTTTGGCATAGAGCTGTACTGTAGGTGAGCTTGATGAGTAAGTCATTGCCTACTCATTTTCATTTCTTCTTTTTGGTTCAAAAACTGAAGTTGTTTGCTAAGTCTGAATGACTTGCAAGATTTTTTTTTCTTTTTTTTTTGTTCTTTTTGTGAACTTCATTCATCTCATTGTTACAGATCGATGAAAGTGAAGTTTTGACCTGCTATATTCTTACTAGACCACAGAGTATTGAAGCTAACAAAATCAACTGCCATTTTATTAGGCTACAGTTACAGCTTTTACTGGTTTAGTTGAACAATGAACTATAATGAAAAAATCTTTAATTTCATTGCAAACATTATTGAGGACATAACTGTACTAGTGGCATATGCCTAAGTACAATAAGATCATTATAAACTCACTCTTGAATACCACAGACACATGATAGTCCCTACAGGAATATTACAGTGCTACCATACACTTTTTAAAATAGCAAGAGGCACAATAAGCATACTGTATACTATTAAATCATCAACCCAATGAAAGCCTATATAGAATTATCAAAGGACTTAGTGTACCGAGTTAAGTCTCATCATGGAACAAGTAAGTATTGATCCTTTAATGAAACTGGGTATCTCACAAAAGTACTTTCACACACTGACAGGTCAGAAGAAACACAAGAAGTTACAAATGAAAAGTAATGAGAGAAGAGATAAACAGCAATGTCAGATGTGATAATAAGAACAGTACAGCAAATTAGGATGTGGCCTATGCAGTTAAACTTATAAAGGTGGAGATTGCAAGTGACTAAATACATTAAAGTTCTTTGTAATGGTAAATAATACAGTATTTCCAGTATAATTGTAAGCAAATACACTTTTTCTGATGGGCCTTCACTAGTTGCTTGTTCGGAATAAGATCTTACTTGTAAAACAGATAATTAGATAATCATGTGTGAAGGACCGCTTACAACAGTGATTCCCAACCTCATTAATGTTAAGAGGTTAAATATGAGGGGTCAAGGATGATTAAGGAGTTGGGGGGGGGCTCCATAAATCTATGTAATTTCTCTTGCGTTTTCTTTTTACTTGTTAAGTGCTAGGTGTGTTGTTTTTTGTTTTTGTTTTTTTTGTTTTTTTAACTATGTGGGCCTCTAAAAGATAATAAAATTAACAAGTGAGTAAAAAATATTTTACCTGCTTGAACAGCTCAGACTTTGACAAGAGCTTAATTTTGGTTTAAAGGGTCATGAGTAAAGGAAAAAAGACAGAAACCTTTAAAACATCAAAATGCAAGTGAAAAAGGCAATACAAAAGGCAATATAAAAGTCCACAAAAAAATCAAGTCAAGCAAACCCCCAAACTATCACAGGTTACCTTGATAAGGCCAATCATAAACTATACAGTAAGTGTACAAATGTATGTAGGATAATATGAAAAATGGTTTTATATGGCGTCCTGTAGAGTGAGTTAGCAGAAAGATATTCTGCCACCATGAAGTTTGCAAGCCCTGCAGTAATATTGCATGTCTGCAGTAAAGAAAAGTTGACTTGAGGTCACGCCGCCAGCAGTTGGCGCTTATAATTTAGCAGAACAGCACACATGCGCATCATGTAGCCTGAGCTGTCATCACATACGGACACGTGAGGTAACCACGCATGTACATTTTCTTTAGGAACACAACCAGGCACCTCTGTCCTCCTTGTAGCCCAAAATACGCTCCGATATGTTGCCTTTTCAAGTAAGACATCACACACAGTGTTTGTCGCAGGGTAATTCGCCCGCTGGGTTTAGTTATGTAGGCTACCCACACTGGAGTAGTCTATACCTTTAAGCCCGCAGAGTGCACCGAGTTCATGTGTTCGTAAAGGCGCACGATATGACCACACACTGTTGACAGTCCATTTGCCGCGTAGACTACAGTAGGACAGTGCACCTACAGTAACCTGCCAGGTCCCAGCAAAATGTCTGTGTCTTTAAAAAGAACTCTATACCGAACGGTGCATGATGTCAGGCTGCCTTGCAGTCCGTATACTGTTCATGTGAGCGGCGTTCACTTCCTGTAAAGGGACAGAAGCGGGCAGAGAGAGAAAGAGAGAGTGGGATAGAGAGATGGGGGACGAGCGGCCAAGATAGGACTGGAGTGATAGAGAGAGCCAACGGACGAGGGGGAAACCGGGGCCTGCTTTTCTTTCTTTTTTTTTCCCCTTTTTTTTTTTTAAACACCTCGCAAACTTTATAGGTTATCCGAAGAGAAAGCCTGCCACATCTGCGCCAGCTGACAGCCGCAGTTTATGGATTAGCGACATATCGGGTAAATATATTCCCCCCTCTGTCTTGGCTTGATGTTTGCAGTGTCTGATTTGTATGACGCATAGGTTTTTTACCATGCATTATTCCCTCGCTTCTCCCTCTTTAAAGGCACAATAGGCAGCTGCACACAGCGGCACTATGCTGACAATACACCACGAGAGTTAATTCTGATACACTAACAGCTCAACTAAGTTAGACTCTTAAAACTTTCATGAAGTAATATCGCGAAATGTGAGGATTTTACGTGGAGCATGGCAATTCCCGTAGAAGTGCAGCCTACCGCACGCCACTGAAAGAATTCAATCAGACATATGATATTTGTAGTTTTTCTTTTACCCTCCCCAACAAAATGTAGTTCTACAGTAATGTTGGGCAATACTTTAAAAAACCACAGGAAATAGTATTGTCATGAGTTTCAACTGTAGCCATGAGTGGAGAAAGTGGCATGATATTGTCGGTCTTGCGTCACGATGAAGTCAAAACAAAAAATCTCCACCCATAATGCATCCATTGTATTGCTATAGGTTGCACGGTTGCTACAAGGAATAGTCGGGAGGTTGATGTTTCTGGGGCATTATTTCAAAAGTGTAGTATTCTTATATGATCTAATAAAGCTGGCCTCTCAAATCCTCACTGTCAGCACTGTTGCATCTTTAAATGTTTTTTTTTGTGTGTGTTTAAAATCTCTACTTAATACAAGAGACATAACACTATTCTGTCTGTACATGATATAGGCTGTAAAATCTTTGGGCTGTGAGGACTGTGAAGCAAAATGAATCAAGACACTTAAAGCCAATGTTAATATTTTACCAAAGGGAAATCACAGGATTAAAAATAATTTTAATTTAAGTTGAAAAACAAGTTTCCTTTACACATTTTACAGTTGACTGCTATTGTGTCAGTTGAGGCTCTGTTTACCTTACTTGAACCCTGTAGGAGTCATCTGACTATACATACAGTAACCCCCCTCCCTCTCCTTCCCCCCCTCCTTCTCTTGTGTGTACATAGGTGTATTATGTGGCTGGCCCACATGTAGCATGTGGCAATTTGCTTCATTTCCTGTCACTCTCCTTCCCTCTCGCACACATTCTGTCTCTCTTGTCACCCTGCTCTCATTCTTGTTGTCTCTAGTCCACGGTCGAATGTCAATGTGTTTGATCTCAAGATGACTGTGAAAGAGAAAAACCCCACATACTTGCAGGTTCGTTATGGGCTGTATCTTATCTCTTTTACGTGCTGTGTAACTCTACAGTATGGCTGGCATCCTGGTCCCTGACAGGTGTCACACAGGTTGGATTGCACCTTAAAGCCTGCTTTATAGATTCATATGAATCATTAAAGTAGTGTAGTGTGAAGTTCATAGCTTGTTTAAAAACATGCTCCTCACAATTTTACAGTAATGAATTCCACTTCAGAGTTTTTGAGTGTTTTAGTGCCCATCTGTTTCTACTTCTCTTATGTAAAAATATCATGGGCGATAATGAGGTGTGTTGTGCTTGTCTTTTTTTATATAGCTGAATCAGTATGTATCTATAGGTGTACCTACCTAAGGCAACACGAAGACAGCAAGGTAGTTTATGATAGGCCTCCTCCCAATACGGGGAAATCATTTCGGGGTAATGTGGGTTTGTTCTGCCAAGTTTCTATCTTCAGTGTTTAACACAACATACATGGAAAATGTGGGACTTTTTTTTTTTTTCTTTCTAAACGGAGGCCTTCCAACACCACTCGTCTTTGACTTGGACGTCTGCCAAAGGGTTGTGATGGCTCTCAACAGCTGTATTTGTCTGTGTGTGCGTGTTTGCGTGTGTCTGTGAGTGTGTTAGCATATGTGTGCGTATTTGTGTATGGGTGGGTGGGTGTGTGTGTGTGTGTGTGTGAGTGTGTGCGTGTGTGTGCACTCTCGCTGTGTGTCCCGGGATGCCCTTCCTCCATAGGCCTCACACTATACAGCATTCCACAAGGGGGCCCGGGGCTGTCTGCAAGTGGGGAGTGTCAAGGAGAAGGAAGGCAACGCTGTTTGAAATATAACTGATGCGGATCCTGACAGAAAAGGGTGAGGAGTAAAACTGCGAGACTCATCTCTTGCTAGACCCAAAAATGAACTAGGATTGATGTTGTGTCAACACACATTTACACTGTAAAAGAAAAAAACATTTGTACTTACATACATAGTCCACCTTAGGGCTGTCACGAATTCACAAAAACGATATTATCACGATATCTATAGAAAATTTGAAAAAAACAAAACAATAATGATAATCCTATCAGTCAACTTCATCTTTAACTTTGTTTTCTTTTTTCGGTAAATGAATTCTACTCAAGTAGGGAGGTGTAGAGGGAGTCTGTAACTATAGCTGTACAAAGTGCACAAAAAGAACAATTCAACTTGATGGAAAGTGAAAGGACAACCGAATATACCGATAAACAAAAGATCCACAAGGCTTAACATCTGCCATCATGATGTTTTTTATGTGTATTATAAACGCAATATCAATGTTGCATTTTTGTAAATATTTCGGTAATTGTCAATATGGATATATCGCCACACCCCTTATCTGATTACAACCTGTGTAAAACTTCTCTAGAGCTTTGATAAGGCAGCATTTACCATCACAGGCACATCAGCATCAGCAGTTGGAGAAAACTGCCTAAAGGTGATTTCCACTGTTTTTTCTTTGACAGCAAATATTTGAGGACAAAGCATCAGTCTTAATCCTTACTGTATTTTACTATGACACACTCAGGGGAAGATTAAAACAGCATGCTACTGATATTGAAAATCATCGCAACCAGAGATTTTCTTTACTCCCCTGCTTCATTAAAACACATTTATTGATCCAAAGTACGACATTTAAAACCTGGAGGATGCATTTGTCCCTAGTGCTGCTTCATTTGCTGTGTATGTGCGTGCGTGCGTGTGCGTGCATGTGTGTGTGTGTGTGTGTGTGTGTGTGTGTGTGCACATGCCCTCATGCTTGGTGCACTTTTCTCTGTATGTGTGTATACTTGTGTGGAGAGTGTGTTTATGTGTGTATGATTTTCCTTTCCTGAGACAGTGGATGAGTCATTGCTGATGGTATGCGATACAGGGCACCAGTCATACATCATGCTCTCATGCATTGCTCTTGTATTTTCTACGTAATGCTGAGCCTGTTCTAGTTAAACCCTGCTGGATTAAAAAAAAAAAAATTGCCGCCACTGGTGTGTTCAGGCTTGTTGGTTGCTTTTCATGGAACTGACATTCGAACAGTTAAGGATAACTGTGAAGAAATGTCTTTCTGCCGAATGTTAAGCCGGAGATATCAAGCACAGATATCCAGAGAGAAATCACACAATGTCACAGGTGTTAAAATATCTAAGCAATATATTTTATTTGAAGCTAATTCAAATATTGGTCCGTACTCCAGCACATAGTAATTCACTGTGTAGGTGTTAAAACAGTTTTTTTTCCTTTAAAGTGGCAACAATTGAAAAATCTGTCTGCAAATTACAACTTAACTATCTCCAGGTCTATATTGGATTGCTTGTCTTTGGCCAACATGCCCTGTTTAATTTACCCGGGGGACTGATAGGAAAGTAAGATAGCTTGTTTCTCTTTTGTGGCGGAACAGCCCAAACTTTATAAGTCTGTCAATAGGAGAGTAGTACACCAGCCAAACGGTTTAAAAAGATACAAACATTACTCAGTTACAAGCCGAGGAAGAATATCCTCTCAGCTCCATGTACGGGTTTTATAGGGCTATAAATTCTCAACTCATGAAATGCTGATGAATAGTCAACAATGTTGGAGGCCCTGTTGACCTTGCCATGTCCACATATTTCCTCATCAAAGCCAAAATTAAGTTGGGAGTCACATCAAATCAGATAGACCGCCAAATGAGTGAATTTGGAAGCACTGCTGAATGATAAATTTACTTAGATAAACTAAATTACGTCCAACTGGCCAATGTTCCACTGGGTTGTCTGCTAACTAATGTACAGTAGTTACCTGGTAGCCTAACATTTCATACCAGTAAAAATGTTGTTGTGGTCAGGCAGAGCAGAAATCAAAAAAGAGATGTCCGATCCTACAGGAGATATACAGTATATGTGTTAGATATCATTCATAAAGTTGGCATGAAGATTTTTCATGTTGCTTTATCTGTCATGACACTATTGTTTTGCAGCCAAGCAACATGCGTGTGTGTGTTTGAGGTGTAAAAAAAAAGATTGCCAAAGCCACAAAACAGGGTTGGGCAGTTCCTCAAATTTGCTACTCATTGAATATACAATGTGGCATAATTTCTTTCTTGGAATTCACTACCAGCTTTAGTTAGTCCCTCCTACTTTCAGCCTCACTCGAGGAAAATGGATTTGAGGATAAGATAGAACATATTGTAGCCTGTGTGTGGAAGTATGTATTTACTTTTGCAAAATTATTTCTTATTCCCTCAGTGGTTTGAAATACACACGAAGATGATAATGTAGCTGTGGACCTTATTTTCTGATCCCAGAAAGTACAGTTTATGCAGTTTATGCACAAACACACACGTACAGTCCATCTATGAATATGCTAAAATATAGAAACGTGGAAAAATAATGAGGGAGCAAATGAGAGAGAGAGAGGGACAGAGAGAGGATCAGCAAAAGCCATTAGGAATCCTGAAATGTAACTGATTTGGACTGCTTTGGCTCGCTACATGCTTTTCAGGAAGCCTTCCAAGAATTTAGACAATGAACAGTAAACATGGCATGTTCCTCAGAACAATTCCACATTAGATCTCAAAGATCACGTGTCCCTTTTTTTCTCAGAATTGACTGCCCCCACAGCACAGTACATTGCAGATAACCGTAGCAGCTACATTTCATGTTCCCAGTGTATGTACTGTACTTACACTTGACAAGGAGCTCTCACAAACTGACAAATGTGCAGAATCTCACTCTCTCTGTCTCTCCCTCCCTCTCTCTCTCTCCCTCCCTCCCTCCCTCTCTCTCTCTCTCTCTCTCTCTCTCTCTCTCTCTCTCTTTCTCTCTCTCTCTCTCTCTCTGTCTCTCTCTCTCTCTCTCTCTCTCTCTCTGTCTCTGTCTCACTCTCTTGCTCTGTCTCAGAGATTTCTGGTAAGTGACATGTTTGGCCGTTGGCATAATGCCTAGCAAGATCACATGGCATGAATGTCGTGCCTGTGTGATTGTGTGCGTGTGTGTGTGTGTGCGTGCGTGCGTGTGAGTGTGTGATTGCACATGTCTGTGCATTTGTGCTTGAGTAGAAAAAAGAAAAGAAAGGGAGCATGTGCACATTTGATTGTTCCAAGTATTTTCAGCATGAATAGGAGCACGTAGCAGACTGCTGAGAAGTATGACGGGGATGTGTTTCTGATATAGTCATGAGATCGCATTCTCAAACAGGATGGAAAATTAGATTTTGCACTTAATGATACTACATAGTCAAAGCTATTTTGCTTCATTTGACGGTATTTGTGCCATCAGCATATTAAAAAATTCATGAAGGTTATGTAGCCTTATGGAGTGCTCTTTTCACTTGTTAATGTAACATGCATGACGAGCAAGTCTGAAAAGCTGAAAATATCTCAAAGTTGTTCATACTTGTATAATCGTTGTTAGTATTATCTGGCACTTGATTTCCAGTTCTGGGAACCTTGCTTGAACTCCCTCTGTATATTTAATCCACAGTATGTCAGGGCTTATAATCATAAGGTCACAGGCATTCACCTAAATATCTCTTGCTTAAATCAACTTTGTAACTCCACATATCTTTGCAAAGGCTTCATTGTAAGTGAAGACAGTAGCTTGAATAGGTTTAGAACAATTTTCCCAGATTTAGATTTTCAGTGAGGGGACATTAGACTTACTGTGAAAGTCAAACCTATAATTCGGGGGATGACGCACACAGACATGCACAAACATACACACACTTACACACACAAACACATAAATAAACCCCACAGAATCATGCAGATAAACACACACACACACACTCACACAGAAGTAGACACACAGAGGGGGAGAGAGAGAGAGAGAGAGAGAGCACTGTGGATGGCATTTATCCTTGCAGCCCACCTCAATTTTCCATGCTCTTTTGCCGTGTGCTGTACATAATTAAATTGCTGCAAACTTCAAGCCTCTCTCAAGACTCCTGCCAGTAAACAAAGCTTTCTAATTACTACAGAGGGTAATAAGTGGGGAAAGCAAATAGGCTGACCCCTTCTCTGTGGCAATGACTTGTCCTGTATGTGCTCCTCATGTCCCAACAGCCTGGCAGAATGCTGGTAGGGGCCAGTGGAAAAAGACAGGAATCTGAGGCGGGTCGTTTTCACTACTCAAGGCCCCCCCTCCCTCCCATTTCCACAGCTAACATACGTTAGCAATTACTGCTAAATCATAGCATTAGCTACCTGATGCTTTCATTACAACTGTGTTCGCTGCAGCAGGTTAAAGCCACTTTGACTTTAAATTTAGTGATGTGTAATATGTTTTATTACTAGAAATTTCATTTCATTAGTTTTGTGGTTATTCTGATGGCAACAATTAATTCTATAATGTCTTGATGTGCTCTGCTTTTGTGCATTTTTTTCTAAATAACAAAGAAATAGTTTGACACTGAATTATATAATTCACTTTCTTACTTAGATAGATGAGAATGTTGATATCTGTATGTTCAAAATAAAGATACAGCCAGCAACCAGTTAGCTTAGCTTAGCTTAAAGGCAAGAAACAGAGGAAAACATGGCTCTGTTCAAAGGTTAAAAAAATGCACCTACCCGCAGCGCTAAAGCTCAAGAATTAATATGTTATATCTTAGTTGCTTCATTCATTCAAAAAAAACTGCTAGTTGCCTGGCAACCTCATTTTGACAACAAGAAATCACAGCACCTGCAAAAACTCCCATAAAACTACTATTCGTCAATATGAGACTTTTTTTGTATGGTTTAAACAACTAAGTTTTACATTTTAATGCGTGAGCTTTCTTGTAGGTTGGTTTTTTTTCAACCCTCCGACAAAGCCAAGCTAGCTCTGCTATTTCTCCCTGTATCTAGTCTTTATGCTAAGCTAACCAGCTTCTGGCAGTAGCCTTATGTTTACTGTATAAATGTGCTAGAGTGGTATCAGTCTTCTCAGCTAATTTTCAGCAAAAATGCAAACGGTTTCCCAAAATGCCAAACTGTTTTTGCTTAATTACTGTTACAATAATTTCTAAACAAGCAAATCATAAAAACTATATTCCATATAGAGTAATTACTTTCTATTACTCTGTATAGAATAATAAACAAATAAAATAAATAATACTATAAACCAGTAATGGCCACATAGCTCCATATTATCAGTCCCTTTGCATATAGTCCTGTTATCGATTCTAAATTACCTTTAAAGACACTTCAAAGTAGTAAAATAAAATCTTGATCAATATGATTAAATCAAAAAACAGTTTTAGAACTATGATATCCTCATGCAATAACTCCTTTCTTGTACTTTTGAGTGTGTTCATTTTGTGGAACTCCTACATATTTTTGCAATCATAATTTACTCATCCTCAACTGACCAACCCACAGCTATACATATGAATATCTATGAAAACTCAGTGGAATTTTTTTCTGCTATGCGAGGGTGCTGTCTATTTCCATGTTGTTTACTCAATTCTGACTTGAGTCAGAGATAAACAAGCTCTGTTCACGTAGGTCAGCAAGAGCCCTTTTCAGTATTTTACCAGTGTGATGAGGTTATCCAAGGTGACATGTTATTTGAGCACATGTGTGCTGGCTTAGTCTGTTGCTGACTAGAAGATTCATAGGTCACACTGAAGTGTGTGTGTGTGTGTGTGTGTGTGTGTGTGTGTGTGTGTGTGTGTGTGTGTGTGTGTGTGTGTGGGTGGGGGTGTGTTGAGGGCGGGGGGTATATGCACTCAAAATAAATGTGTATGTAATGCTGTGCACTTGAACAAACCGTCTTTTATGATACATTTTAACACAAGACAACATTGTGATTTTTATCAAGGGTAATCTCTGCCGCATGTCATGAGATGTTCTTTTGATTCACCTACCCTGATCATGATTTCAAATAGCATTTCGTTCCCCTGCTTTTTTTTTTCTTCTTTCCTTTAAGAGAGTGAATTAAAGCATTAAAGCATTCTGTCTGCTCTAATTGAAAAATGTACATGGGGCACTCCGTCGATGTGGGCACCGCTCTCTCTGTATGTCTTTGTCTGTGTGTGTGTGCGTGTGCATGTGTGTGTTTGTGTATGCCTGTCTGTAGACAGTGGGGCACTGATGCTGAAAGATGTGTCCTCATTTTTGCATTGCACTGGGCTCCTCTGGCAGCCATGTTGGGCTGCTCTGATGTCACGCGTGTGTCACTGTAGAACATTCAGCTCAGAAACGACAGTGCGGGGTGATCAAAATGGCATGTTTATTCTCTCCATAACCCCCACCCCCCACCCCACCCCCTCTCTCTCTCTCTCTTTACTTCTGTGTCACTCTCTTCCTGCCACTCACTCTTTCACCCACTGTTGGCATTATATGCACTGGAAACTTTAACATACACATTTTCATTAAAGTTTTTTTTTTTCTTTTCTTTTCTTGTCATTATGCAACCCCTGCTAGAATCCAAAATTGTTTTTGTTTTTTTATGCAGAGAAATGCCACATGAAGGGGAAAAAACAGCATTTTAACTGTGGAGGAATTGAAAGCTGCTTTCACACTTCAAGGTGTGACAATGCTATCGGAGCACAACCTCATTTTATGTGTTTTTTTGTTTTTTTTTAATTCCTCTCGCCTTGCATGCCCCTGTTTGATTGACACGGTTACTGCAGCTGTTATTCACCATTTTTAATTGTTCTTGTGATGTAAATCCACTGTCATAACACGTCACATGCTTCCAACACCTGAATACCTACAGTGCAGCACCTTTTCAGTGAAATTGCTTTACAACATACCATGTCTTTTCAGCAGGTAAAAATCTATAGGCCTGCCATAACACTTGAAAAGGAAATAAACTTTTGACCCATTTAGACTCTTTCATATTTGACGCCCTGGAATGGTCCATAAAGTTAAATGAGGGCAATGAGAGAAGGTAATGAGTCTGCACTTGTTGTTTTTCCATGGAGATTTTTTTAAGCATATATCTGAAAAGGCTTGCAAAACCCTCTCGTCTGTTGGATGGAGCTATGCCCCCGCAGCTACAACGATAAAAAATTAAGTACTTTATAACAGTGTTAGCTATAACTGTCCGATATTTTACTGGCTTCCTTTCAAAGGAACATCCCCAAAATCTCCATGTTACAGTTAATTTATTTTCAGATAACCTTAGTCTTGTTGGTTAAGAGGGCTTTGATGGATGAGGCTGTGAAATTGATTACTACAATAACATTATTTTTTGCTCTGTTTTTTTTGTTTTTTGTTTTTTTTTTTAATATATAACTTTGAACAGGCTGAACAGGCTTAGACTGAAACCACATTTCAAACAAACGCATTTTGTTCTGTTAACGGCTTAAAACTCCCCCAGCAAAAAAATCAAGCTGTTTGAGGTTTAAATGTCCGGGAACTCCCCACCAGTCAGTAGAACCGGTAGAAGCTCCTTGGATGAGTCTAAAACAGAAAATCCTCCTGGCTTTGACTTCTAGATAGCATTTTGTACTCGGCTGACTAAGAATCTTCATACACCAAGATTACTGATGATATATAAAGACCAACATGTACACTAACCACATGCGGAAACAAAAGGTGTTAGACATGGTACACACCTAAAAACGAAAAAATGTTTCTCATTTAGTATCACCTTTAAAAGTAAACTGTGGAATTTACCTTTAACTTCATGCTATTCCAGGCCATGAAAAAAAGGAAGTGAAGAAGAAGTTAGAAAACAGTGTTAACAATTTGAAAATTTGACATACTTTAAGAATCGTTTCAAAGGAATGCAGTCGCGGGGTTTAATAGTCCTCAAGTATACACAGTTTTATGGTGAGTGGTTGTGGTTGTGGTTGAAGTAGCACTGAACGTAAACATAACCTTTTTTTTTTTTTTTTTATTCACAAGAAAATTCCACAGGGCACCTTTTTAAGTAGGTCAGGGAATATAGGACAGTTTGAGTTGTTGAAAAATCACGACAAAATAAAAATGATTATTGATGATCATTGTTTTAATTTGAAGTCAGTCTTTTCAGCAGCTTAACATTAAGTGGACACGGTATGTATATAATAAATCCAACAAATAAAAACCTGCATGTTCTCTCACCACTCCATTCCCTTCATATGTCTTTACTGATAGTATATGTGTGTGCCGGATCACCACTGATAAGCTCTCATTTCATGCTGTTTCATCCTATTCCTTCCATCTTCCACTGTGTCATGCACTGTGAAAATCAAATCACGTTTGGAACAAATGCACAAACGCACGTCACCACTGATACACACTGAAACACTCGCAAACATACAGACCTCCTGTGAAATCTAACCTAATTGTAGTCCTCGTGTGACAGACAGTGACACTCAGCAGACCATCTCATGGCCGCTCTTGTCCTCAGATGAAGGTCACGTTTAAAGAGGATATCAATGAAGTTTTTCGGGCTGTGTGCCTTAGTTTACATGAGTGTCAGATGTCTTGTGGCCAGGAGTGCTAGCGCAGCAGTGGGACACCTGCTTTGTAATTGTACTTGCAAGAATAAATTATCAAGGTGCTCTTAAAGGCAGGCTTCAACTACAGCCAATTAGCTCCTTCTTAAACCGGTACACTCCCTGCCATGGCACAATCACAGTTTGGAAATGAGGGAGGGCGTTCGAGATGCCACAGAAGCTTCTCCCGAGAGTAAACCGGTGTCCTTGTCAAAGCAGAGTCACAAGACAAGAGAACAACACCCCTACTGTGATGCCAAGGGCAAATAATGGTTTTTTTTTTGGTTTTTTTTTTTTGAGTGAATTTCACTTTCTTGGATATAGTTATACGTTCACATACACCTAGCTTTAGACCATTGCAAAGTTTAATAATTGTCTCTGTTGCTCGATTGATAAAGCTGTTGCCAGTGTTTTAGGTACACCTAGCTAAAACTAACCGAGTCTAGAACATTAGCCTTGCTATAAGAAAAACTGGATAACCCTTCCCCTTTTTTTTCTAGACAGTAATCTTCTTACACTCCCAAATGGAGCAATTAAACTACAATTAAAGGTGATGTGCATACCATTGTTGACAACGATGTCAGTTTGCTCTCCGTCGACCATGTCTTTTCCAGTCTGTGAAAATACCAAAAAGCCAAAGGTGGAAAAAAAAAAAAAATCAGCTTGAGCCCATCAAAACTGTTGCTTTGCTGGCAGATCAGTGCGTGTCAGCATGAAATTAGGGCCCTTAGGCGCATGGAAAAATGTACAGTTATGTGTTATATTTTCGAGACACACCAGTCACATGGCAGCTGCGTGCTGATGCCAGTGTTAAGGATTTATTAGTTAGAAACTGTCCTAAAAGAAGCAATATCACATGGCAGTCATGGTGCGGTATATTGTATTGTGTACATACACAAGTGCTGCTGCTGTCAAATGCATTTATAGACACATTCGTTCCACTAATGTCTCCTGAATCATTTCGTGTGTTAATGGTCTCTCTCTTCCCTCCTTTTCTTCCTGTGCTGCTTACGTCGCTTCCTTATGAGTGGGAAATCGGGGGACTTTTCGGTCTTGTGTCAGTGTTTGTTCAAAATATCTCAGTCTTGCGTGAGTGCTGGGCACTGAGCTTCCTTGCCGCTCTAACGTCACACTTATGTGTTGCTATAAACTGGAACGACCTGCAGGCTCCCGTGGTTCTGCAATATGAGCCTAGTATTACCAAAAAAAAAAAAATCCAACTGTCTTTGTCCTTTAGCACTTTCCCCTGATGTTCTTGTGTCACACTATATTCTCTTCCCTTTTTCCCCTGTCACATAGCGGGATTTTCTTTCCCAGAAATGGCAGCCTCGGAGGCCTGTTTGGTGATGCTGACATTTTGGAGTCAGTAATGTGGAGGTGGAATCTCTTTTGATTAGAACAAAGTGTCAGTTTGTTGATATCGCTTGGCTTCGTCAGTTGCCCTGCTCTGAAAAGCAGACACCAAAAGCAACAGTTTGAAATGAAATCACACTATAAACCAAGTCATAACCATAATGGTTACATTTTGAATGGGAATTTGATCAGTACAACCAATCTAGTTTATTTAGCCTGTAAGTATTTCTGTCGTTTCGGCGCCTACAGTTTCTCCCCTCACCTAGAACTCCTTTTGAGCTTTACCTTTCTCTGTCACTCTGCCTCATTTCCCTATTCATCTCTAACTCTGTTCTCCCTGTGACTGCACTTTGTCAAGTTCTCTCTTGTTCTTTTCTATTTGCATCTTTCACACACACTCCCTCTCTCTTTCCTCTCTCCTTTTTTTGTCTTCTGTCTCTCATCCTTTTTGCTTCTCTCAATTTAACCTCCCCTACTTCTGTTTCTGTCTCTTTAACTCTCAACCATATGCCCAAAAAGTCACCATATATGTGTGTGTGTGTGTGTGTGTGTGTGTGTGTGTGTGTGTGTGTGTGTGTGTGTGTGTGTGTGTGTGGGTGTATGCAGCTATCCCGATGTTGTAGTCACTGTAGTTTGGTGTGATGTAGTAGCCGCTGCTACTGTTTGTTTGTTTACCTCCCACAGCCACTTGGAGTCCATTAGCAATGCCTTTGCCTCAGGAGGATCACTCACACACACAGTCACACACGCACTTGCGCGCACACACTGTACATGCTCTTCCTCTGTCTTTCCCTCTGTCTGGTTTTCTCTCACGCACATCAGTATGACTGCAAGCTAAACTGACTGGTAGCCCACTGTTACAGAAGTTTTCTGTGTTTGATAAAGTCCCCCACCCACTGTGAAATGTCAGAGTTTCTGGTGCAATAAGAGGTGGTAGTCATTAAATTGTTTCAGTGCTGTCTTCATCAATTCAATTGCTGCAGATCAATATGAAGTGCATATTTGTGTATACGTGTGTGCCTGTCACTGCTTATCCCCTTGACACGGCGCAGGTATTTAGAATGGATGGATTAATGTTATTGTTCATTTTGCACAAATGACAATTGAGCCTTTGACTGTTTGATTTTAGGGCGAAACAAACAGTGACCACCAATTACAGCAGCAGCAGGCATTGTAGCGTGGCAATAAACCAAATTGATCAAATTACCAAAATTATGAATCTCTTACAAATCCAAGTCTAAAACTGCCATTTTCAAAAATGTAATTGCTTGAATTACATATTATTAAATTGACAATAGCTACAACAGCCGATAGAACCATCACTTTAAAAAAAAAAAAAAAAAAAAAATCAAGTGTGAACAATGGAGAACTAGCATAATATTTGTCCAAATAAATTTGCACACAAACCACATAGCCTATTCTAAACTACCTTGTAGAATTGATGTTGTTCACTCCATTCATTAAAAGCCTCAATTAAATCGTCAAGAACAGATCTTTTAGACCATTTGGGGCAGTGGAAACAGACTGTTAACACAACACTGATGTTATTTTTTTTTTTAAAGTTGATATTGCAAACTTGCCATCATGCAGTTGCTTATTTACAAATCCAGTAGATTTGTAGTGATATTAGAAATCTGTTTTTGGTCTCCACCATCTCCCGAGAAAAACTTCTGGCTATTTTAGCTGCTAAATGCTGTCCTATGTTCACCACATAGCCGTTCATTTCATCTGTCTGCTGTTTGATGCTGTTACAATGGGTTTATCAGATATTATTTGCTGAAAACAGCTCCCTGCTTAGGCTGAAAATTATACCATGTGAGTCGTGCGCTGTGAAAAAACAACGAGCTAAAAGATGGTTTAAAGCTTTGTAGAGCTGACAGGAACTGCAGTTTGGTGACAACTCTCTGTGGGTTTGTCCCCTTGCACATTACACATAGTCATTTGATCCATTGTTGATATAAAAATATTGATCATAGCTGCTTTAAGTGACAAGCTAAAAGGTGACTTCAGATTAGTTATCAGATGAAGTTCAAAATTTGAGTTTACAGTCTCACGCAAAAGTCCAGAAGCTCTAAGTGGTAGAGTACCAGCACCAGACATTATTCAGGCACCGATGTATCAAATAATATGTGTTTTTACATTTAATGTAATCAAACTAATTGTCCCAATTTATGATGACACAGGTTTTAGGTCACATCATACAGCACCTGTATGTGATTCTCTACATTCGTTTATATTCAAATTGTCATTATTGTATTGCAGACAGCATTGTACCATTAGTTAAAGCCTTTTTTTTTCTCTGGTCACAGACTTATGTTATTGGTGCATATTGAGTGAATACAAGTAGAAAGATACCAGACAATATTCAGCCCACAACAAATCATTTCATAGTTGTCTGTTTGTTACATAACTGTGTGAATCATTGGGCGAGTTTTTTTTTTTTTTTTTTTTTTTTTTTTTCATAGAAAAGATGATTTTGATCCTGACTATGTGCAGACAACTTCACCCAGCGGGGTCTATACACAGAGAATGATGTTGCATTATAAGCAGTGATAAGCAGCCTCTCTCACTCTTTCTCTCTCTCTCTCGACATCCCATAATGATACTCAGACAGACTCAGGCAGACACCCGCTCTGTCCCGATTGGTAGAACTGTTGCCAGGGAGCGTTGCCGTCTCAACGTGGATAGAATCTGTTGTCTGGTACACTTTAGACATGAGAACAACTGCAGGATCTGAATATTTATAACGAGGGGACTGTTCATATTGTGATTGTATAGAGGCAACATAAGCTGGAGGGGAAGGATCTGTTCCTGTTCGGCTCACTTCAAAAATTTCTTTCAGTTTGCTTTTTTCCATGGATGGCTGTACTTTAAATGAGCTGTTAATTAATGTTATTACTTTTCTATGCATTTGCTTTCTTACTGTACTGTATATTTAGGGTAGTTAAGTTTTTGTTACCTGCACTGTGTGGCACCAACTTTAAGATTGAACTTACATGAACTATTCCACAAAGTACTAAATGGCGAATACATGAATCCTAATTGCGTATGACTTTTATGGTCTTATGTTTGAATGTTATCCTGTTGTCATTCGGTAGGTAGCTACAGTATAACTAGTAATTAAAACCTGTGTGTGTGTGTGTGTGTATGTGTGTGTGTGCATGTGTGTGTGTGTGCGTGTGCGCCATCTGGCGAATCGTCTCATTTCTTCATATTATTCAAATATGCCTGGACCTGCTGCTACAGTTAATAACACTGTGCGTAGGTATGAATCCTTGATTAAAATGGATGTAACACATTCCAACAAAGCAGACAACAGCAATCAGAGCAGCATTCAAAACTCATATCTCAACTCACAAACTACGCCGACACACACACACACACACACACACACACACACACGCACGCCTGGCATGCAGTGCCAAGAGTCACAGCCCAGTATATAACGATGATTATAAAAACACGCCTTGGTATGCGAGAAACTTTGACATGGAAATGCAAACACACACAGAGGGAAATGAGGACACGGGCAACAGAGAGGCACGCACATAGGCACATATAATCACTCGTTAGGCAAACAAGTTGAGGGAGTTCATGCCTTATATATTTTTTTTTTTTTTTTTATCAGGGGTGTGCAAAGTCTATATTTAATGCAGGCAGGAGGAGAATGCAATTTGCGTGTGAATGATTGTGTGTGCATGCGTGTGCTGTTATGCGTGTGGGAATGTGTGTCTGCACGTATTCCCATAATGTACATGTACACGCGTCTTTGTTTCATCTTCACCCATGCATACATTTACATGCACATGCGGCTTGTGTGTCTGTGTATATGTGCAGCGTGGCACACTGCCGTCCTGTCTGCCTGACTCAACATATTCTCCGTTTGCTCGTTCACTCTCCTTTGCTCTTTCTCTCCCCCTCCTTTTTCCTCTTTTCAACCCCGCACCACCAACCACCAACCACCACCACCCAACAACCCCCACAACACACCCCCCCCCAACACCCCCCACCCCCACCCCTCCCTCTCGCTCTGCCCGGCTGGCACGTACATGCATGTCTGTAGACTCTGTACTGTGC
Organism: Seriola dumerili; assembly: GCF_002260705.1. Taxonomy (NCBI): domain Eukaryota; kingdom Metazoa; phylum Chordata; class Actinopteri; order Carangiformes; family Carangidae; genus Seriola; species Seriola dumerili. The sequence continues at coordinate 797,940 of NW_019175644.1, forward strand.
TTGCTGCCGTGGCACGCGCCAGCCTCACTGCAATGCAGCCCTGTGTGCATTAATTGGCAGAGAGACAGTGGGTACGTGGTATGCAGGGCGGGAAGGATAGAGAACAGGGAGAGAGGGCAGAAGCAAGAGGCGATGTAAGGACACAATAGTGACAATAACTGTTGGACGGACTGATGGACAAGCAGTGTGGCAGGCTCATAAGAGGGACAGACAGACACGCAGACCAACAGAACGCGTGTTGCTGAGTGTGCACAGGGAGATTACCTGACTGTGTGTTGGTGTGTGTAGAAAAGAGCAGGGGAATGTGTGTATGTCTGTTTGCATTAGTGTGTTTGCAGATTTGTGTCTCCGGCGTTTTGACTGTGCTTTTTGTGGGTGCTCACTCATGTGTACCTATATGTGCCGTGCAGATATCACACTGCTGGGGCAAAGCTCTCTAAACCAAAGTCTGACTCACTGTATTCAACGCTTTGTGATATCCTCCCTTTCATATTTCCGCTGTGACTGAAGAGTAAAAGTTTGCTCAGTTTAGCACAACTTTCTCTACTTGAGGTTTCTCTGGCAAAAAAAAAAAAAAAAGTGCAATGTGTCTGGATGCTTTCTGAGGACATGCTCAGATATAATAATGCTCTGCATCAGCTTTTTTTTTCTGTTTATAACAGATTGTGTATTCTGAGGTGCAAGGATGGAATGAGATTTGGAAAGCATTCACCAAAATGTTTACTGTCTTCATGTGTCATCACCCAAAATGCAGTGTGGAGGTCAGGAAGCTTCCCACATTGTGTTTTTAGGTTTTTACTCTGACATGCATGAATTACACAACATTTACGTGTGTTTGTGTGTGTGTGGGTATATATGCACGCACATACTGTAAAATGCACTTACTCATCCGTCACAGCAGTTTTGTATTCTTATCCTCCCACACACATCTTTCTGGAAATTATCCTCTCTGCTCGCTGTTGTCTTTTGTCTTTCCTTCCCTGTCACAGGCTGCGACATCTGGCTCCTGTCCTCCCTTGTCCACATCCAGCGACGTTTAGGGAGGCCGTCCAGTGCGCTGCATGGTCAAAAAAGTAGCAGCGCAAAAAACAGAAATGTCACCTGAGTAAGCTGAGCCACTAGAGCGGAGGTGTAAATTAATCATTCAATTTATCAATTCATGTCGAAATACAAAATAGTCTTGCGTGAAGACAGTACTTCGCTCTACTTGTGTGTAGGTGTTTGGCAAAGAAGTCCTTGCATGATTCAGAGAAAATACACAACACTTGCTCAAAAGTCAAACCTCTTGTTTTTAACTATTGTCTGTACTGTAGGGAAAAAAAAAAAAAAAAGGGAAATACCTTGAAATGACAGATTGTGTTTTTGATGAACCTTTTTTAATTCTACAATTGGAAGGATTAGAGGGTTGCTGCGTTGTGCGTGTTTTAAAGCTTCCAAGTTAGTAAAGCTTTGCTCTACCAGGATGACCAGTGATGCATGATCTCCAGACTTGCGTCAAACTGGAATTTCAGAAGTTTCACTATTCGACGTCTAATTAATTAAGGGTGGCTCTGACCTCCGTGAGCTCTTTTTGTTTCTCTTTTGTCTTAGTCACTCTGCTCTTTCTGTTAGACCATATAGGCATCTGTGTCCAGGGGCAAGTGGCAGAAGTTGCTTCAACCTAATTGTCTTTCTCTACTCGTACTGTCCTCAAATGACTTTCTCTCTGTCTCAACTCTCCCCTCCCTCCCTCCCTCCCTCCCTCCCTTCCTCCATCCCTCCCTCCTTTGCTTCTCTCTAGCTCTGCCCAGTCTCTGTCTCCGTCTGTAACTGTAGCCTGTGTTTTTCTCTCCCTCCCACTCCCTGCAACGTATAGATACTGCATTGATCAGACACACACGCGCAGACACATGCACACACACACACACGCACACACTGAGCCTCCCACTCCTTTCATCATTGATTCGCTCTGCTCTGCTCTCTCTTTCTCTCTCCCCATTCTCTCTCTCCCTCTCTCTCTCACACACTCTCTCTCTCTCTTTCCCCCCCTCTCTCTCTCTCTCTCTCTCTCTCTCTCTCTCTCTCTCTCTCTCTCTCTCTCTCTCTCTCTATCTCTCTCTCTCTCTACAGCGGCACTTGTTGAATTCAACCCTTGGAGAATAGAGAGAGGGGAGAGAAACAGAGAGAGAGATAATGACAGGGAGGCAGAGGGAGGCTTTGAGACAGTGCTGGAACAGACAGTGAGCAGAGAGAATGGGGCTTTGGAGGATATAGAGATATAAGATAGGCTGGTGAAGACAGACAGGGAAAAGTCAGTCAGACAGCAGAGAGAATCATCTTTGAAACAGTGGGAATGACACTTTAAGTGAAAGAGAGAGTCAGCCAGACGGAGTACATCAGAGTGCTCTCCTTCCATCTCTAACTACCCCTCGTCTGTCCTGGTCCTGGCTGCTGCTGGTGTGTTTGTGTGTGTCAAGGCTCCATGGTGTGTCTTAACCAGAAGACTGGCTTACACAGGTCAGAACTGTCTGGGATCACAGTGAGCGCTTTTTACTTTGCGTTTGTGCATGTGCGAGAGACTGTTAGCAGGGGAAAGTCGTGTGCTGGTTCCTCCAGGTGAGTGCTTGCATGCCAGAGTACACAGTAATTTCCCCATGCAGCCTGTGCTGTGTGTGTTTATGCATGCACACTTTTATGTAAGTAAGCCAGAGTGCATGTCTGTCTGTATGGAGTGCATGAAGTGGGAGTGAGAGAGGGAGAGAGAGAGAGAGCGTGTGTGTGTGTGTGTGTGTGTGTGTGTGTGTGTGTGTGTGTGTGTGTAAGAGAGTCGGTGACATTTTTTTTTTTTTTTTTTTTCAGTTTGTATTCCTGGAAACTGCTTCTGCCAGCATAGCTAGCTCAATAATGAAACTAGTGCGTATATGTACGTGTGTGCGTGTGTGTGTGGTGTGTGTGTGTAGTGTACTTTGTGTGTGTGTGTGTGGGGGGGGGGGGGGGGGTGAGAAAAAAAACAATGACACAAGGTTCAGGGAAGAAAAGGTGCAAATATGCCTGGAGAATGTTACTGAGCAGGAGTAAAGGGAGCTATCAAAGTTTAGGAAGAGGACACATGCTGACAAAGCTATAGAGTTAGCTAAATCAGGCAGAGACCCTAATCTTTGACATGAAAAACTGATTGTGTTACTCGCTGAAAAAAGTTGTTGTCATGGCTGACTTTCAGGTTGTCCAAGTCTGGAGGAGAATATTGTTGTTAAAGCACTAGATACAATAAATGGAATGAGTCCTGGACGGATTCCTGGAATTAAATCATGTAAAACAGCATAGCCTAAAGGTGTTTCATAATGTTCTCATGTACAGTAGACACGGCATTGTATTCAGTTTGTTTTTTTTTCTTTCTTCTTCTTGTGGACTGACTTGACTCCTCCTTTCTCTCTCCTGCCTCTACTCTCTCACCCACCATCTCCGCATATCCATCTCTCTTTCACACACCTCTCACTTCTCCCTCAACTGTATTCATTTTCTCACTTCATCTCAACTCTATTTTCATTCTTGCTCTCTGCTTCTTTTAAGATTCTCTCAATTTTCCCTTCTCGCCTCTCTACCTCCCTCTGGCATGTCTTTTCATCTTTCACGCATTTTCTATTCACTCCTTCTTTATCACTGTATTTCTCTTCTCCAACGTCTTCTCCATGTCTTTTTTTTTTCTTTTTCTTTTTTTACAGATGCCTCTCTCAGTAGCGGAGTCTGCAGTGAATATCTGAAACCCCATCTTCCTCTTCCTCTGCGGCCAACATGTCCCAGCTGCTCCATGTGGAGATCCCGAACTTTGGAGCCACAGTTCTGGGCTCCCTTAATGAGCAGCGCCTGCTGGGACACTACTGCGATGTATCCATCCTGGTCAAAGGTTGGTTAGCAGGAAATCTGCAGATTTTCTATTGTTTGTAGAACTTTGAAACCATACTAGAATTTGTCATCAAAATCCTCAACTTCTCTTTCTCTTCTCTGTTATTTCTATCAACCAGGTCAGGCGTTCAAAGCCCACCGGGCCGTTTTGGCTGCCAGCAGCCTCTACTTTCGTGACCTCTTCAGCAGCTCCACCAAGACCCAGTTTGAGTTGCCCTCCTCAGTCACACCTGCTTGCTTTGAGCAGATCCTCACTTTCTGCTATACAGGGAAGCTAACAATGGCAGCTAGCGAACAGCTGGTGGTCATGTACACAGCTGGCTACCTCCAAATTCAGCATATAGTTGAAAGAGGCATGGACCTAATGTTCAAAGCCAACTCACCTCACTGTGACTCGCAAACAGCAGGGTCCTTAGAGGAAACAGGATCCGAACCGCAGAGTCCTTCTAATAATGGCAACGGCCTGGCGGTGGCCGCCCTTTTGGGAACCCCGGGCTGGTCTCCATCCCTACTCTTGCCGCAGCGTAAGATTAAACTAGAAGGGGGTGACCCGACACCCCTGACAATACCCTCGACACAAAGCAAGATTTCGTCTTCAGAGTTGGGGAGTCGACTGGCGAGGGCCAGTTCATTGTTCTACACAACGGCTGGGGGGACCTCCATCCCTGGTTTGCCTTCTTACCACCTTCAAGGGGCCGGCGGAGGTGGAGCAGGAGGAGGAGCAGGAGTTGAAAGGTCCAGTCCTGGAGCATCCAGCTTGCCCACCACTGACAGTCCCACATCTTACCAGAATGAGGATGAGGAGTTTGAGGAAGAGCCCTATGACGGGATCACAGAGGATGCCTACAGTCATCTCTATGGACGTTCAGCTAACCCCTATGGGAGTGAGTATTATGTTATACTGATGCTTTTATAAAATCTTTGTGTGTTGCAAGTGTTGCAGTGCTTAGGTGTATTTCAAACACCAGAAGCATGTTGACTGAACCTTTACTCAGGGATGTTTTTTCGTCATCATGAAAATGAATATACAAACTTTTATAGCATTTACTTCATAACTCTAGTAAATTAAAGTTGTTTCAAGGAAAAACTGGACAAATGAGGAAATGCTAACAAGACAATCTCAATAGCATTCGTGCATTTTATCTTTCTAGTCATGTAAGGTCTGACTAAGTGCATCACTTTCTCAATTGCCCTTGGCTCAGATGGCAAAAATTCATTTGATATTAGTCCATTCTGAAAGTGAAACTGGGCATGACTTGCAGAAATGTATAACCGTAAATGTAGGAGTTTTGGTGCTACTTGTCCAGACTTGTTATGTATTGGGCAAAAAAAAAAAAAAAAAAAAAAAAGGATGCACATTCATTTCATCCCAGTTACATTATTTAATCTTTCATAAATCATGTATCCTGCGCATCTTGAAAAAGCAGGATGTTGTGCCTCCAGTGTGTGTGTGGGTTCTCTCAGCATAAAGATAGCTTTATAGAGTTATGATTGGAGTGCATCGTGACCAACAACACACGCCTTATCACAGCTACAACAGCTGGTCTGTACTGCTTTTTGTTATGGTTTTTTTTTCTTCTTCTTCTTCCTCATATGGTGTACATTTGCATATACATTGCAGGCACAGATTCTATATTCACATGTGTTTGCATACACTCATAAACACACAGACCAGACACAAGTAGACTCAAATATACATGTACAAACACACACACACACACACTCACACACTCACACACACTCACACACTCACACACTCACACACACCTCCCATTATCCATAGCGTCCTGCAGCTCAAAGGCATCAGACAGCTTTGTCAAATTCTAGAGTTTCAGATATTTATGAAATCCACTCTATCTGCAATCAGTCAGAGCACCCCAGGGTGACATTGTGGGATATTTGAGAACCATTCACATCTGTGTGTGTGTGTGTGTGTGTGTGTGTGTGTGTGTGTGTGCGCGCGCGCACGCGCGTGTGTGTGTGTCTCTATGTGTGTGTGCGTGTGTGCGTGCGTGCGCATAGGAGGTTGCGTGCATGTGCATACACTCACGAGTCATCTTAGAGGTTAGGGGAAACAATTTCGTGAGTAAGAACCTAACACCCAGCTTTGGATCTGTCCCCCTCCAAAACTCAAGTTGCTGATGCAGCGTCATGACTTATCTGGGATACATCTGCAATGCTCTAAAACATTTATGAAACACAACAAGCTTGTATGAGATTACACCAACCTGCTTTACTAATTAAATCTTGAGGCCTCTCTCTAAACAGGGGACACAGGGGGTGATGAAATGATATTATAACTTTTGTAGAGTACAGTCTGATAAATGAATGCATTCATGTACACATTGCTGTAACAAAAAAAACAAAACAAAAAAACCCTTTTGGTTATCGAATCCTCTCTGAACCTTTTCTCTTCTTGCTCGCTTTCATCAGTCCAGGACAAGCCAGAGATGGCAGCGGTGCCCTTGGCCTTGGAGAACCGCAACTGTGTGCTGATCCGCCGGGACCTGGTGGCGCTGCCTGCAAGCCTCATCAGCCAGATAGGCTATCGCTGCCACCCTAAGCTCTACACAGAGGGGGACCCTGGGGAGAAGCTGGAATTGGTAGCTGGTAGGAACGCAGCGTACTTCTACACTTTTTCCACATTTGGATAATTTAAAACCCAGTAGCTGGCCAAATGAAATTAAACTGATTTCAACAAATAAATTCACAAGGTTAGAGAATTCCATCAATGTGAAATAGAAAAATTTGAAGCTGGCGAACCACTTAAAATCAGTAATTGGGCAAAGAGGACATTGATTGAGGAGGTAATCCACAAAGCAGTGACCTCTCTAACTTCCTTTTATATCCGTAAGACGCATGTATTCAACCTGGGCTTGAACCCAAGGAGATTTCTGCCAGAGGTTAATCTCTGGTCATCACCATTCACAGTAACTTGACTCTAGCATGACTGCTAAAGCATGTAATTAAAAGATTTTGGTGAAATTATGTTTGCTGTTCAGCAAGGCAGTGCTTTAGTCATACTAAAGCCGGGTCAGGAGGAGGGTCAGATGATGCGCACCGAGTCATTTAGATCAACCGCCGTAGCAGGTCCGACCCACGTCACTGTGTCAGTCTGAAAGGGATAAAACAAAGATGCACATAGAGAATTTCTGCAGAGAGAGACGACTGTGACAGAAGGACAACCATCTCTGCAGTAGCCATCAATCAGGCCTTTATGGTAGAGTGACTAGACAGAAATCCCTTTGGAGTAAAAAGCATATGACAGCCAGGAGTTTGCCAGATGGCCCTTAGAGGGCTCTGAGAGCATGAGGAAAAAGATTTTTTGGTATGATGAGACAAAACCAAACTCTTTGGTCTAACAGCCAGAAATTGCTCGTGGCTGTCAGACCAGAGACTTTCAAAGGGAGCAGGTACCGCTCAGCATGTAGCTAATATTATTCCTTCAGTGGAGCATGGCCAAAAAGTTGTATCAATTTAATATTGAATCTTTTCAGACAAAAGAATGGAGTTTGAATACTTCCTAGTCTACTTTATAGGCAGACACAGCCGAACACAATGATATGTGAACACGCAAGTTGTGCAAAATGCTCAGGCGCAAAGTTACCACATGGTGAGATTCAATCAAATCGTAATTGAATTGAATTAGAAACAGAATGAAACACAATGGAAACGTGTAATTCAGTGGTGTAGTGTGCATATAAGACGCAGAATACAATACATCCATGTGAAAGAGATGGTATTGTGAAGGAAGTGAAACCAAGAAATTTAATAGTGTGGTGCTTTTACGCCCTTCAACTTTGATTCCATCTCCAGTTTCTGATTCAGCTCCAGAGAGATGAAGCTTTGTTTAATTCCATTAAAGATCTCCTTGAACATGAATTTCAAATGTGGCAAAAGACTAAAAGCAGAACTGGTTATTTGGGTCCAAAGAGAGAAAAGATAAAGCTCTAGAGTTTTGAACGACAAGGAAATGGGTTGTAATACGAGGAGTTTTCTCAGCAGATCTTCTTTTTTCTTACTACACAGGTACGCAGGTGTTCATGACCCGAGGCCAGCTGATGAACTGTCATCTATGTGCCGGTATCAAACACAAAGTCTTGCTCCGCCGTCTGCTAGCCACATTCTTTGATAGGTGAGTATAAAGACATGCACAACTGAAGACAGCAGTTTGTGTTAGTCTTTAAGGAGCCACTGTAAGATTCCACTTCTGTGTATGACTCCAACACAACCACAGTTGTCACAAACCAACTTTCACACTCCATCTGTGGCCATGTTGTGCAATGCGGTTAGTTATGTGTGTGTGTTCCCATGTTCGCCTACTTCCATGTGCCTGTAGCTGACTCTGCCCCCTGGTGTTGACTCTGTATGCTTGCAGAAACACTTTAGCCAATAGCTGTGGGACTGGTATACGTTCTTCTACTAGTGACCCCAGTCGGAAACCCCTGGACAGCAGGGTCCTCAACGCTGTAAAACGTAGGTTTATCATCCAAATCATTTCATATATGAGACAGAATTTCAAAAGAGCACAATTTGTCTACATTGAGTTTGCTGTTTTCTCTCTTTTACAGTCTACTGTCAAAATTTCAACCCTAACTTCAAGGAGAGTGAAATGAATGTGATCGCTGCCGACATGTGCACAAACGCGAGGCGTGTCCGCAAGCGATGGTTGCCCAAGATCAAGTCCATGCTGCCTGATGGCATGGAGGTGTACCGTGCGGGAATGGGAATGGGTGCTGCTGTGGGTCTGGGCCTGGCACTAGGTGCCCCTCAACCAGGGGTATCCCTTCCCTTTGAGCCTGACTTCAAGACCCTTGAGCAAAGGTTGTATCCAGATCGCAAGGACCCTCTCAGGACTCACCCACCGCTGACAGAGGGCAGCCCTGGGTCTGGGGCAGCTGGAGCAGAGGCTGAAGGTGAAGGAGTCGCCCAGGAGGAACAGGAGGAAGACGAGGATGAAGCTGGGTTGGAAGGTGTAGATGGATCACTGGGGGCGCCAACCTTGATCCCAGGGGCTGAGGCAGGCAATTGTGGTGACACGCCGCCTGAGCAGGAAGTGGAAAGTTTTGGACAAGGTCTGAGAGTGAATGGACAGTGAATGTCCTTTTGGGCTGCCTCTCATTTTGTGAAATCTGTTTAACACCACATTTTCTTTTGCTTGCATCTCGTCCACCACTTCTCCTCCTCTGTGCTTCCTCAACAGGAATTATCAGCACAAAAAGCCGCGCTCGTAGATCTTACTAACGGAAATTTGTCACACATGCATGCACACACGTGTGCTTGTGGACACACATTCTTACTGATCGCGGAAGCAGACACAGGCATGGCATTAGCACATGAAGAAAATCAATGATTTCTCCTCCACCCTTTTCTCATGTATTCAGTATTTACTCAGTATTTCAGCACATGCAAACATAGTACAAAGGCCCGATAGCAGAACAAATGACTGTAATGATTCATGATTTCAGTGCAATACAAAAGCAGTAGCTGCTTTGCTGGCAGTTTATGGAGTGTACTATAATGGTTTGTAAAATGATTCCGTTTTCCTGGAAAGCTGCTTCTAAAAATAACTTGTGTAACCTTGGGAAAAACAGATCAGAGAAACTTTGCTCCTTTTAAAAATCAGCTTATTTTTGCAGTGTTTGACCACTTTACATCATATTGTTGTATGATAAATGTGTGTGGATATATGAAAAAAAAAAGATTGTGTTGTAATTAAAGGTCAAGTGCTGTATTAAAAAAAAAAGATTGTGTTGTAATTAAAGGTCAAGTGCTGTATTAGCAGTTACCATTAAACTGAACAATTTTTATTTCCTGATAAAACAGCAACATCATTTTTATGATAAAGATGAGGAAAGGGTTTTTTTCCCTAGGAAACCTCTCCACAATCTAACAAATAATCTATCACATGGAGTTGTTTTTTCATGCACATTTGCCCGTGACACATTGGATTAGATTGTCAATGTGATGCCTGTGTCTGCTCCAGACAGTCCCTCCAAACCACACACACGCGCACATACAGAAACACACACGCACATGTGCGCACATTTCCCACCTTATGATACTAGCCTTTAATATCTGCACCAATGCGTTGAAAATACACCGTTCAGTAAAAAAAAAAAAAAATGTAACAATGCTTTTTAACTTTGAAAAATCCTTTTAAATTACACCATTCTGTCTTGGAGATACAGAGAGAGACATGAACAAGAACATGCACTAAAATCCAAGCTTGCATGCATGAAAACAGTGGATACAGAGAAATACTGAAAACAACAACAAAGCCACAAACCTGCATCTAAATAAGAAAACAGCTATTGTTGCCTTGAGATATGCCATTAATACGCAAAAGAACGTTTGTTTTTTGTTTTTTTGTTGTTGTTTTTTTTTTCTTTTTTACTGGGACATTTCTCAGAGACCTCAGTCTGACACATGTTAGAACTGACCTGGGTGTGACCCAGGACTGACTGTGTTTGACACAGTGCTGATTGGATTATCTTTTCTAACTACGGAGTGTACTGTCACCACGGGTAGAGGAGACTGACTATATGGAGTAGTAAGAAGAAGTGCACTACACCAAGTGGTAGAAGAAAACAAATGCCAGAGAGAGAAGCACTGTTTCACCTTGATGTGGTGGTGTGCTTGGCACCAATACTACATAGTCCTTCTTCCATCCTGTTTTATTTTTCCTGGAGGGGTGGGGGGTGGGGTAAATTATTGAATAAATTGTATAAGAGCAATTTCTGCTGGCTTATTGCATTTGCACTCAAAAAAAGGTTTAAGGTTGGAAACTAAGGAGTTTGGCAAAATATGACTGTACTAAAGACTAAAGGCTAAAGACAGGGTGATCTGGAGGGAGAATCTTCTTCCAGATCACCCTGGTTATTTATTTGATTAGGGTATTAGGGGAAAGGGGAAGGGGATGGCATGAGGCAATGTCGAACAGCGACTTTAACCTGTATTTGTCAGTCATTTTCTTCTTTTTTTGATATATGTTTTCATGCTTTCTGCCACGCATAAGGACGCAGTCCAAACAGCCTTTCTTTGTTGTTTCGTGCATTGATTTTAAAAGATACTCTGTTGTTCCTATATGTTTTCTTCAGTTTTCTTGGGTTTTCCTGCTCAGCAGTCAAAGCACCTTTAATCACGAGATCAGATCATCAAATCTAGTAAATGAGTGAACCCCAAAGTTATTTCAAGCCATCACTGTTATGGAAAGTATGGCTTAGTTATGAAGTGGTTGAAAAATAAAATTAATCAGGTTTTTCCACCACAGAAAGTGACAGCATGAATGAACAACAAAGTGGAAAATACAGTATAAGCCCTTGATATATTTGATCTGTTTGTTTATGCTTCAGTGCTGTGCCACTTCAAAGGTCGGGCCAGATTAGTCTCTGTCTGTGTTCAACATATATTTGTTTCGGGTTCTTTTGGGGGAAGCTTTAAGATGGCCCTGCACAAGAAACACAGGGTTAAAATTGCACTAGGTAATAATAATGACGTTTACAGTATCTCTATCTATTCTTCTTTTTTTTTTTTTTTTTTGGAAGAAATGTGATCTGCCATGGATAAAACAGGGCTGCAATAGAGTGGCTGAGATGATGGATGAATGTAAACTGTAGCACTGCTGTGGTGAGGGCTCCAAGCCTTGATTGAATATGGTAAAATACTGAAACTCTTTTTTTATATGACGCACGTCTTTCCTCAGTTGTATACTCTGAGAAATAGGCCATGATATAAAATGAATCTGACTGTGGATGATGTTCTGACCTAAATTTTAAGGGATTTTTGTGATTTGTTTTTGTTTTTTAAACTGATGTGAACAGGTCTTCCAATATGGCAAAAACCAAGGAGCATTTCTCTAACATGTAGAAAACTGAGCAAGGTTCAAGTACAGGCTTTTACTATTGTTTTATACTATCTTTACCCCAACAGTTATGTGTGTCTAAAATGTTGAAATGACATGTGTTCACAAAACTGAGAGACCCTGAAAATTTCTGTAAACATATACCTTAAAGTTAAATAATTTCTTTATCTCATTTTTAATTTATTAAGCCTCGGTTCTTAAAGTTGCTCTTGTAAAGAAAATAAAGGTATTCAGTTGTTTTATTGGAGCCACCACCTTAATTACTTGACTTTTGAGAGGATCAACTGCACTTGGGATTTTGTCAGCCAAGGTAAACAGTCTTCCCAAAAATGCATACATATATGATTGCAGTAATTACTTTAGATTACAAAATAGCTTTCAACTTAATCAGGCTGCCGCCCCACAAAAAACATTAAACACCTGTACTTCACTGTTTAACTGTGCAGTAAGTATAACCTATTTTTCTCTCTTTTAATGCACTATAAATCTTTTCTTCCTTTAGTTTTAAACAGGCCCTACTTTAATTTAGAGGAATTTGAAATGAGCTCAAATTAAAGCGTGTTAAATGACATGGGTTGGGGAAAAACCCGATACACTCCACAGTAGTGATAGAGGGGTGTGGAGAAGTGCCATAGACTGTGACTGTGTGGGTGTGGCTGTCATGATGTGAACCTTTATGTTCAGAGAGTAACAGAACAAAGGACTGGTAGAATGCAGACACTGACAGATTTTCTTTTCCTTTACTAGAATTATAATGTTACAGAAATTAGCCTCCCAGAACCTTTTGCTCAATATATATAATGTATGTAATAATTTATTCACTTATTTTGTCACTTTCTTTAGGGAGAAAGTGCAAGATTTTTACTATACTTAAATACATTCAACAGCTAATCCACAACAACCTGGACCCCCTTTTGAAATCAATCATTCAATCAAACGTACATAAGCATTTGATGCATTCACATTTCAGCTTGTTTCATCCAGCTTGTGCAAAGTTTTTCATCTTAACTACAAACATATGTCCAATAAAATCAAAAATACCAACCTCTTTTTTTTTTCTTTTTTTTTTTTTCTTAGGAAAATCTTTTCTTTCTTTCTTTCTTCTTTCTCTCCTGCTTAGGATATTTTTTTCTTGTGCAGGGTGAATTTGAACATGAATGATGTTGCACTAAAAACTGAGAGATTCTCAGAGAATGTCGTGGCTAACCCTTGGGAGGATGAGCTCTATTTGAGGTGGCTGGCAGAAAAAGTCCCATAAAATGTATGTAATGTTCTATATTTGACCTGTTTCTTTGATTGAAAGCGGTGTCTCTCCTTCACATGGGGACATGGAGGATGGCGTTGTTGGTTGAAAAGACCCTATTTTCACAAACTTTCTTTGCAAATAAATTGTTACTTACTTTCTAAAAAACCTTACATAGTGCTCTGTTCATCCCCATTCACTGTAAAACTAATGGGCACAGCAGTTTTTGTTCCATTGAATTGTCCTGGAAATAATACGTTTATATGCAAAGAGACTTGTATCATAAAATGCATGACACTCACTCTAACACGATGAAACCTCTGATCTTTATGCACCATGTATTTTATGCTGAATAACTGTTGTCACTGTTTGCAAACAAAGACTATGGAGTCTTGCAATGAATAGGGTTGTATTTTTATCACACACCCTGGCCTTTTATTGAATGTTTGCGTAAAGTTTAATCTCTTTTAATAATGACAGCAAAGTAGTGTTAAAGAGTGGGATACATAGACTTAACTACCCAGTTGAGTATGCATTTGAACCTACAGCAGACTCAGAGAAAATGCACTAAAAGTTTATACAGTGTGTGTATGTTTATGTCCTTGAACATAATGCCAGCACTTTAGAACTACTTAGAAAAATGAGAGAAAAGAGAAAAACGGGAAGAGTGGCCGAGGGTAAGGTGAATGAAGGGGAAACTTTTAAAGCCATGTGTTCAGAGCGCTGACAATCAGAACAGGAATGAGACTCAAAGTACACTATGGGAGATCTGACATGACTTGCTGTGCTCTTGCTCTTTGCTTTGTCTTTCTCCAGCTTGCTTTGGTCTCTGCTAGCTTGCTCTCCAGAGTCGAGGGACATTATGATGTTAACCCCAGCCTTCTTAGTTATAAGTGTGTGTGTCCGCGACAAGGACTGACTGATATTTGACTGATACCTTGGTGCTTCGTGAACAGAGCTGTTCCATGTTGACATGGACCATATCTGTAATGCTCTGGTAAGCATGGGCCGAACTTGGTCCTAAGTCTGGGCTTATTGGTAACCTCTTGATGGGCAACAGTTCATACAACAAAAGAGGATCTTATCATTCAACCCTACACTTTGATCATAGTGATGTTCTTCACTATCAACAGGGCTTGGACCAGGCAAACTGGGATGGGACAATTTCAGTGTTAATACTGCTTTATGTTTAAAAATGACAAATGTTAATATGTTTATGCGCCTTCTGACTCAAGCATCAATAATATATACAACAAAAATGCAAGTTGCCACTTTTGATGTTGCATAAGAATCTACCTTTCATTCCCATTATGGTATTTGCCACCACCAGTTTCAGTTGTGTAGTCCAAGAGTACCTGATTTCTTTAAATGCAATACAGAAAAATCTGCTTTCTAATAAAAGTCCTTACTTCACCATATACTGTCCTCCTCTTTCTTTTGTCTCTGTTGAATCTCATTAAAAGCAGATTGGCTACTTCAGGGATTTGTTCAGTGTTGACCCCCCCAAATGTCTGTAAAAGATCCCACTTGCAACTATTTAACCCCAAGGAACCTAGGCAGAGAGGTTTTTTGCAGTACTGTATTGTAGAAATACATTACATTACTTCATAAACTATGATTACAAATATCACACACTAGTAGGCCTACATTCAGATTCACATGAAATATAGTGGGACTAAATTTTATAAATAATTTTTCTGACTTTTTTTTTTCTTGGGGAGAAAGAGGGTTATAAATAGACTGACATTAATCCCAGCAGGATGGAGAAGTGGAGTAATAGATTTGGTTCTTTTGAGAATTTGTAAATGGCGTTTTTTCACAACTTCGTGTATTTTTTTCTGCCTTGCAGCAAAGTATATTTTTGTTTTTGTTTTTGATTGTAGTTCTAGGTTACTGAAGAAAAATATTGCCATATATAGCCCCCATTTTGTGAGGGAGATCTGGTGTGTACGAGCTCAGTGTTGTGGTCTCTGTGCTCTGGTATCTATTTGTCATCCTACGTAGCTGTGACGTCGTTTTCTTCACCAAAATCGCGCCGCAGCGTGTGTTCAGTTGAGCTCACAGTCTAATGTGGCTCACTAGAAATTTGTCTCAGATACACAGAAGGAAAGAAACAAGCAAATACAACAGGTCGCTTGGAAAAGCAACAGATTCTGTCTCTCAGAATGAGTGACGACACAGACTCCCCTCCTGAGAGGGAAATGAAGGTAGGCTCTGTTACCCACGATTCATGTTGACAGGTTAGCATGTCTGAGCTAATGTTTGCTAGCCCTGTTCATGTTCTGTGGTTCAGGTTAGCTTAGCGTTAGCTGGTGAGCTAGCTAGTGGGGTTAAGGTTTTCTGTTTAGTTAACCTGAACCCAGAAGTGTTTGCAGAGCCACATTTGCAGATTAGACATGATTAAAAGTTAAGAGTTCAGTAACAGTTTAAACGTCTCACAAGGAAAAGCGTTTACATTTAGGCTACTTATACCCTCTCAGTTTGTATGCTAGCACGGTACTTATTAGCATTTAGGTTAATGTGCTCCTTGACAGTTGAATGTGAACTTGATTTCAGGTGAATTAACAACCACCTGTGTGTGAAATAAAGTGATCAGATGCTTGTGAAGATCAGTAAATGTGGTTATACTGTATGGTTAGCACCATTACTTTAGCTAATGCGACACAACGCACTTCGTTGTTACCCAAGATTTTAACTTTCGATTTGAGACTACGTACCTGTGCTGTCAACGAACTAACCAAGTCAAGTTGACAGTAATCAAATATTTGTATAAAAGCCTTTATGTTTCACGAAGGTAAAGAAAATTGGCTCATATTGTCTGGCAGCGTATGAGCCATGCTTGTCGGGCATGTTTACAGTATTGTATTGTTTTGCCTCCTGTTCAGTTTATGTTGCATTTATTGAGCTGGACCCACATTTGTTTATCACCCATAACTGATCACTGTGAAGTAACATTGCTTGTCTTTGTGTTGTAGGATTTTCAATTTCGTCAGATGAAGAAAGCAAGAGTTTTTGAGCCCACTGAGGAGTTGCCAAAAGAAAGATCTAGTCTGCTTACCATCTCAAACAAATTTGGTTTAACTTTTGTTGGGCTTGACAGAAGATTCAAAGTTTACCTAACTCGAGATATACTGGCTGCTGATAAAGCAGATGGCAACTCCAACGAAATAGGTATGAAAGTGACCATACAGTTTAAATTGGTTTAAATTTGAATACTTGTCTGTTCATTTTGCATTGCATTGTCATTTCTTTCACTGTTACTTAGAAAATTCATTTAATTTCTTCTCAGCTCTCTTACCAACAATTCACTCCAATTTTTCTTTACGTTCTAGTCAATGGGATACCACCATTGGCGGAGGTGACTGTGGAGCTGACTGTGCACAACTTGGCTCTCAGTTGTGATGAACTTACTTTGTCAGTATGTGGCATGTCTGAGGGGGCAGGTTTGTCCCTCACATTCTATGATGTCCGCACCTTCGTGAACAAGGTAACAAGCTTTATCAGTTTACCTAATATACCATTGTGTTAGGCACACATTATGCTTATTTCAGGTTCTGCCAGGGGATTGTATAATGAACAATACACTTAAAAATAGATTTGCCAGTTTTGCTGCACTCTGCATGAAAGTGTTGCTTTGGTCTCTAGATTTATGGATCACTAGTCCGGTGCAGATGACTGACTGACTGAAATGAACTGGGAAATTGCTGATCTGTTATCATAAAAATGTTCACACAGGGCTCTACACAGTAGACTAATTCAAAACAGAAAAATGTCTGACAGAATTATGTTTTCTACTTATTCGACCTGTTGATTCTTTTTTCTTGTTTTCCCAGGCGAGACCACAGAAGTTACCTTTTGCATCACTGCAGCCAGCTGTACCCTCTGGCACTTTAGTGCAGGACCTGAAGTGGAACCCCGCTCAGGCTTCCACTCTGGCTGCCTGTCTGACTGATGGCAGTATGTTGGTTTTGGATGTTACAGACAGTGTCAAGGTGCAGGCTGAGCTACCTGCTTCAAGTGGCATCACATGCAGTGAGTGAGATTGAGTGTAATTGTTGAGTTTACCTGTACTCCATATTTCCACTGTGGCTCACATGTGGCTCATGTACTTTGTTTGACACAGTTTGCTGGAGTCCAAAAGGAAAACAAGTTGCTGCAGGAAAAATGAATGCTACAGTCAGTCAGTACACACCAGTGAGTGAATCTGATTCACTGTAATCAAAAATGAAATGCTTATTGCTCACTGAGAGCTGCAACACCCAGTAACTGACAAGATGAATAACAGTTTTTCTCCTCTGTTCAAAAGGCACTCGAAGAGAAGAAAGTTATTCCATGTCCACACTTTTACACTTCCTCCCCTGATGAACCTGTCAAAGGTAAGATGGACACTCCCACATATGTAAAATTAAAGGACATCTGTGATGTATGCCTATATGCTGATCTGGATTATTAATGGCATATAAGGACAGAGTTTATCTGTCACCGGTATATTACATATTCTAATTTACTTGCATTTTACTGCCGTTGCTGTGCTTAAATCTGGCTTTTTTTCTCCATTGTCTCTCACAGCTCTGGATGTGCTGTGGCTGAAAACCTATGTGTTTGCAGTGGTATATGCTGCTGCAGATGGGTCCCTTGAGACCCCTCCTGAGCTAGTGTTGATATCCCTCCCAGTGAGTATGCTCTAATCACATTTGGGTTTTCGTCAGGTTGCACTTCTTCAGTTTTCTGTGCTGTCTTACTCTTTGCCTCAGTAGATGGATGTTTCCAAATATTTCTTTTGAATTTGAAGGTCAAATTATGCCTCTGTATCGCCGTGCTATCAAATGTTTGTGAAGTGGCTCTGTGATTACATAGAGCCTCCTAAATAGGGATGGTTATCGTTAAGATTTTAATGGTACTGCTGCTCTTACTGATACTGTTTACAGATCCGGTACTTTAATGGTACTCTTATCGATACTTTTTGAGGAAGAAAAAAAAACTTGAACAAACACAACATTTGTCACACTTGTGTCAACAGGCTGTGTTTGCGTCAACTCTAGTAAAGTAGAGCCACACTTAGGGACTGTTTGGTTCTCTTTGCCATCGTTATCTATCTAAAGGAAGGCTACGAGCTTGAGTTAGTGTGCGCGCTGCACTGTCGTGTGTGTGTGTGTGTGTGTGTGTGTGTGTGTGTGTGTCTCACTGGAACTACAGCCCCGCCCCCCCCCTGCCCTCCGCTCACACAAACAGCAGGCAGGCAGAGAGAGCGAGAGAGACACAGATCTGTCGTCTTCTGTGAGAATAGTGAAAATATATCATACATAGACGGATATTTGATGGAGTTGGTGAAATAAATGTGCAAGATAACGTTTATCCAGCCTTACCGTTAAGGTTGGAGCTTATTGATACGGCGGTCTTGAATAATGTAACCCCAGGGCCCGTTAAATACCCGGGCTCGGTATCCATCCCTACTCCTAAACCAGTTGTCATCTACATGCTTATCTTATGTAATGTTATTTGTGTAAGCACCTGCTATGCCATATACGGCTGTTGCTCTTAGTTTCAGAGAGATACTTACTGTAAGCAACAGGTTATCATATTAGTGTTTGTTTATATTAACTTTGTCACAGATTATAAAATTTTGATGTCAATGGGCAGCATGTTAATGTATATATTTCTCAGTATTTGTAAGGGCATTCTTTTTCTGCTACTGATGATAAAATTGTCAAGCAGCTAGAATATGCTTCCACCATACAGTTCAGTTTACATTTTACATACATTCAGTTGATTTTCAGTTCATTTTATGATATTTTTACAGAAAAAGGATGAGAAGATGGAGACAAAGCATCTGAACTTCAGTGACACAGTGTACGGCAGCTGCACTGAGCGACTACACCACTACTTCCTTAGCCACGTAGAGGACTGGTAAGAAGGATCACAGTTAATAGGCATTTAGGTTGCATTGACTTTAAATATGCTGTTTATTCCTGCCAGCTTTGGTCTTTTTTTTTATTTCAATGTGAAGTTAAGTTGGTGTAACATTTTGCTTTACTTCATTGTTACATCCAGGGACCTTGTGTTTGCGGCCTCAGCAGCTTCCATTGAGGTCAGCGTCATAGCTAGACAAGACGACAAGGTACGTAATTAAGGGAAAAGATGAAGAAGTTATAGATATTTTAAATTTAAAGACACACAGTTTTAAATATAGACAGAAATGAAAGGTGTTTCGCACTATGATGAACTTCAATTTAAAACTAAACTATTGTTTTGAAAGGAAAACAACTAAGTGTTTTAGATTTCCGAAGTATCAAAGAAACACTTAATACTTTTCCTTTTAAATCATTTAGGCCAGCAGAGCACCCCCCTCTACAGTCAACAAACCTAATGCCAAATACTTAACTAACCCATGTGATCACAGTTAGGGCAGCTTCTGGATATGCTCAAGTTTTTTAAGTGTTGTATTAGTTCTGAACTGCAGAGCACAGAATGTTATCTTGTCTATTGTGTTTAATCAACTTGGAGCTTCTTTTCTTGAAGTAGATTTGATTTAGCCAAAAGTACAACTGAATTTCTGAAGTTCTGATTTTATCCTCATTATTTTTGATTTGATTTAATTTACAGTTTGTGTGATGCTGACTTGATGATGTGACCACAAATTATTGTCCTTTTAGATCTGGGAGCTTTGGATCCTGGAAGATGCGAGTAGGGCTGAGCTCCCAGTGACCGAGACAAATGAAGACACTCTGCCCCTTGGCTTAGCCATCGACTTCACCAGCCAGCAGGAGATCCACATCTGTAAGTGGATTTGGCTTTCTGTGCATTTCTTCTTTCTACCTGTTACTTGTACCCTACTGTTTGTTGTTGAATGTTAATCATTTATATCCCTTCACACGAAGATGATTGTCATTTTGCAAATTAACACCAATTTTAGAGCTCAGTTGTGTCTTTTATCACTTTTCAAAAAAATGTCACTTTACTTTGTTATTACGGATTTTTGGGGGATCTTTTCAGAATTTTTAAAGCATTTTAGCAAAGGTCACAGTTTTGTCATTTTTGTCAATCTTGTGGGAGAATGCCTATGCTGATGGAAGCTCTGCCAGAGCCCATTTTAAATATGGAGAAGTTGGCTTAATGCTAACCCCGATGCTATATATTTCTGCTAAATCAGAGAGCAAGACTGCCTTATGTGTTGGATTCACAGGATTTGTTCAGGGAAGTGCTTTGATTTGACACATTTTAAGTTAAAAGACAGGCACCACCATCTGATTATTTGTCTGTGAACAGTTTATGAATTGAATTTCTGGAAAACATACCACATCCCAATATAAATAATCACTATCTTATATAAAATCACATATATTGTCACAGCGTAGGTATTCCTAAGATTTTTGACATATTGCCTACCCTGTTGGCAGCCATAATCCAACTGAGAGATTTAGAAGATATTTCATTATATCCTCCTTGCAATTGCTATCTATGTGTTTTTGGATATTACTATTATTTTCATAGTGCCATTAATCCTAAATAGTGTTGCGTTTCTGAGCTAAGGTTTGCTAAATGCTCTGGGTTTTTCAGAAAATTTTTCAGTGACAGTATGGATGATATGTGGTGAAAATTAAGCCAGTTTAGGCAAGTTTGTACACAGTCTGCCACCAGCGAATACTATCCACACCAATGAGCTTGTTTTAATGAGCATACATGCCTAGAATATTTTATTCTGAAACTGGTAAGACGTACAGTGGGGTCCCAAATGGGAAAGTGGTCTCAGACTTTTGGACCCCCCTTTTTTTTTTACTGATTTTTAAAAAAAAAAAAAAAAAAAAAAAAAAAAGTTCAAAGCACCGCAGCCTTCTTAGTTTGTCTCGTCAGATCTCTACAAAATAATGGTTTCTGTGGTGCTCAGTTTTTCTTATGGCTTATTAAAGATTTTCTGTAATGGAAGGGGAACCAGGGGATGTTGTATTTAAGTTAACTTTCAATTTCAGGTTTCTTTGTGCGTACACCATCCACTGCAGTGTTCTATTGCAGCATGTGTAAAGAATAGTGATAAGCTACCGTCTCAGTACACTGTTTTATCCTAACTGGCCCAGTCTGTCAGACATTCACGTAGAGCTGCTATTGCTGTCTAGTCACATCTCTCCCGCTCATTCTAAGAACTCCCTCCCCATCAAGAAAAAAAAACCCCTGCAATTTGAGCAACATTTCTGACATGATTGTAGACTGATCAAAACCTTTATCCGAAGCGAGACATTAGATAGGGAAAGCAAAGGAAAAGTAACGAGAGCGTTATCTGTGGAGAAAAAAATGCACTCATTAAAATGGCTCAGACAAGCTGGAGGACCACAACAAACAACAAAGCCCAGACAATCCTGTTGCAGAATGCTGATGAGGTGTACCGTGTGCCTCTCCCTTCTGTTCACTCTCTATTTCACCCTCTATCTCTTTGCTTCTCACTATCTTCCAAACTATGGTTTCATAACTGAGATGAAACAAAACATTAGATGCTGTATTTTTGTGTTTTGCGTTCTCTGTTTTGTGTGTTTATTTTGTTTAGAACTTAGGATCACTGTATTTCTGGAAAGATAATATTTGCTTGAATATATGTTTCTAAATGTATATTGAATATGTAATCGTATTTTTGTGTGTGGGTCTATATATCTGTAGTAAATAGAGGTTTGAATTTATGCAGAGAGTATACTAATATGCTATCATGATGAAATTAATATACAGAAGATGCAAAATGTAGCATAAAAGTTGGTGGTAATTAATGAAACACTGAGATGCAGTGAGAAAGAACAGCCACTGCTGTTATCCCCTAATGGCAGTGAAAGTTGCACTTGAAAAATAGTTTTAGATATGAGACGCAGCTGTAAAGAGAACAAAGAGGACAAAGTGTTCAGAATACATTTCTGACTTATCTGAAGTGACTAGTATCAGCTCTGACTAAGCAGCATCTTTAATTTTGGGTGTGAATACTCAGTTTCATCATTTAAATGTTGGTTTAAACTGGATTTGCCATTTTCGTCTGCAGCCCACAGCATACTGCGTGAATTTGGAAAGTGCAGGAAAGTGGGTGTGAAGAGCAGGAAAGAGTTTCTGGGTTTGGCAAGAAGAGTAATGTGGTGGACTGTTTTTTTTCACCAATTGAGGCATCTTAGGAATGCTGTCTTTGTACATGACTACAGTATGCCTTTTTCAGCTGAACACTGGTTGCTTATTTTAACCACTGGAAGGCGGAATGAGCCAAGGTAAATATGATAAATACAGCACCAACATAGCGGCTTTGAGCTCAAATGCCGTCAACACTTTAATGATTAAAGTGACAAACCACATTTTGTCATTATGAACAGAGAAAGCACAGTGAGCAGGCAGCACTTGCTGTTAATCGCTTCTCTTGTGCGGTGGTGTGAGTTGGAAGCACAAAGCTGTGCAGAACGCTACATAATTTCTCACAGAGGTCTATTACTGTCCAATGAAGATTGCACATGGATATAGCTCTCAATTAATAAACTGTCTACAAAGTTTCCTGCCCTAGAGCTGTAGAGATATTCTCTCTGATTTGCTGATCTGTGGAAGGTTACAAAATGTATCCAAGAGGGAGGAAAGGAGGGAGTTACGCAACGGAGGATGATGGACTGTGTATGTTTGTGGGTGACAGTTATGTGTTTGTTCTGTTTCTGTACGTCATATAGATAATTTCTCTTTCCCTTTCTTTTTCCTTATATTTTGTCTTTCCACCCTTTTTAAAGCTGATGAGAAGACCTTACCCCCAGCACCCACTATGCTAATGCTGTCCACGGAGGGATTACTCTGCCCATTCGCTCTACTCAACCTCAATCCTGGGGTTAAGCAACTGGTCTCACCCCCCAACCCCCTTCCCTTGGAGGGAGAGAGACTGCCCAAGCCAGGTAAGAACGCCAGTGAATTGAGTTTTAGCCTAAAATACACTGATATATTTCCTCAAGTGAATATTATCTAATAGTGTTTGCCAGATTTTCCTTGTCCTGCTGTGGTGCCATCATAGGCTGTTGACTTGACAGACATATCATCTTACATACTCACAGTTGTTTTTGACAACTTGCAGGTAGCACAAAAGAGGTAGAAACAGTATTTCTAAAATTGGACTAGACAGTGAACTTTTTTTTTTTATGAAGCTAGAAAACCAGTGTTTTTACCCAGTCAAACTCATTCAGAAAGAGGTTCAGTAACATTTGTGCAAATTCTTTTGAAGTTTGACAGAAATGTGGTTGTTAGCATCTAACCAACCAAGAAAAATGTGGACTTATTCTTTTCTATAAGCCTAATTCAGTCACTCCTACAATTAGATATGACATCTAATTTATTTTCTGTTCACAGGTTCTTTGGCCACCCAACCACCCAGAGTTGCTGCCTCAATCCAATCTGCCCCAGCAGCATTCCCTAACCTCGGTCTTACTTCAGCAGCTGCGTCCACTCCTCCAGCTCCTGCTGCTTCTTCTTCCGCTGCTCCATTCAGCATTGTCCCAACAGTTCCTGTCTCATCGTCATCATCAAGCTTCACTTTCTCGGTCCCATCCACCTGCTCCACCTCAGCCACTCCAGCTTTCTCCCTTGGGGGATCCACACCTTTTGGTTCAGGATCTTCAGTCTTCTCCTTTGCCTCCAAACCTCCCTCTGACACTCCTTCAGCACTTTCAGCCTTTTCTTTCAGTACCCCTTCCATCAAACCGTCAGCAGTGGCAGCCCCAGCTCCAGCTCCAACACCACAGAGCCTTGCGACTGCTTCCCCACCTACGGTGAAATTGAATCTAAATGAGAGGTACTGAACTATCATATATTAGGCTACTCTGACTGACACACTTCAGGTTTTTATACATACATTCAAATATATACAAATATGTCTGCTCTTTCCAAAGGTTTTCAGCAGTGGAGACCCCAGCACCAGCCCCAGCCCCACAGTCTTTCTCCTTCAATTCTCCATTGTCTAAAACCGTTGTCTCCAATTCCAGTACTTTAACCGCCCCTCCACTCTCAACCACTAAGCCACCAGCTGTATTAGGTAAGAAAGTCCAAACTTTACACAAGTTTGTCACTCTAATTTTATTTTTTCTATCAAAGACTTCTTTAACTCTGAAATCTCCATGACTAGGATTGTGATTTCTAATATTGTTGGTTGTGCCTCAGCTCCAGTGCGTCCAGTTCAAACCAGCACGCCACCCACAGTTGTCCAGAAACCTACTCCTGCTGCCCAGGGCGGTGTCCAAACTCCACAGGTACTGTTTGTTTATTGTTGTTGTTGTTGTTGTTGTTGTTGTTGTTATAATGGTTTTGTTGATATTTAGCTGAAAAATATTCCAAAAGATAAACAAGTCCATTATAGAGACACACTGAAGGCAGGGAACCTCCATCTGATATTTAAGAACTATAAAATGTTCAGCAAGTTGTATTTCTCAACTCTGTTTTTATGATGGCAACCCATTTGATTTAGCCTTGGTTCGACTGTAAAATATTTTATTTGGAAAATAACGAAGATAACTAGATAAATATTTTGTGTGCTCTCATTTTGTGTGTAGGCGCACAGTTATGCATAACCGAACTAAACGAAGGTCCAGTAAAGGCTGAACATTTGGCCTTAAATGTTTTTGAAGGGAATAGTTGTGAAACTGTGACTACAATGATAGTGATTGCAAATTAGAGAGAGATGAGACACCATAAACAAGAGCTGAGACCAAAATTATTGTTGTATTAAACATGAATTATTTGAATTACAAGAAAAATGAATTTAAATTAGCATTAAATTAGCTACATTTGTTTCCTCCTACCATGTGATATTACAGGGAGAAACAGAATATCAGCATTAAAGGAATAATTTTCAGCGCACATTGGAAGTTCAACACAGTCTTGTTTTTGTAAAATGTATATGCAGAGTCCACATGAGAATAACAAACAATATCTAATACACCGTATTAGCAAGACATTAGCCTCAGACAGCTAATAGCTAACATTATACACAGTAAACTGATCACAGAAAAAGTAAAGTAACAATCAACAAACACAAATCAGCTATGATAAAGAGGTGGTTGTAAGGTCAGTTGAACTGTAACTGCTATGGAATTGTGCTGGTAGTGGTTGCTACTTAGCAACAGAATATTCAGTTGACACCAACTGCTGGTAGCATGAGAAAACGGTATATTAACTAAGTAGATGACAAAGCTTTTAAGGTGTGTATAATTTTTTTTTTTTTTTTTCTCACTTACTTTGCAAAGTAGATTTTGATGATATTCTTCTTGATGCAGGCAGCTGTTAGTGTGAAGGCCCTGGAGAAGCAGCTACAGCAAAAGAAAGAGTCAGATCACATTATGGCTGGTATATTGGAAGAGGTGAGACACGTCAGCCAATCAACACAGGAGTACCACTTTTAATTGGTTTAAAAAAAAAATGAGAGCCTCGTGGCACAATGTTAAATCTGTAAATTCTTTTTCATGTAGGCAGGCTGTACTTTTTTTTTTTCTGTATTTTAATCAAGATACACGATTTTTCAGAGTTAACTGTAATTAGTGAAGGCATTTCTTTGCTGTAATGGTGCCTTTAGTTAATCACTAGTTTGAAACTAGCTACTGCAGCAGTTACTAAGAACTTAGAAAGGACTTTGCATGAAAGTGAGGGATTAACGAATAACTGGTACACCTCAGTGCTGGTCAATATTAAGAGTGTCGAAATAAGTCCAATTTTTTCGTAACTTAGCATGTCTTTGACTCGTCATCAGATTGCACACTTCCAGAAGGAGATGGATGACCTTAAGGCAAGAAGCACACGAGCTGACTTCAAGGTCGGCACCAATGAGGAGATGAAGGAGTTGAGGAAAGAGTCAGAGGACCTCCATATATTCACCTTGGAGATCAAAGAAACTACAGAGGTAAGACCATAGTTGAAAAACAAAAACCTGTTCAGATATTGTACAGTGGCGGCAGAGCGCAAAACCATTGCTCAAACCATATTTGAGAAATTAAATATTAAAATTTTAACTCTAGGCCAATTGTGTCAGCACCACATTAATGCCAACATGACTCCAGAGTGGTCTTATTCATCTGTACATCATTTGTGCTTGTTTGTAGAAGCAAAACAAACATCTGTGCTTCATTATTTCTCAAGTTATCACACTTTATTTATCTGATGTGTAATGCTTGTAACTTGAGAATTAATGGAGCAAAACTGTTTGTTTTGCCTGCACAAATGAATGAGTCACCACTTTGGAGTCTAATGGGTTGCTCAGGCCTACGTTCTAAAGTATAATATTTAATTTCTCAAAAACAGTGCAAGCACAAATTTTTTATTTTGCCTGCACAAACTAATCAAAATAATTTTATTAATGTCCTGATCATATGGGGGGCCAACTTAGAATAAACTGGTTCAACATTGTCCTGTACAGTTATCTTGTTAGTCAAATTATATTTGAATTCAATGTTCAGTTGAGTATGAAAGACTGGCTCATTAATTTTATGTTATCTATTTCTATTTATGTTTAATAAAAAATAGTAAGTAAATAAAATAGTGAGTCATTTTCTGTGTTGAGGCATTTCATTCTTCGACATTCATTACTACAGTTATCTGGGCCTCCTGAGTGCTTCAGGTGTCAAAAACTCTTGGTAAACTGACAGACACAAAACAAGGTGAACATGAATAACCATATCTATAATGATTCTACGGTCGATTGAAGCTACTTCTCCACTGACATGCTTAAACATCGGTCTGGCGTCACACACTTGTGGACATGTGCCCACCACTGCTGCCGATTTTTATAGCCTCCTTCTGCTCTTCTCCCCTTTAACTTTTGACGTTGAAAAGTGCAGTGGTGTTGTGACTTGTCAAAGGTATATACCATACACAGTCAAGCCTTTTCAGTCTTTTTGGTAAATTTATTCATATAAAAAAGGCTGACTAATCTTTTTAGACTTTTTAATCTATTGTTTGTATCTAGACTTGATTGTATTGGCAGAATTATAATGTGAGCTTTGCCCAAAACTGCACAGTCATACATGTTTAGTTGTTTTGTTGATTAAGTACTTCAGTCTCTTTATTGAATTGAGCTTACAATGACATAGCTGTCTTCTTCCATCCTTTTTTTTTTCTTCTTCTCTTTCTGATTCTCAGTCTCTCCATGGTGACATTGGGACTCTCAAGACCACCTTATTGGAAGGCTTTGCTGGGGCAGAAGAAGCCATAGCCCAGAGCGAGCTGAGCAAAGACAGACATTACAGACAGCTGCTGTACAAGAAACCTCTGGACCCGCGCAGTGAGGAACAGCTCAAGGTGAGACACAGAAAGACAGATGATTCAAATAATGTTGATGAGTGGACACTTCGTGTCAGAAAGCCTTTAAACGTATCCCCTAAATACTCACAGCATTTTGTCTATTTTATTTTATGTTTTTCTTTATCCAGGAGATTCGCAGACTGTACCAGTATGTTATGTTTGCTGTGGAAGATGTCAATGATGTGTTGGATGTGGAATGGGAGAAACACCTGGAGAAGAAGAAAAAACAGAAGTAAGCACAAAGCAGCAGCTAGTTGAGTATTTGCTACTGAAAAGATTTTGGGTTGAATATCATTTGTGATGGAAAAAATTCTCCTCTTCGCAGACATATGGTCGTGCCAGGTCGTGAGGGTCTATACACTACACTGGCCAATAACCTGTACATCATCAACCAACAAAAGAACAGATTGGACCAGTTGGTTAAGGAGCTCACTTCACTGCGGCTCTACAACAAGACTACCACGCCAACTATAAACCGCAATACTGCTACAGCAACAACTTCTGGGTAGGGAGGGGCAAAGAACAAGGAGTAGGAGAGGAGGAATGTGAAAACCTTAGGGATAAATAAGTATTAAACTTTGTTCATTGTGACAAGGGAGAACCTGCAGAGTGGCTTTGGGAATCACAGTCTTCATACCTCAAGTTAATTGTGACTTAAATGGGCTACAATTTGAATCTAGAGCAGTTTTTGAATAATTAAAACAGAGTAAATTCAACATAGCAGGTTGTTTTTCATAATAGGACAGTATAATAGCTAACAATGTAATCATCAGAGTTGATGAATAACAAAGATTGCACTCATTTCCTTCAGTGAGGCAGCCTTTACATGATGTTAATATTCATTTCTAATTATAACTATTAGTACATTGCAAAAAGGTCTTATAAAAGATGATGATTGCAATTTAAAACATTTTGTTTCTGTGTTTTTTTTGACAGTTTGGAAAGCGAGCTTGAGAGTTTAAGGGATGCACTCCTGAAAGCCAGACTGGACACTACCCCTCCCAAGACCAAATCCAAATCTCCAGGTACTAATCTGTCTATGTTTATGATATAAGAAAAGCATAGCACATTTCTTAGTTTTAACAAATACTAACTACAGATGTTTTTCTCCATCAGTCAAGATATCACCGGTGAAACAATCCCAGCTACGTAACTTCCTCTCAAAGGGGCAGATGCCTCCTGTCCGCTCAACTGCACCAGGTACACATTTCTTACTCAAACTAATTTAACTAAGGGTAACACTAATATAAGGTGGGAATCTTATTTGATTTTCCTTGTGCAAATTTGATTTACAGACTAGACATAGTTGTATGAAAGTTTACAAATATATTTTTAGCTTTGTCTTAAATACGAGCTAAGAAAGATCTGCTTAAACAAGTAAAGGCTGGGAACATATTCACATAAATTGGGTTTGTTGAGCAAGAGTAGACTGTATTTAAGTAAAGAGATGTAATCAGTTGTTTCATCAAGACTCAGAAATCTGACAGCCTGCTTGAAGCTCAAAGTAATTTTATCATGACTGCATAAACATCTCAACCTTGTGTCCCACCAGGGACGAAGAGGATTAAGAAAGTAAAGAGATAAACATCTCAAAATTCAGCTTATAAAAATTTGTGGAACTCCGTGATCTCAGTGATTCATGTTGAAATTCTGATATTGATGACACCAAACAAAAATATAAACATACTGCAGCTGTACCACAGATGTTGGTTATTTAGACGTTCTTCATCTGTTCTCTTCCAGCCAACCTGTCTCGCTCAGCCTTCCTTTCACCTAAATACTATGAGGACTTGGATGATGTGAGCTCCACCTCCTCCCTGTCCCAGTCCCTGGACCCCCACCCGGCTCACTTGGAGCTGGAGGAGGAAGAACTACAACCAGAGCCACTTCCAATGACTGTCATACCCCCAGCATTGTCCAACCCCCGCCACCCCACAGTCGTGAGAACCCCCTCTATCCAGCCTGGCTTCGGAGCCATCCAGTCCACCCCTTTAACCAAAATTCACTCAGTCCAGGGTATGGGCTTCGGACTCAGTCCTATTGCCAGCCCTAGTAAGTAATTCATACAAACTATTGCCATAGCGTTCATCACGGTTTAGCATTCAAAGCCAAGAGATGACTGCTTTTAAATGTCACATGTAACACAGAGAGCAACTATTGAACACCAATAGACATGATTCATTTAATAAATATTGCCCACTCTATTTATGTTTCAGTTCCAACTAATAAGATCAACCTCAGCGGGGCTGATAGCACTGCTCTTGCCACTAAGACAGTAAAACATGGAGCCCCACCAACTGAGAGAACCATACCTGTCACCATCCCTGCCCAGCAGGCTGCAGCCACTGCTGCTCTACGCAGGCAGATGGCCACTCAGAAGACAGGTAGGAGAAACATGCAACAGTCCCCATCCTTTGACTGCAATTGAAAATAATTGTTTTGTTGTTTACTTTTAAATGGTGATGAACGGTTACAGGCAACACTTTGTGTATAAGAAGCTGTTTGTTTAATATTGTGTTGTTATGCCCATTGTCATTCACTAGGGGGAGACACAGACTTGCAGAACAAATCATTTGAAACTGACAGCTTTATGTCTCAGCTCATAGCCCCATCACATCTTACACTCCCTTACTAAACTGTTAGTTTTAGTATTATTCAAACTAGGCTTACATCACCATGGAAACATTCAGGTCATTCAGTTACATCTGTCTGTTCTGTTCTATTTTTAATATAAACATTGTATGCACATCTCTCTCTGATTTGCTCACATATGCATTTTTGGTTGTCCCAGCTGTCGTCAGTACTTCCTTGACAGAGTCCACTTTGAAGACTGTTCCTCAGGTGGTCAATGTTCAGGAGCTCAAGGACAAGGGGCCTCCTGTGCCAGTTTCCAATATCCTAAGGTAAAACTTGATGATACTGATTTTTTGAATCATGCTGTGGAATTTCCTTGATTAACGGACAGTCTCTACTATGGATTTACTTAAATCTGCCAGTTTAACATTGAAACAGGATTACTGTTACTAATTTGGTTCAGAAAATGTGTCATTTGGCAGACAGAGTATGCATCCAACACTACACCAGGCTTCATCCTTTTCTCTTGAAATTTTCTGTTGAATAAGTTGTTTGCTTTGTCTGCTTTCTGATAAAATGAAGCATCCCGTTTCCATAGTGCAGAATTGGGAAAATTGGTTACCAAAATATATGACAACTGTTTTTCAAGTTTCACCAGTTAATGTTAGGAGTGCTGTGTATTTTGTGGACTGGATGCACCTCCTTTCATATAGTGACAGTGATTTCACTAAACCTGTTGTGATTTATGAGCAGTTCAGAGAATCTACAATATTATTAGGCTCTAGAAAGACTGAATTTGACAAACCTATAGGCAGGCACTACTGTTGAAATAATAACTAAACAGTCCTACAATGTTTGTATTTTTTAGGCACTCAGTGATGACACATTTTAGCTGTTTGCCCCTGAATCATTGTCAACCAAATGCGGTGGTGCTTAGTTTTAGGAGAGCAGAGAGATAATGTGTTTATACTTCAAAGCTTCATAGTAAAGATGTATACATCAATAAGATAAGAGAGATTGTACGTCCCAGCTAGTTTTCATCCATCCTACTTCGAATTGGATTGGAGTCTTTTTGGTATAGGTAACAATAAAGACTGCTTGACATGAAATTACTTAGGATTTTACATTTCCCATTTTATGCAATTTGCTATTAAGATTAATAAAGAACTATGTCATGTATCTGTCTTGCCCATCTAACCTGTCCTATCTATATCCTGTTCAATATTAAGCATGTTATATAATATTTATGGCGTTAAATCATGCCTGTGTCCACTTGGATCTATTTCAGATACAGAGAGTAGACAGTCTGTCACTATGAGACCTCAAGGGGTCCAGTGTTTGTTTTGAGTGTGTCTCCTCGGCATAGATTTATCAGGTCAATGACTCCACCTATTCTTAGCTACTGCACACGACTGGCAGAGGCCAGCAGTCTTCGACGACTTCATGTATCTGCACCCACCTTGTTTCTTGAATCATTACATGTGTTCCATATGCTCATATTACTCACAGTTTTTTAAATTTTACTCTTATGTTTTCAATATTCAGAGTTAAAAATTCTGTCCTAATTTCCTTCACTTTCTTAACCTCCCTAAAGCTCATGTATGTAATATAGTTGTATGTCACATACAACATTAAGAATGTAATGTGTATTTTATTGGTTTGGCTCTACTCCAGCACCAGCACAACAGATATTAAATGAAACACTGGTTAAATATAAAAAAACAGTATGCTGGAGAATGGAGCCAAAACAAAACAGTGAGAGTGCACTGTATTCGCCATGACCATTATGGTCTATTTTCATATTATTATCCTCTTCACTTCCCTTTCTTCATGTCTTTCATTTGGCTCTTTATTCACTACATGATTCACACACTCATGTTTTGGCCCTTTGCTGCCTCCTGCACCTTACTCTTTTTGCCTCACTAGGCTTGTGCTACACTTTTGTGCTTGATGTTTTGGCAGGCCGTCCCACCTTGGGGCTTTTCCCAAATAAGCCTGCTCACAATAATAAGTAAGCAAAGTGAGGCATTGTGAGAGTAAGATGATTATGAAACTGGGCTTTTCCCTGATTCTGCACTAGCATGCTTCCCCTCAAACAGTAACGGTTCAGACATACCTTCAAATGAATTCCAGCCCAATATAGAGAGCCAATATGTATATTTTTCTACAACAAAATCTGACATGTGTTGTAAATGTGTGTGCTCACACATACAGTATAATTTCAATTTTACATCCCTACACATACTACACACCTTGGTAGCGGGGACCAGGTTTTGGGTTGTCCATGTACAGGATTTGGATACCTAATTTTATTAAACATGAATAGCTCATTATGTTTAATTGTACGGTACATCTGAACACTTTCTTTTCTCCTTCGTCTTCTCTCTTTCCCAGCTCATCGGTATCTGATCCAGCAGCTCAAGTCTTTGCAACAGTTTCTTCTAACCAGGCTAAACGAGTGAGTATTATCTGCCCATCACTCCGCTGACAGCTGACATACATCTTTTCTCAAACGTGAAATGTCTCGCTGTATTCCTCTCACCTAGGTAACACATTATTCACAAACTGTTCTTAAACACACAGTGAATGGCACACACACCAAATATTTTTACAGAATTGATTAAACAATATGAAGATTTTTTTTTTTGTCCATAAGAGCCACATATACTTAAAAAAGTATTTTTTTTTCTTAGAAAAAGATTAATTGGTTAAAATAAACTTCCTACAGTGGCATGATGCAGACGCAGATAAATGTATTCACTGTATTTTTATCCATTTTACATTCTATTATTTAAATACTCAAAATCAGGAAAATCCAGTGTTATGAGATCTCTCTCCCCTCAACTTTCAACTTGCAAAAATTCACAGACTGCTGAGAGTTTTGCATGTGTAGACAGAGCTTTAACTGCACGGGTGAGAAAAATCCCAGTGCCCTCCCATGCTGATGTTAGAAATTGCAGTTGGGTGACAGGGGAACTCCTCGCACAAATCTTCGTACTTGTATGGGCCCAAGTTCAAATTAATTGGAATGACCCAAACATACTGATCTCCAGCCACGTGTGCTTTTTTTTCACTACTTCTGTCTCAAGATTACAGCTATTGGAGCTGTGCTGTAGTCTGTCTACATCTCTACTACATCTCTACTGCAATCTGTAGTAGTGTGGAGAAAGTTGCATAACCATTTTTGAAATTTCATAACCGTTATAATATTGTTATCAAGTATTACAGCCTTGCAGAATTAAGATGCAATAGTCAGTGCCTCTTTAAAACTGTCTCTGCAGAATCCTACCCAGGGTATTCAGAAGATGCCCACTGAAAGTACAACAACCCCACAATCAAACTTTGTGTTTGGTAAGCACTGTTTTGATATTTGTGTACTGAATAATGGGTCACGCATAAACACAATTACAGTCCAGAAAATTGCTTATGATCCTTGACCATTGGTCTACAAAACTGTGACATTTTATTTTGCTTTGGAATGAATTAAGGTGATGCGGCATCTTCCGTGACAGATTTTGACTGACTTCATCAACTTTGTGTCCTTCAGGTCAACCGTCCAAAACTGATGTTTCCGTGGTTCCTGCTAGCTCAGTGGAGCAAAGCAAAGGTTTCTCCTTCGCTTCAGGGTGAGTCAGATTATGAAAATTAAAGCGTTCTGAAATATTCAGATCACTTGACATTCCTTTGTAAATTATACTGAATGTTCATGATTTTATTTATCATAATGACACAATGAAATTACAAAAAATAATTCTAATACCATTTTTCACATTTTTGAGTATTCATATATCAAAATCCCTCTATTCTATTTTACTGTACAAGCTTGAAATATGTTCTGTCCTTATCCATAAACCATAGACTTTTCCACTCAAATGTGATGTGGGGCAACCAGCTAACTCCATTCCATTATATTAAACTGCACTTGATCGTTCACTTGACCGGTCAGTGTAGCCACTGGAGCAATATCATTGGTCAAATATTAAGAGTGTGGCTCAAGGTCTAATTAATTCATTCCTCCCTTTGCCCCTGCCTCCTGATCTAAGCACTTGGGTGAGCAAGGTGTCGGTGGAGGTGAATAGTTATATGCAGCTCTGTATCGCTGTGATTCCCCAGAGACTGCAGCGATTTCCCAGATCCCAGATATTCTGTTTCAGTCTGAAATATGCCCCATTAAAGAGGCCATAGATTCTCTCACTGTTGTTTCATTGTGACATAAATGGTTTCTTTTGCAGGTCCACAGGCTTCAGTTTTGCTTCAGTTACTCAGGGAGCTGGAATGTCTCAAGGTAAAAAAATAAGAGAGCAGCTTAATATCAGATAATTGTACATGTAAAACATACATGCCCTTATTGTTTTCTGTTTTGTTTTTTCTTTGTCTCCTCAGTGAAGGATGTGAATAAATTTTCCTTTAGTGGAAATGGAAAGATGGCGTTTGGCCAAACTGGAGAGGAGGCATTCTCCATCATACCAAAGTCCACCTCCCCTGCTCTAGGCACTGGGTCCCCCACCCTGCCTCCAAACCCACCAGGAGATGCAGCCAAACCCACGGCTGCCGCAACTGCCCTCAGGATAGAGCCACAGCCCCCTAAGACAATTGGCGGAGAGACTCTGGGCAGTTTCTCCGGACTACGTGTGGGTCAAGGAGAAGAAGCTAAAGATTCCTCCACCAAACCTACTCCTGCCTCATTTTCCTTTGGGGAAACTGGACTTGGGATGGGCAAGGGAGCAGCACAATTTAGCTTTGGTGCAGGTCTCCAAAAGTCTGCGGAAGATTCAACAGGGGCAGACTTGTCCAAGGGGGCAACGTCAGGCAGTTTGTTCAAGCCTCCTGAATCGAATTCCAAGCCGGCCTTCACTGTTCCCCAGACTGGCTCAGCTGCCTCAGCTTTACCTACATCTTTCAGTAGTCTTCTTGCAGCATCGCCAGACTCCTCAGAGGAACCTAAAGCTCCCCCAAAACCTTCAGAAACCACACCACCCCCTGAAAAAGAAACTGCTTCTGTACCTGCTGTAGAGAGTGCAAGTCCCCCTGTAGTAGCTGAGTCTGCAGGGGATGCATCCATCACAGAAATCACAGCATCCAAACCAACACCTGCAGCACCAACACCCGCACCTCCTGTGGCCGCCACGCCAGACCCTCTCTCCTCCATCAACGCACCAACTGAAGCCACCCCTCCAGCAGCAGTCAGTGCTGCTCCCACGATGGAAGCCACCACAGACACCACCACCACCACCACCACCACTGCTCCTGTGCCCACTTCAGCTGCTGCCACCCCTGCCGTAGAAACTGTCTCCCAGGAAGCACCAGCAGCATTTCAGGTTCCCAGTTCTGACAAACCAGGTTCCATTTTTACTCAGCCTGCTCCTGCAACAACAGACAGCAGTGCCCTTGGAGTCACACCAGTTATCAACACAGTTGCCCAAGCAGCCACCACTCCCACCCCTGCCATTGTTAACAGTGCAGCTACTACTGCTACTAGCACTGTATTTGGACAACCTGCTGCACCTCCAGCGTCCTCAGCCCCCTCGGCCCCCGCAGCCCCAGCAATCACAGGATTTGGCTCATCTGGGTTTGGTACATCCACTGGAACTGGTTTTGGCAAATCTGTATTTGGCCAGGTGAGTGGCTTTGGCCAGCCCGCCGGCAACACTGGAACATCCAGTGGCTTTTCTTTTGGCCAGTCAGCATTTGGAGCAAGTTCTAGTAGTGCGACTACTGGAGGGGGAGGTCTTTTTGGTGCTGCTACTGCTAGCAATGCCAGTTCCTTCTCCTTTGGCACAAGCAGCGCCAACACAGCCAGCAGCACTGGCTCAGGGCTGTTTGGACAAAGCACAGCCCCAGCATTTGGCCAGAGCTCTGGATTTGGGCAAGGGTCTGTGTTTGGTAGTAACACCACCACATCATCATCTACAGGATTCAGCTTTGGACAGCCCTCGGGTGAGTGCGAGTCCATACTGAATCTCAGTGGTGAAGAGCTTGTGGCTCACTGTTTTTGTTCTCCATGTTGTATTTACCTCCACTGAACAGTGAAACCTAACATTTCTGTTGGATTGACTTTTTTTCTAACCTTGATGAACATGCTGTTGCTCTCACCTTTTGTTATTTGGGCTAGATCTAAACTATTTGTTTTTCTCAAGTCATTCTCACGAGGTCATCTAACTTTTACACGTGATATAGCACATGTATATCAACATGGCATATTCAGTTCACAAAATTAAGTTCTGTGACTATTTATAAGTGAGAAAACTGACACCTTCAGGCTTCCAAAATAATGGGGTACACAGGCTTCTCAATTTCAAACCAGTCAGCCATAAAAATAAACTGTCAGCCAGAGACAAAGTGATGTTATATTTGCTAATCAGAGCTACACAGCTACAAACAGTTAAGTCGCGTCTGACAATGGTGAAGCTAACAATGTGTGACAACCACTGAATTATATTGTTACATCCGTAAAGGCAGTGGGCAGTGAGGGAGGCTATGTGAAAATGTCAGCTCATTTGGCTGACCTGCACATGTTGTGGTGATTGAAGCCAAATGTGACACTTGACACCCTATTTTGTCTGTAGTTTACTGCCAGCCTGTTGGTGGTGTGGCAATGGCTGTTAGATTTGGGGTGGTGGGGTCTGAGTCAGGAGGGGTGACATGAGGGGAGTTGCCCCTTTCCCAGAGATTCTCTAAATTCTCAGCATAGGGATGTCTGTGTGTCTGTGGACAGCTGATATTAATGTATCAGCTCTGCAGTTACACACAGCTGATGTCTACAGGCTCTGGGGGGGGTGGGGGGGGGTGTTGGCGTCAGCTCTTTATGTTCATGACACTGGGGAAAGAAGGGTGCATGGTGATGACTAGAAAATGTGTATAGCATCATCAGCCATTCACAGAGAATACCTCAATCTTGACTGTTTTTCTTTTCCTTTTTATTCCAGGTTTTGGTTGCTCTTCTGCCACCCCTGTGTTTGGCCAACAATCCAGCGGTGGGAGCGTGTTTGGACAGGTATCATCCACTGATTAGTTTGATAGTGTTCTCTTCAAATTCAAAATGTTGCCCATTCTGGACACATCGTATGACTAATAATTGTCTCCCAGCAGCAGCCATCGACTGGTGGGAGTCTGTTTGGTTCAAGTTCAGCCAATACAGCAGGCTCATCAGCTGCTGGAGGATTCTTCAGTGGCCTCGGAGGCAAACCGACAGAGGAGGCTGCCAACAAGAACCCATTTGGCACCGCAGCCTCTACTGGAGGGTTTGGGCAGTCTGCTCAGACAGGTAGGCCAACACAATCTATAAAAAATGCAGTTTGCTGGTATATGTTTTATTTTTCTTTTCTCTATCCTCAGTGTTAGCATACTGGAAACCAAATGGAAATCATTAAGCAAAAATACTGGAAACAAACCCTCATTTTACCGGCCTTGAATGTTACATTTATTTCCCTATTTCTCCTGTAGGTAGCAACAGTCTGTTTGGGAATAGTGGTGCCAAGACCTTTGGTTTTGGACAGGCGTCCTTTGGTGAGCAGAAACCTAGTGGGACCTTTAGCACTGGAGGAGGGAGTGTCGCATCCCAGGGCTTTGGCTCCTTCTCTACTCCAACAAAACCAGGGTCAACTTTCCCCATAGTTTTTTTTTTTTTGTTGTTGTTTTTGTTTTTTTGTTTGTTTTTTTTGTTCTATTATTACTGCTGTTTTTCAGTCCTTGTCTCATTCTCTTGAGAGATGAAAATGGTGCTTACTTCTTCTTTGGAGTTAACATTTTATCAGTTTATACTGGGGACATTTTCAGACCAGACTCTCCATGTGCTGTTCATACATTATTAGGGGAGGGTTTCATTCATTCATTCAGATAGGGCATGTATTAGTGATGTTTGATTTTCCCTCTTCTTTTACATTTTTTCCAGGGTCTGGCTTAGGGGCTCTGGTTCAGTGATGGAGGGGTGGCGGTGATAGAAACCCTGGGCACCCATACATAGTCATATTTTATTCAGCACCCAACTCTTGACATTGCTTTCTCCTTTATCATCTGCGCTACAGCAAGTGTCCTTATCTCCTCACCCCAGTAGAGCAGAAAGTGAGTTAGTCAGATGCTCTGTCATTTCCTGCCAGAATACTGCTGATGCAATGTTACCTATCAGAACTGCTAAGTCACAGTGCAGTGAATCAAAGTTGTGATATATTTGTTTAAGCACCAGATAAAAATCTTTAAATTATCTAAAATATCATTTTACAGAAGTGATATTTATCTTGAATATCACAATTCATTAGAGCTGCTTAGTTGTGGGTAGAGGGTGTAGATTTAAATGCATGTACACTACCAGCACTGCCACTGTTGATTAACAGTTAAAACAGTAATGTCATTAGAGCTGATTAATTATGTTTTTATGTATGATAAAGAAAGCGTTGAGTATGCTGGTTTTAATATCAGCCACTGGTTTCACTGAGTAGTGCCACCTCTCTTATGCAAAACGTTTTATTTGAGATGACTTTTCCACTTTCTGGCCCTGTTAGCAGTATCAACTTTAATATGAAAGATGTGTTGAAAGCCTGTAATGCTACAACAGGAATCATACCGCAATTCCTGTGTGTGCCTCTTTAGGTCATCATGGTGTCTTGTGTGGTTAGAAAATATAAAAATTTGTTACCACACTTTACCCTCCGCTGGTTTTTGCAGCAGTTGAGAACATGTGAAGACAGCTGGACATAAGCGGATACTGGGCTTTGTCCTTGTCGACTTGTTTCGTTATGCTTTGTGAACAAGAGTTACTGTTCATCAGATAAACAACATCCACGTGTTTGTGTGTCAGGTCATGTAGTTCATTTTGGTTATGGTCTCAATGCTCTGCCGTGTACTTAGAAGAAGACTGACACTGTGTAGTAGAACACAAGATTCTGTTATTATTAAAAGGACAGTTAGATCTTCCACATGGTCTACACAGTCTACTGTGCTACAGTCTACTGTGTCTACACACCCAAGCTCCAAGACTAGTGGATCACGTGTTTTTTTTTTTTTTTTTTAAATGATAAATAGTAGCAGCCATCCAAGCTATCCCTCCACTCCACTGGGATATTGGTACCACTCAGCACACTAATGCCCCATCTCGGGCCCATGTACAGGGAATGTAATCTTGTTACATTAGCTCAATCAATTATTTACTGAAGCATGCTGGTAGCCCGGCTGTAATTTCAGTACACCCTTTCCCTCCTGCCGCTGCTCCTTTTGAAGGTTTGAGGTGGTGTGAAGTATTCATCCCGTCATTAAGCTGTTACACTGTGCTGTTCCAAAACAGTAATGTACTGTACACAACAAGTCACAATGTAGTAAATGTATTCATCATCCTTAGATGAGATACAGTGGGGAAAAAGTTTGTGCACATTAGAAATTATAACACAAATGATTTTCTTTCTTTCTTTCTTTTTTTTTTTTTTTTTTTTTTTTTTTTTACACCTGTTAAGTTGATACTACCCTGTAAGCAGTGTCAGCCCTGGTTCAGACCACATGTGGAATGTATTTGTAGTAATATTTACACGGGAGTCTGAGCACAACTCTTCTCACTGATGTGTTTTTCTGTCTGTAGCCCAGAGGCTTCCCTGAGAAGACAAATACCCTTGACATAGATGAAATACCCTATGTAAATGAGCTAAAGCCACAAAAACAACATCATGACTCACCTTTTTTTTTTTTTTTATCTGTCCTTTTGGAGAAACAATGATGAGGACCATGCACCCCACTGTATATGTTCCAATTCTCTCTGTTATAAAACATTTTAAGAACATATCAATTTTCTTCTCTACAGGAGGATTTGGCAGTGCTCCCGTGTTTGGGAGTCCCCCTTCTTTCGGTGGTTCCCCAGCATTTGGTGGTGCAGCATCGTTTGGCTCCAGCCCCTCATTCAACAACAACATAGGTTCCTCAGCTGGTAAGGTGTTTGGAGAGGGAACAGCGGCTGCCAACATGGGAGGATTTGGGTAAGAAACTTAATATGTTCTGAGCAAGGTTTAAAAAAAAAAACAAAACAAAAAAAAAACAAAGATTTGATCTGAAAATATTTTTTTGGGATTGTGTACATAGATAGACGCTGGACAATATTGGATATTCATTGAGTAATTATGCTA
Source organism: Seriola dumerili (assembly GCF_002260705.1). NCBI lineage: Eukaryota > Metazoa > Chordata > Actinopteri > Carangiformes > Carangidae > Seriola > Seriola dumerili. Next base: position 837,880 of record NW_019175644.1, read on the forward strand.
ATTTTTGACCAGCTTATAGGTCTAACTACTAGTTTAGATCCTTGTTTAACACAAAACTGAAAGTGGTAATAGGTGGTTGCTAGTTGATGCATTAGAGAGACAATGGAAGCCAACAGACACAGGTTTGGCAATTGCCTGAATACATCTGGTCTCACTTGGCAGCATACAAGTATATTTATCTTTAAATGATTTATTGTAATGGTTAAAATCATAGCCTACTCAAACATTCGGGCCATAAAGCAGCAAAAATTTTAGCACAACCTCTGAGTAACAAATATTGTACCAACAGTTTTTTTTTTTTGGCTGTTAAATTGAGTCAGAAATCATCTAAATATGTCAGTGTCACCAGGCGTTGTGTGCAATACAGAGGGGGGAGTTGGGGGAGCAGGATTTTGCCTGCAGCGAGCAGAAGCTTTTTTGGAAATCAGAACATCTGTGTTCCCTCAGTCAACACACCATCACACAAGCATAACACATGAAGTAACAGAAGAGCAGCATTCACCGCCTTGTTAAACACTCTATTAACATTATAGTGTTGAAATAAAATAAACTTGTTTTAGGGCTTGCTAGTTAGCCAAATGGAGCAGGGTATGGAAGCCCTCACTAAAGCCTTGTCCAATTATGAATAGAGGCAGCTTTCACAGTGTTGAATCCGCTGTTATTAGATACACACACATTTTTTCCTTCTTATTCCAACAAGATTTCAGGTGGCAGGGTTTTCTTTTGAATTGAAGTTTTAAATTTGACAGAAAAATCATTATTCAGGGTCCACGTCCTAGTTTTTCAGGTCCTTGCTGCCTTTACCAGTGCAAGAGGTTTGCTCAGTATTTGTCCATCTGACGAAACAGATATGCAACATTGTAACCAATACCACGATACATTAGATTTGTCCTCGTCTTTGCCTTCTGCACAGTTCATTGCAATTTGAGGAGAAATTAGAAAGGCTTGATTTGACGTAACCAGTCTCCCTGCTAATGCAAATGCTGAAGAATCACTGTCATTTCACAAATTAGATTGCAGTGAGGTAGAGGGATTGAAATTGCAATTTCGTTAAAATTAATTGTGCAGCCTTATTCTGAAGTGTAATGCACTGACATTTTACTATAAAGTATAATAGACCACCTCTTTACAGCCCCCAGCAAGTCAGCTTTAAACTAAGTGAAATTTCTGTTCAGCTACAGAAAAAAGGATTAATTCTTCTTGTACATCCTTTCCTTCCTTCCACTCAAATGAATTCAGCAGCTTTAACAACCTTGGTGTGTCCACCATGTACATGTGTTTTGATACGAGTGAGCCCAGAACTCTGGAGTTCTGTGCAGGACTAGATTATTCCCCTCAGATAATCTCACTCTGGGGTCATGCTGCCTGCAGATTAAACTGGCCTGCTCTCTCTCTCTTATCTCTCTCTCTCTCTCTCTCTCTCTCTCTCTCTCTCTCTCTCTCTCTCTCTCTCTCTCTCTCTCTCTCTCTCTCTCGCTTCCTCTGTTTTGCTTGTTCTCTCTTTTCAGTGGGTGTGGGTCCTGTAGTGGGGATTACTGCTTAAACCCCTGTCTCTCAATCCTCTAGCACCGTGACACACACATACAAACACGCGCACACACACCATCTGACACCTTCTGGCTTGCTTGCATGTTTACTTGGATGCAGCCGAGCAAAGACTAGATCCCAGACATAGTTTCTTTTTCTTCTTCCTCTTTGTCCAAATAAATTGTTGGTGTAAAGCGTTGCTGTTAAATTGCATCCTGCCCTATGGCATAATGTTTCCACTCATTTTGTCTCATCTGCTCCACTCAGTGTATCTGTTTATTTTAATTTCAGCTGTTACCCTTCGGTTTTACCGTATCACATCCTCTGTGTCTCCCTCTGTTTTCAGGTTTGCCTCACCTCCCAACGCCCCTTCCTTTGGCGCTCTTGCTAGTCAGAACGCTCCGTCATTCGGGAGCCTGGCCCAGCAGGGCTCTGGGTTTGGAAGTCAGCCCAGTGGCTTCTCTGGCTTTGGACAACAGCCACAGGCAGGAGGTGAGACTACTACTTCAGTTGCCTTTTTTTTTTCTTTTCTTTTCTTCCCTCGTCATCTGCAAATGCACTGTTGTTTACCTGCACTTAGTGAAATACTGCAGAGAGCACGGTCAGTGGTTCAAGGGGAGTCCGTAAAGAGTTCTTCCAACATTGATACAGTTGTCTTCCACCCACTATGTATTGGTTTATCTTATTTCTGTGCACTTAATGTATTTTACTAGTGTCCTTCAGAAGATAATTTAGCACATTGTTTATTTACTGTATTAAAATAACACAACACATTTAAGATAGTCAGAACAGCAACTGATTGTCATACAACAGAAGTAGCCACAATTCCTACAACCACACAAAACACTCTATTAACATTATAGTGTTGCAATAAAATAAACATGTACTTGTCCCGATGCAGTGATTACACTGTCAATGCAAATTGTGCACCAGTTAAAGGTTTGCAAAAGACTTTTTTGGTAACAAGTTGTGAGTTAGAACAAACATATCCGAGGAGTAAACTTTATTCCGCCACAGAAACATTTTTCTGTGGACATAACCTGTTACCTGCCGTTATTACCCAATTATTGAGACATCCCCTTAGACTCTGAGGAGTTATGAATGACAGTTTTTAACTATTTTGTGATATTTTATGGACTAATTGATAAATCAAAACCTCAGCAGATTAATTGATGATTAACATGATTTTTTGTGTTATCCTGCTGACAAATAAACAAAGGGGTGAAAAAATAACCTCCTTGGCAGAGGATAAAAAAAAAGAAGTATAAATACAGCAATCATTGAAAAAAATCACAAAAATGATGGCCATGGTATGGGACTTCTATCAAATTCATTAATGTCCCAGCATTAGGCATCCATCAACACTTTGAGTTTGCATGAACCCAATTTGTTAGCAGATCATATTTGTCTTGCTGTCTTCCCCCCCACTTCTTCCTGTTTGATTGTTGTGTCCTTTTCCCTCTTTTTTTCTCATTAACCTGTTCATCTGTTCATCTTTCTACATCCCTGGGTGGCAAAGCGTGTGTCGGGTCATGTTAGGTACACAGCACACAGACGGATACACAGCTCTGTCTGTCAGAGATGACGTAGATGCTGTGAAATGAGAATTGCATTAGGATTGTGGGTTTTTATCTTTTTCTACCCTGACAGTCGTAATGTTTTATTAATGTTTTATTGCTACAATTAATTTCATTCACTTTTCATTTTATAGGATTTTCTGGAAACACCTTTGGGTCTGCAAACCAGTAAGTGTAGTCAATACATTTAGTTTTAATTCATGTCTTTTGTCTTTTTTTGGTGTGTATGAGCTGATGAATGAGTAGACAGACCCACATTTCTCTGTTCCTCCCTGGCAGCAGTGTGTTATGCCTGTGGTGTTTGAACTCTGCTGAAGCTCACATCTTTTCTTCCACAACACTGCTCCCCATAGAATCTTTCAGATTTAATACCACCTCATCTGCCCTCATTTATTTCTTATTTCCTCCTCTTCATCTTTTCTCTGCTTAGAGTCCAGTTCAGCTTTACTGCTATTTCACTGTATTAAAATGCAGTGAAAAAATTCTTTTTGGCACTTTTAGCCTCGGATAAAAACACAAGGAGAAATGAATAATACATTACATCATGTTTGAAAAGATGATCCAGTAAATAATAGAATAAATTCAATTCCACACATACTAAATACACAGTCAAGTGTTTACCATTGTGGTTCATCGTTCTTGACCCCCTGTTCCTGAAATGGATGGTGCACGGTTTAATGCTCTAGTAGCACTTCCTTATTCCGTATTCCTCATAATTGCCCCCTTGTGATTAGTTTTTCATTCCCATCCTACTGTCTCTCCTTTTCATCCCTCAATCCCACATTCTACCTCTCGCTCTCTTATGCTGCTTCTCTCTCCGTTTGCTGCTGTGTGTCACATGGCAGCCAGTGTTCCCCAGGGTGTGTTCCAGTGGAATGCACTCTGAAGTGTGCAGGAGTGTGTGGAGACGAGGCTTAGCGTATTGGACACATTCACATGCTGTTAATAATCCTTCTTTCGTTCGTTTTTTGCTCTTTTTTTCTTTCTCCACTTCCTTTTACCAAACCTGCTAACCTGTACATACTCTTTGGGTTGCTGTCGCATCGTTGATCATTGTCGCTCATTATATTTCAAATATACAAAAAAGCCTTTATAATTTTAACTGACCAAAATATATATACGTATATACTGTTGTACCACAATTTAACTCCCCACTGCAACCACACTGGAAAGAAATTCTAGTGGAAATGCTGAACTGAATTAAAACAGATTTAAACCGTCCCAGTAGCAAGAATTTGCAATTATATGCAAAACTTTGCAATATATCTGCAAAAAATATTCCAATTAGAAGAATTGTTTTTACCAATTTCTGCATAAATAACAGTTGTGACAAAAAAAGTTGTGCTGACAAACCAAAACTCAGCAAAACCCTGATGAGATGATGGAACTCATAAAAGACGGAATAATCAAAAGAAAATCACAATATTGCTCATAACCAACCAGGAAAAGTACCCTCTTCTATGCACTGCTGTGCCTTTGCCTCATGGTGTACATGTGGTTTCCCTTCTTCTGTATCTGCAGTGTGATCACAGGACAGTGCATCACATAAACATGCTTGACATCACTGCCCATGAAAAAAGAAAAAACAGACAAACAAAAACAGAAAACATGAAAATCGGATTAACGGAAGTCACTGCCCAGAGTAAACCCACTGTGGTCGGCAAACTGAATCCTGAAGCTATTTATCTATACTATATTATTTTATCTGCATGTTTATCCTCATGAACACCTTAAAATTTCCAATTTCTTCTTATTTCTTTTTATTGTCCTATTTATTAAAAAAAGAAAAAAAAAGAAGCACAAATACTCCTTAGTAGCACTGACATCTGTTTGGTTGTTCCAACACGTTTACGAAGCTTTATATTGACAGAAATATTCAAATGCAGCATGCAGTACATTAATAACGGCACCATTGCATCAGATGGAAAATTGCACAGGTCTATTACGTCATTTTATAAACATGTTCTTGTAATTCAGTAATAAATGTTTGGTATCTTGATACCTAAAATGGGTTTTCAAAAAGAGGTTTGTGTATTTGATTTACACATTAAAGAGGTCATTCTAATACTACTACTATTAGTACCTTTTCAAACATTGAAACTTTTTTCAATAATCTCTCCCTTTCTGCTTTGTCTGTCATTTCTTCTTCCAGATCAAGTTCACAAACATTTGCCAGTTGGAGAAGCTAGTTTTATTAATCCTCCATGAGCTACAGTACTTTCTGCAATCAAGTCCTTTGTGCCACACAATGGGAGGAGGGAAAGGGGAAGACTGTGTTGCTTTTGGGTTGAAGGGGTAAATAAAGTAAACTAGAAAACTTTTGTATGTTTTAGAAAAAAAATACAAGTTTTCAAGCAGCTTGCAGAGTGCAGTTCATGCTCTACGTACGTTATTCAATGAGGAAGTTAATGCCGTATTACATGGTCTTAATATTTTTTTTACGACACAGGAGAATCAAGTATTGACAGAAAACAGAAGACAGGTCAATGTGAGGTACCTTAGAAAAACAGATTTTCTGTAATGCTTTTGAAAATCATAAAATATACAAAAACATCATTTTATGATCTTTTTCAGAAACTAGTCACATACATTGCTACATGTTGATGTAGTTTACAGACTTCAGTATCATATTCTTTATCGTTATAACATTCATACTCCAGAATGATGTTGATTTCTTTCCAGCATTTTAAAAATTTACTTTCTGCACTTTGAAACATCAGTGTACAAAAAGTTATGAACATTACACTATAGTGGCGCTATGTAGAATGGTGTTCTCAGCATTGCTATATAAAACACTGTTCAATCCAGTTCTATCTAACTGTTCATACAGAAATTTGTCAAAAATGTACACCCATGTAGAATGTACCAAAATTTAACAAACCCAACATCTTGAACTAAGATTAAAGAAGTTGTGCTTTGAATTTAAAAAAAAAAAAAAAAAAACATTATATTTTCCATTTCAAATAATTTTTGCAGTAAATCCCCTCTTGATGTATATTTTTACACAAAAAGGTGGAAATAAAATTTCTCAAACAAGTTATTTGTCTACTCTAAATGTGGATTCTCTTAATATCATAATTTATTCAATACAGTCATGTTAATGGCTCACTGATTATGTTTTGTCTTTCCGGTTAATATGTCGTGTTATGATTTGGTTTTCTTGTAGAAAACCGAGAACAAAGGTAAACATTGACTGATCACAATGTGACCTATTCACCAATGGAGTGCTTCTTTACATTATTGGGAGTAAATTTACGCAGTATTAGCTAAAGGTTTTGGTCACAAATCTTTTTGAAAGCCCTTCATTATCATCCTTATATAACTGACAAATTATCTTGCAAAGTAGGAAGAAATTATTTTTGCTACTTTTATTTTATACCATTTCATTAAATTAACTGTAGAGCTAAGCATCTCGACATACACTGGAACAGCACTTTACACTATCACAGTGCTTCGTATTTGCTTATTACAAAGGGAAATAAAATCAAGTATTAGCCGTATAAAACTAAATAGTTTAATGCGAGGAGGCATGAAGAATAGCATGGCTGCTAGCCCTAGGCTATGTTTAGATGGTTCACTAATTAATGCAAAATCCCTCTTAATATGCAGCTCATTCCTCCATCTTCAGTAAGGAATTCATTGACTCACATACAGAGCTAAATTGGGCTGCGGGAGAATGCTGACAGGGATCTATGGTTTGGATCAGAGCCTTGATGCTGTGGCATGTGGCCACCATCAACAGAATTACATTCCCGGCTTATGGCTGTGGAGCATGTCACTGTCACTCTGTCGACCCTTATCTTGCGTTTCTCGCCGAATGCATGGCAGAGGTCCTGGTCACTCTGAAGTGGCACGGGAATGTCAGGGTCATAACGTGACCTGTCGTAGACACCTGCTGAAATGATCGAGTCCACATTCCCCAACAGTCTTTAATTGATATAATCAGTGGACTTGAGCCACTGGCTTTCTAGTCAACATGTGAAAAATAGTTGAATATAAATCAATAATGCATTTGTATTTTATTTTTTTTATTTTCATTGGTCAACCAGGAGAGCAACCAGAATATTGTATACTCTGCTAGTTTTGTATCTTTAATGGATGAGCAACAGCATTATATACATGATCACAATGATGTGTGATCAGCATCGGATATATGTGATGTCTCAGGTAAAGAATTACAGTTGGACAGAGATTACAGAGGCACACGGGCAGTTACAGATCCCAGAGTCTGTAATGCTTTCAGTTAAAGCGGATGAGCTTATGAGATTTTCAGCACCCACTCCACAACTGGCCTCTATAAAAGCATTAAAGGCAGTGTTTTTTTTTTTTTACTTTTATTATACCACAAATATAACAGAAATACTTGATAGTGATGGTCAAATTCAACAGTGCTTTATTGGCATGACAGTTTGAAAAACAATGTTGCCAAAGCATCAAAATACACACATAAATATATGTAAATATATATATATATATTATAGCTTATAGGAAGTGACAGCACATCTTTCTCATGTCACTTCTTGATGATGGAAAGTGCAGGAAAGTCTCACACTTGGATGGCAGCTGTCTTCATGGTATCCAGATAAAAATAGCTTAGTCCAGACCACCCCTCCCCCAACCCCATTCTCTGTCCCCCACCCCCACCCCCCGCAGTGAGTGATGATTAGCAACTCTTGAGCGCATCATACTCGTGCTTTTCTGACATGTTCATCATCTCCACATGTGGCACTGGGCTCCCCAGTGTGTGCATCTTTTGGGTCTTATGGCATTTTTATAAACAGTGTGCTGCTCCTGCATTGTGTGAGGTGAGTGTTATCCAGACCATTTGTGGTCTGAAAGCTGCTCTGAAAGAGCATGTTACAATTTTGCCTAATGGGTAATTTTGTCTGCACAGATAATCCAAATCCAATAATCCACTAACAGACGAGGGAGACCTCGCTCCCTGTTTCTCTTCTCTCTGGACACTGTGCTGACTTGGTGGTGCACTGCGGATCACGGCCTCCCTCTAGAACGACCCCTATGGATAGCCAGTGGACCACGCTGTTGTGAATAGGTTGAAAGACTGAACAATATTTCTTTAAATTCTTACAAAAGAAGAATAATAAACATTAAGTGAAGTCAAAAGGAGACATATTTCAGAGGTTTTCAGTAAATTGAAGTTGAAGTTAGAATTTTTGATGCCAGTAATTTAATTCCATAAATCTGCATACTAATACTGGACTCCTTAGTCCACACAATAATTCAATTAATTAGATATATCCATTACCAAGTTTTGCTTTGGCATATAAAATATTTTTCATCTGATTTAAGTCACTTGTGAAAGAGGTTGTTTTCAGAAGCCAAGCAAGCCAGCAAGTGATAACTTAGCCATAATCTTGCATCGTCATATTAAATATTACTTAATTTTTTTTTCGTATAAAATAGTTGTCAGAGTTTCATATTGGACAATGCAGGGCAGTGCCTGCACGGAATACTTTCCATATTAGCAATGTCACATTTCGCTTTGACACAGTGCTGTGAGTACTGCTACCATTGAAGGAACAATCTCTTAGTTGTGATTTTGCTACAAAGCCAATGTTAGCATTAACAGCTGTTTACTTACCAATCGACGTCAATGTTAACTCTTGTTTTGCTTTAATTTCTGTGACCTCTCATTCTGACGTTAGCACGCTAGCCAGCTAGCCCCCTTCCGGCCCAACCGTCAGTCGATACCAAGTCGCTATAGCGTCCAGTCTGCTCTGAAGAAGTAGTGCTGCTCAGAGAGCGTGTTATAACCTCTTGTCTTTTAAATGCAACAATGGCTGAAGCTCTTGGCAAGACTGGTAAGTAAACAGCTGTTCATGCTAACAGTGGCTATGTAGCAATAGCAAACTTACAAATAGCTCCTTTAAGTTGCAGAATGTAAGGTCCTCATCAGCAAGCATGCTAGTATTCGTGCTTAAATGCTAAGCACAGCTTTGAGCATTGTAGCAGCACTGACATGAAAATAATGCGTGATAAATAACATCGAAGCCACTATGCCAGTAAGTCCATCCCAACATCCCAAGCTTTAATTACCTACCTGCCTCAGTTCTTCCTCCTCTTTCACTCTCTCTCCCTCTCTGTCTTTAACTCACTCGCGGGGATTATGCAGTTCGGTTATCCTGATACTTCAAAGGAGCTTTATACTGAAAGTTTTAATTTCCGTCAAACTCCATTTAGTCTTCCAAGTATACACAAAGTGCCCCTGCAAAAGAGGTCGGTTCTCCCTTTTCTGTTGTTAAATGTGACACAGCATAAACAGGTGCATGCAACAGCAATATCAACACTTACTTTGCATGTGAATGGATTACAGAGAATGGGCTTAAAGTCTTATCTTATAGACTTGATCATGGATGTCAGGAATTATCACAGATGTCAGGAGTAAGGCTTTGAGCATCACCAGAGTCGTAGAGCTGCTGAGGTTTTCTGAAGGACGCAGTTCTTAGAAGCCTTTAATGAAAACGAAATACACCTGCTTAGGCAACAACTACTCTTTCTACTGTTCTTATGAAAAGTATTTAATTCTGTTAATCCCGAAATCTGCTACTCCTTTCCCATTATTCAAATGTTAACATCAGGGAACATCTAAAATGACACAAGCAGCATCAGGAGAGGGGAAACAGGTGCAAACATGTGGACGGATATCAGGTATCTGCCAACGTTACCTTTGATCCAGCCATAATAACTGAGAATACAAGACACCAGATATATCGATATGCAGACACAGGAAAGCTTATACTAGTAGGTAAATGATTTTGCATTTATCAACACACCTACACTACTGTGTTCTCTCATTACGGAAAGTATTCAGTCGGCTGCTCCTCACTGTTATCATAATGAGTTCTTTATCACCGGCAGCACTTTCTTTTTTTTCAAGCTGCTTGTGCCTCTGATGTTAGAAGTCCTTCTCCGTTTACACTGAAGTGCACTTGAGTTTGGCCCCTTACCTTGGCCACAAAGGCTGTTTTTCTTTTAAAGTCAGAGCTGAGCCACAGCCAGCTTCCCTGCAGCATCACCTCTGAATTTCCCACTCAGGTGAGAATTTTCTGCTTCTGCAGCACTGGAATCCAGTTTAAGCAGACGCTTTGGTCCCGATTGTCATCCTGGTTTCATCTGCTTTGTCAGAACTGATCCCAAGAGTAATTATACTGTCAGCTAATCCAGATTCTTGAAGCATAAATTGATTGCAGGGATTTTTATGTAATTTCATGAAGTCGGTTTTGTAGCAGAGGACATGGTTAGCTCATTATTTCATCAATATCCATTTGAGAGTGTTTCACTTTGAGCTTGAGTCTCAGTCAACACTTACTTGTAGTTAATTCTCTCATTTGCTGAATCTAGGACTTTCCCCTTTTCACTAAGCAAGCATCTTAAATTTGAATGCATATTAAGCACTGCTGCTGTCAGCAGATGTGTTGTACTGGCTAAATTTGGGGTGCATAAATTGGCTAAATCCATATCCCCCTGTAATTTTTTTTTTTTTTTTTTTTTTGGATTAACATTAAAATGTAAAGGACTGTTGCAAGTGATTCATCACACACGTATGATCTATTTAGACATTGTCATGTTTGTCATACAGCTCTCCGGTCTGTTATGACAACACTGTCAACTCAAGACCCTGTAGCCTGTTATCATCATAGGTTAAAGTGCATGATATCTGTGTTACTGTATGTGTAACACCCACACATGCTCACACGCACACAAAGAGAGATATAGAGTTCATTGTCAACATCTGCATGCTTTGATCTTTGTAATATGTTTATTTTATTTAGCCAAATTATCAGTCACTAATGGCTTTCTGGTCAATGAGGATAAGCATACAGTAGGGATCACAGGCCATGTGCTCGCTAAGCTTTTGCATTAATTATATCCAAACATGCTTATTTGCAAATACTGTAATGTCAGAGTATACCGGCAGCCTTGGGTTCTCATCCAGTCTATCATCATTTCTTGGCTTTAGCTTAATAAACACCTATGGATGATATATTGTTTCTATTTTGTAGTATGCTTGAACAATCTGATTATTCCTATATTTGAATTGTATATCAATAACTGAAATAAAATGCAAATGATTGAACACTAAATTTTAATATCTAATAACTGAAAGTCTCCCATAGAAGAAAAACCCTTATAAATGATTTAATAACATTTATACCTTCAGAAATTATGATTAATAGAAAGTGAAGAACCCATGATGATTTATCAATGTATTACCAGCTGCATAGAAAGGTTAAATACCAGCTAATAGTATTTTTAACAACCTGGCAAGCCAAAATGTGTTCTTATCAATGGCCTCTAACTGATCTATAAGATTAGCTTAGAACCATGAGAATAACCATTAATAAAGCCATTAGTTACAGCTTACAAACCCTCAGTTAGAATTTGACACATTTTTGTTAGAGCTTGTTAATAAATGGAGGTGCTACACATGACACAGTGGTGTGGAATGACAAGACATGACAGTTGAACAGACACATGGATTCAGTTTAAGAAAAGTGGCGTCAAAGAATGTCTCACACATCGTCTTTAATGCCGTCACTCACGATGAAATGTTTTAATGTAAACCACGTGAGATGTTCGAGTGTAAAGAGAGAAATTATGAAACAAAAGGGGACTAAGTAGTTTTATTAATGTGAGTGAAGGCATTAATATTCAGAGTAATTAATTATGGATCAGATGAGCACTGGTCAGATGATGTGCTCAGTTTAACTTCTCATAAAGTAGTTCAGCTTATAGTTGTGTAAAGGCTGTAGATGCTTCCCCTCAGGAGCGGCTTGTGATGTCTGGGTTTATTACAAAAGCCTTTGGCAGAGTGTGGGAGGTGTGGGATCCAGCTACATCACATGCCGTAATTACACAAATGGCAATTAAAGGTTGCCCATAAGTACCCCTGCCCCAGCTTGCGGGATGTTCATTGTTTAATGGCTGTCATTAATTTAAATGGAAAATTGCATTATATTGAATAGTGAACAGTTATTGTCAAAGCTCAGTCTGGCAGTCCAGATGTAGCACTGTCCATGCTGTTTAATCAATCTCTTATATAACTGTAGGGGTTGCAAAGTTACTGCCTGGCTGAAGTGTAGCAATGATTTATCTGCGTTGCTACAGTAATACGTTGAAATACGTTACATAATATTGTCTGCAGATTTGAAAAGTCTTTAAAAAGTGTTGATTCAATTTCCTCAAAATGGTCCTAAAAGATATCAAATAATGTAGTTTAGTCTTTTCCTCTGCTAATTGCAGGCTGAGGCATTGCAGTCATTGCTGCTAGTTACACTATACTCATTGTTATATAATGGACAAGTGTTCACCCATTTTCTGCCAGCTATCCAGGTTGAGGTTGCATTAATTTAATCAATTATATCATAAAAATTATTGTTATACACTGCTGCAAAAGTGTGATATTATGATAAAAAATAATTCTAGCCAATGTCATATCTCCTGGTTTTCCATTATACCTTCATACTTTGGCCGCTGTGTTTGTAAAATGGGTATAAAATTGCATTATATGTGGTATGAAAAGGGTCTTGAAAAGTTTTAAAATCAACTTGGTGAACCGTGCAGAAACCCTGTGCCTGATATTATCAATAGGGATCTCAAATCTTGTGACTGAAGGGAAATATGTTGTGGAACAGAAATCTTTCATTGTTCCTTCCTATATTAATTTGTCCTGTTTGTGTTGACTGAGAATCCGACAGGCCAAACAGGATATTACATCCCATGATGTATACAGGGCTTCATTGCTCTCATATCATTTCACATAGACATAAATAACACAGTGCCGTCACAAAATATTCATTCCTTGACTTTAACCACACTGCATAAAAATGATAATATGCAGCTTACTTTTCATTAAGTACATGTTTTCACCATTTTTCATTGATAGGTTTCAACAATTTTCCAATATTAATGCATCCACACAAGTACGTCATTGAATTCTACATAGACCTGAGGTTCCCAGCGGGCTGAGGGCTCACTCTGTTTTCACTTACAACTTTAAATGTGGGTGACAATTGTTCTCCCATCTTTGCAAGTCCTGCTCCAGATTACAAGGTTGCATAGAGGTTTATCCTGGTAAAGATGAAAGTCTCATTGAGGCAAGCCAGTAGATTTCTGTGGATCAGTGACTAATAGGCCCCATTATTGTCTGGTACGCCTGCTGCTGGTACGTTCCTAGGGGTCGTATCTGAGGTTAGAGACTTGTTTAGGTTGGAGGACTCGTTTTAAAGAATGATCGAGAGCTATTGCGATTCCTTTAACAGTGGCACCCTGCAAGTATTAATAGTAATGTCTTGTGCCAAAGATACAGTGGTGTAGTGATTATTTGGTATTACAAATAGGGACAGGTGGATGTATGCAGGGAGACACTGCAACATACTCGCCGACTCTGAGCCATGTAAATATAGCTGTGAATGTGCAGCTCAGGAATGTGACAAGGATAGCATAGACAGTAGAGGCTGCAGGTCTGGAAATGAATCCAACAAGTAGACATATGCAAGCTGTAGGATTCAGCCACGTTGTATGACCAACAATTTTGAGCAAAACAGCCATTAAAACAAAGTATATTATCACTTAAGACCACCCTCCCTCTCTTTCATTGTTATCACAGTGTTTTCACAGTTCTCATTAGAGCCACCAGCGGCTAAATCCCTAGCTTGTCTTAAAATTTTTGAGTCAATGTCCTCCATTATATCTTCAGCGATTCTCTGAGCTGGTACTGAGAGAGAAAATATCAGCTCCTTGCTTATGCTGGTAGACTAGAGATTAATTTTAAGCCTTTACCTACGTGCTTAATGTGGTAATATTATATACCAAGTGATGAACAGAAAATTAAGGAACTCGCCAGAACACTTTGCAATCCTCTGAGAACTCCGTAGAGAGTTATAATGGAGGTGCAGTGCAGAAGGGGTGGAAAAAAGACTCCTCTGCTATCATCGCTGTTCAGCATACCTGTGTACCCTTCTTGCATTTCAATTAGTTGATTCAGATGCATACATTTTGATTCCTTTGACCAAATGATTGCATGCTGGTGGGAAGGGAAGAGTTTCCAAAGCCACAGAGAGTTAGTTATTGCTCCATTGTGCCTAATCTTATGTGATGTAGCCCTGATTCTCAGAATTTAATCTGCCTGATAACACTTTATCCCCTTTGATAAGACAATCCATATAAATTTGACAGATCAGGGTCACACATATTAACTGTCAATTTCAACTTTAGAACATATGAAAGGAAAGGATAAGGCTGCGGATACATTTTTCTTGTCAACAAATCCCACAAAAAGACCAAAACCAACAATGAATTGATTCAACATTATGATGCCCATGGGCAGTGTAGTTTAATCATGTCAATCCCCCACGCTGTCAATCCTCACTAGCACACCAAATGTGTATTAATCCACAGATGAAAATAGTTCCCATCAAATGCGATATTCCTGATTGAGTGACATTTGCTAAAACTTAGTGCCTAGCTGTTTTAGGAAATCACTGAACACTTTTTATAAAGGAAACTACATGTTAGTGACCAATTTTGAAATATTTATATGCCACAGATGGGATAGGGATGTCAAAAAGTACAGACAGATATGAACACATTGTTCATTTTAGTCTTTTCAAGTTGGGGTTTATTGACTAAAAATAATAAAAAAAAAATAGAATATTGCCATCTTTATATCCTTAAATGGAAACAATTTTAATATATATACTTTATGGGTTTCAAGTAATAGAGTCAATTCCTCACTGGTAGAGCAATAATCTAAACATAGTCACTTTAGTGACTAAATTGTCTCTTTGCCTGATTCTTCTCGTATCCTCTCTTGATTTTACCCAGGTTTCTTCACTCTACCATTCTTTGCTGTATCATCTTTTATCCCTTTCAATCACTGCCATTAACAAAAAAAGAGGCATATATAGAGCAGTTACATCCAGTCTGATGCTATAGAAATCTCTTGACTGACTGTGACATACAGTACATCATGTGCTCAGCAGTGTATGTGTAGCCTCGGGGAGCATCATATGCGTGAAGGCTTTCAAGCTTTTTCAATTCAGCACTTGAGACAACATTTCTTTGTCCTGACTCAGAGAGTATATGGTCCTTTTTAATTTGTGCAAATTCAAAGAACACAGAGCCCTACATGTCTGGAGAGAGAAAACCAGAGGTTCAGAGGTGTAGAGATGTAACTTGTAGATACATACAGTACATTAAGGGAGGAAATGTGATGTGTATCTACCAGACAGCAAAGGAAACTCGTTGGTTTCAGTCTGGACTCAGACCAATACAGTGGGCTATACTGATTAAAAAAAAAAATTTCACTTATGAATGGAAAGATATTCCAAGACTTTAGAAATAACCTGATAATATTAACTGTGAACATATATGACTTTACCTCAGAAAAGTATGTATATATGTCCATATTTAAGATGAAAAGAAAAGGACAGACGACATGTAACATTTGTACATTTTATTCATTCATGAAAAAAACCTTTTTTATATATTTTTTCAGGGTTTGTTTCCCCAGTGTTGTGCATTTCACAGTTTTAAATATCTGCCAGAACTGACCCATTTTCAAGTATTGGTGTAAAAGTCAAAGCTGAACACAAGAACACATACTGCTTTAACTATTTCAGTGCTGTATTTCCAGACAACAAACCAAACAAAATGAGAAACATACACAGTTGCTCATAGTATTGTATGTACTACATTTGGGGTTGTATTATAATACTGTATTATGTTATTTAATTTCTGAAAATTAGGAGAACAGCAACATGAACCCGACATGTGGAACATCAATTTTTCTTTTTCACGGGATAAAACCAATAGTAAAAGCCAGGAAATGAAGGCAGATGGTCCTGAGTGTGAAGTTGGGATGTTTTATTGGTATAAAAAAGGGATGTCTCAAAGAGGGTTAAATAACTCCATAAGGAGCTGAAGCAAAGGTAGCAGCCCTCAGAAGATCTGTGTTGGTGTGGGTTTAGGAGAGGAGGCTTTTGATCGCTTGGCACAGCCGTACAAGCACAAAACACTACAACAAATAATGTCCCACATGGCTACATTTGCATTTGTGATGTTTCTCTGGAAATACAAATATGCTAATTTAATTATCAAAAACAACTGAAAACAGGCCTATTATTAAGTGCCAAGAGGTTTTTGAATTAACAATATTATACTGCATAGATTTGGCTTTGTCCAATTTTGGCACTCTTTGTCCTCCATACAGCAAACAAACAATGTGCAGTTTTGTTTTTCTGTGGCTTAGCTAAGGAAGCACATAAAGCATTTATGAAGTCTGTCTGCGTTGTGAAGATAAAATACACATCATTAACACAAAGTCAACAGATTCAGACACACACCGAGAAGACAATTAGTGCCCTTTTCCTAACATCAAACGCCGTTGATAGTTGACAGGCACCCACTCAGTGACTTCAGTACTTCAATTTCTTTTTTCATATAAAAATGTCATCGCTCTTGTTTATCAACAAAAGAGATACATATATCATTTCCTGTTTATTAGTAGAAAGGTGTGTCTGTGCATATGGCTTCGTAGCATGTGTTCAGACGGTCCACGTGCATGGCTGATAAATGAGTTCACACTGCCAATGTGACACTGCTGTGACAATCAGATACCACACCAGGCCTGCTCCTTTCCCCTTAGGGTGTTTGTGTGTGTGTGTGTGTGTTTGTGAGGGGAAGCTCTGTCCCTGTTTTATGACAAGGGCGTAACCTTTCCTGCAGTGTGCGTGCGTGCGTGCGTGCACATGTGCGTGTGTGTCTGTGTGTGAGAGAGAGAGAGAATCATGACTCAACAACAGCAGAAGTGCATCAGTGAAACTCCTCATCCTCCCTAAATCCCTCCAATGGGATTTAACACAGACATGACCACACACACACACACACACACACACACACACACACACACACACCCCTTGCGAATGCGGGCCTCTGCGTGTCAAGGTTTAATTACATTACATGTAGTCCAGCTTGAATACTATCCACGGTTTCCGCAGGTCATCGTAAGACATTACGAGGCAGTCCACGCTACAAATGTCCCCACACTAGGGCAGGTGAAAGGTCATTGAGTTCTTAACATGAGCCCCAGTTTTTCTAAATGGATTCAGTTTGTTGTCACCTTCATATTTATTCCCCTCAGGGCCACTCGACTGTCCACAGTTTAGTTTAGGAATGTGGTGGCTCCTCTCACATGGACACGTTGCCACCCCTGACCTTTGCTATTTGACCTCACTTAAACCTCACCCATGACTCTAGCTGGCCCTTGCGTCCACAGCACGACTCGGCACAGTTCAGTCCATCTAGGGCATGTAAGTGTGTCACTGCAGATCTAATTATGACGGCAGTCCCCCAACTAGCCTCTTACTTCTCTTCTCCTTCTCCCATCACTACGACACCCTGGGACTCGGCCCAGGGCAGAGGCCATCGCGGTTACGAATGAACCGAGTTGAGCAGCGGTGTCTGATGAAGCCATGTATGGGCTTACAATGTAATTCTAATATCAACTGAGCCTTTTGCTAGCTAATTCTCCAAAGAAAGTAAGGCTGTCATTCTAGTGAACTAGCATACCATTAGATTTAAACTGGAAACCATTTCACACATGGTTAAGTAAATGTTTAAACGTTTTGGACGTTACAATGTTGTTATCTTCAGATGGATGTGAGAATGGTATTAATCTTCTTTTCTAACCCTCGGCAAGAGAGAAAATAAGCATATTTCCCAAAATGTTGAATATTTCTTTAAGGTTTTAGTAAAAATCTTAAAACCACATGCAGGCTCTGCCGAGTTAAGCCACACAATAATTCTGTTTTGTAATGGTAAAACAGACAGAATATCCTAAAAGACACAAAGAAATGTGATCTGAACCAAGTGTGAAGGGTGAATGCTTTGTTCAGTCAGTAGTAAAGAGATGCTAATACACTGAAACAGCAGCCTACAAATCTTTGTGAAATACATGAGCAGATCAGACTTGCATGCAAATTTCCCTCTTTTTTTTTTTCTTTTTTCTTTGGTTGGAGGCAAAACACAGGGACTTGGTGAGCACAGTGAACTTGCAAAAATGTTTGTAGCTTCTGTAAACTACAAAGCTCTGAAAGCCTCTGAAAAAACTGGCCATTAACAGAACAAACTCACAGAGCTCATTAGCAGATTTAAAAAAAGAGTTTTCATTTTTGCGGCTGAAGCCATGCTCAAAGATTAACATTTAAATGGGCATTATTTCATTTAATGTTGGTATTTAGCTGACCAGAGCTGTTTGTTTATGCGTGTGTATGCGTCGGTCTCACATTTGCTGGCGGTAAAATAAAGAGACGAGCCACACATTTCTGCAGCAGGAGCTACAACTGGCAAAGCAGGGAAGTGGGTCATCTATATGCCAACCGAGCAGTTGGGATCAAACTTGCATGCCTCCTGCTCTGCTTTTCAGCCTCGACAACAGATAAAAAGTGAGAGAAAGAAGAGGGGAAGGCAGGAGAGGAGTGAGAGGAGAGATTAAATATTGTAGAAATTAAATATAGAAAGAAAGTGGATGTTACTGATTTAAAGGAAGGCAACAATAATAAATACAATGTGTAATGATGAGTGAGTGTGTCAGATGAGTGGATGACAAAAACAGGGCATAGGTATCCTGCTGTTCTTGTACTCCAGTTATTAAAAGTTATTCCCCTTTTCTGACTGCTTATTAATTTAAAGTATTGATTGTTCAACGTGAGCAACGCAAACACTTGCTCACTGTGGCAAGACAGAGTAGGCAAGACAGGATGGATGACAAAAGAGAAGGGAAGGAAGTGTAAGAGGGGCCCTGAGATGAAGTGATACAGAGAAAGGAAAACTTGACGAACTTCTGACGTCGAATGCTACGGCCGCCATTAAATAGAATAAAGTTAATGAAATGAGGTTAACTTTGCTTTTGAGTACCTTTTGCTCAAGTTGTTGTTGGAAGTAGAGTTTCATGTGCTTAGTGCTATTGACAAGGGTTGGCTCAACTGGTGTTCTCTGTATGTCCGTCTGCACAGAGCATCTCTTCTGTTGCATAATGCACTTGAAACACAACTAGTTAGCCTGGTTGTATAACTGTGTCTACACATAATGCTGGTTGTACTTGTGAGACAATACATTTGTCAAGTAAATGCAACTGAACATAAAAAAAAGCCTAAATTTCAGACCCAGTTCTTCTTCTGTGGTGTCACTCATGTCCTAAACCCACACATGCCAGCAACAACAGTCTGGAAGAGAGGGGACAAATGAGCAAAATACTGCATTGCACTTTGTTTAAGGCTAAAAAGTTTGCAGTGGAAAGCGATGTAAACTTAAGGCAGCATGGATTGAATGTCTTGCATGTTTTAAAAACAAAACAAACTAAAATCTAGTATGTCACCCAATGCAATTTGCCATGTAAAGCACATGACAACAACAACAACAAACAAAATAAAATGCACTCTCTCCAAACCCATAAATAAAAACACAACTGTATATGTACACAACATTTGTGCATATCCATGTAGTAGCAGACATGGTCATGTAAATACTCCACCCACACTCACAAACCTCGTATCACTCGACCCAAAGAGCCAAAATATAAAATATAAAATTAAAAAAACTAAACAAAGAAATACCCTTGTTTATTATTTTTGCAATGACTTCATTTAGCACAGTGAGGCCCGACCCAGTTTGAAGGTAGAATGGTTGCAGTTTGTTCACTCCAGTTTTAAAAGTACTGTATGTTTAACTAGCCTCCGCCCTCATAGCAACAGCTGGTCTTTTTTTTTTTTTTTTTTTTTTTTTTTTTCAGAGAGCTGGTTTCATTTGTCTCTGTCTGTTTTTCTCTCTGAGTAGTTTTAAAATGTAAGAGAGGAGAGTAAGGAGGCAAAAACGGAAGAAAACGTATGTCAAAGAAAGGTTAAAGCAGTGAGAGCTGGTGAAGAGCAGGAACGGAAGAAAGAGAACAAATAAGAGATGATACTGTTAAAGTATCCAAGGCCAGTCTGGTCAGTGAAACAGGTCAGTATTTGGGTGGGATGACCACCACGGGGTCACCATTCTTTGGCCGCCACATCAGCACCTGGGCGTCATTGGCATTGGGCTTGACCATGGCGTTAGCAGGGATGGGCTCATTCTTGCCCAGGATTTGGGGCTGTTCCTGGGCCACGGGCTCGTTCAGAATGGCCCTGTGACCCAGAGGCTTTTCTGGGTCCACTTTGATGTGAAGCCGCATCCTCCAGCGGATTGTCTGCAGGACGAGCGTCTCTGAGGTGGCCTGGTTGATCGCCACCAGCCAGGTCGTAAAGCTCTGGTCGCGGTGGATGCTGCTAAGCTGAGGCACATTGCTGTCACTGACCGGCACGCCCCAGGTCACGCTGGGGTAGAAATTGTCGTTCATACTGACGGTGAACTTGCTGTCCTTCTTGGTGGGGCCTACGACAGTGCAGGTCTCCGTGGTGTTGCCGTACCATGGGTAGTTGACGCCATCCGAGTCACTGATGGCTTGGATCTTGCCGTCACGCAGGTCGGGGAGCTCCCAACTCGACCTGGAAGTTGACAGGAATCATCAGAAATAGGATCTTTAGGTCATAGTTTTGGTCATGTTACAATAACATTTTATTAATTGAACCAGGAAGCTCTCTGTAAACTGGCATGGATGTTCTCTTTTCTTTTCCAAATACCTTATATGTGCCTTGACCTGTCTGTCTTCTTTTTAGTGATACCAACACAAATTTTTTTAAAAACTACAAAAATAAGACCCAAGTTGTAATAAACTTGAATTATCCTGAAGGTTTAGCTCTTACACAATAAACCATACCACAGGATTCCTCGTGTAAAAAGCTCTCCTGTCTAATGCTTTCTGTATAAATATCTGTGCATTTGCATCTCGGTAATCTCCCTCCTGATATATCACTGTCTGTCCAACAACACATGACAGATGCAAGAAGTTCATTCAAAGCCTCACAGTTGGCTCTTTCTACCAAATTTGAAACAGCTGAGGAAAAATACAATACAACTATAAAATATTGTGACACGCACAGCGGGCGACGCTGAACGGCTTAAGTGACCTGGTACCTCTAGTCTGTCCACATATTGATTTTCTGCCTGCAGCAGGAAAAAGATTACCTTTTTTTCCCTGAAGCTGAGGACCAGCAGAACAGAGGAGATAACAGTGTGATCACAGCCACATGACTTACTGTCTGCTTGGCCTGGCCTCACATTGTGATTTATGCATTCACCCAGGGGGTGAGATTAGCATGTCAGGCATGATATCAGCTGGCCCTTGTGTGTGTGTGCGCGTGTGTGCGCGTGTGCGAATGTGTGAGTGCGAATGTGTGAGTGCACGTGTATGCATATGTACTTCTTTTTTTTTTTTCTCTGAAAAATCACTTAATCCTCTCAACCAATGCCTCCAAAACAATTTGCAGCAATCCATTCTGTCAGTGGCATAAACTCAGGTAACTCCAATACAATGCAAAACAGTTTGATAGCAATATCCAGCTTTTAACTGTATAGACAATATGGCCTCACAAGCACATTGTACTCATAAACATGTAATTATTTTCCTTCATTAGGTGGTATTTTCCATCAAAAGTTAAACACCTAAATGTCATTTTTTTTTGGCAGAAAAACTGAGACTTGGTCCTGTACATGAATTGCTCTGAAATTGTCATGGAAAAAAAAAAACTACATCAAACCCAGAACAAATCAGTAAGTGTAAATGGAAAGGAGGGTAGACTGCACACACCCATTGAATAACTTTGATCATGACTGGGGAAAACAATGCAGAGATATGGCTCACTTCCTGTTTGACATAACCAAATGGTCTGCAGTATGTGGTGTGAGTATTTGTGACAGAACCACAGAGATGTTAAAAAATGAATTCACTTCTTAAAAAAAAAAAAAAAGCAAAAGAAAAAGTGTCTCCCAAGCATGTCAGTTATTGTAAATGTTGCATGCACCCTAGTACAGTGATTCCCAGCAAGGGGGTACTAAAAATTGAAAAATTGAAACTAAATTTAAAACAATAAGTATATATCCACATATGGATATATACTATACTGAGTCAGCTGAGTAATGGATAAATCGTTGAAATAGAGCTGAAAGTGACAGATAAACTGTAAAATGGCTTAGAATATCATAATAATAAGCTAAAATTAGCGGCTACATAGATGACATAGATAGTGAAGTAGTTAAAAGTAATGGATGAATTGCTAAAGTAGATACCTAAAAGTAACAAACAGTTGAAACAGTTAAAATAAAGTAATGGATGAATATTCGAAAAAAATCTATAGCTTCTGCCACTAGTAGTACAAATGCAAGTGTGACCAAATCAACTTAAACGCTGACAGTTCAATTGTATGGAAAAATAAGTTTGTGTTATATGTTTTATGTAGTTAAGTAATATTGTAACTAAATTGACCATATCAGGAACATGATTGTGTTGAACCTGAGTTAATCTCAAGGCCAATAAAAAGGCTGGGAGCCACTGCTGTAGTACATGGTTGCAACTATTTCCTGTTCAGCTATGACTTTAACCTCCAGTTACAATAAGCCCTGTGCTCTACACATCAAAACTGAGAGCTCTTTAGCAAACAATTAACTAAGGCAATATCATCTTAAGCCAAAAACAATATGTGATATTTGAAATATTAAAGCCTTAGGCCTGTTAACTACACAAAGGGTTATTAGAAGTTTGCAAACAGCTCTGTTGAGAAATGGTGTGTCTTACTGAGAGAGTTTGATCATGACTGAAGCAGAAGCAGAAGCAATGTGGAAACACGGCTAATTTCCTGTCTCTGCAGCTGTGTTGCCATATTCATTTGCATGTTAAGGGCAAGTGGTTCGGAGTAACAAAATTCTGTTGATAAGGCATAATAAAGACTCAAGAGATTAAATCAAGTTTCAAGTACAAATGAAGAAATAAGGTGCCAATGCAATCAGTTACCCAATTACAGCATGCTTTATCCTCACCACCAGTGATTTTTTTGTTTGTACAGACTACAACATTACCACACTGCCCTACTAAGTTTTTATTTTTGGCACCTTTAAAGTTTTAGGGCAACATAGCAGGCCTCACCTAATCACAACACACATTGGTATGTGCATCAACATGTGTGCATGCCTTTTTATAAATACACACATACTGTCCAAACCTACAAAACTGTACCTCTGTGAAGCTGCTCTAAAAGACAGGGGCAGGAGGGGATACGATGAATGTGTCCAGAATCCTGAGCACATCATCCAAAGCCACCCGAGAAATCATCCACATTACCATCCTCATCTGTTCTGTCTGATTACGGCACACTTAAGTTTTATTACCATCAAAGAAACTACTTAGTATGAGAGTATGAGCAGCAGCGAGAACAGCCTCATCTCTTGCATCCTAAGAGTGACTTCAAAAATGAACATCAAGAATAAATGGCCTTGATGCACTCGTGAAGTTCTGTCATTATCTGCCTTTGCTAGGAAGAAAATTTTAATGACTTGAAAAGAATTGAATATGATAATGTATGAAATACATTGTAGAGCGCGTGAGCTACAGGGGCAGACAAAATAATGTAAACACAGCACGAAGAGGGGAGTTGCCTGTGCAAACACTTTTGCAAAGGTGGGTGGGTGCATTCCAACACCCCTATATACAGTGTAGTACTATATATAAACTGTATCTGTTACGTCCATGTTGGTTATTTCCAACTTGAGATCACGCTTCTTCTTTGTCACTGTGGTTTGTCTGCATCCACCATAATGCTGACATGATTTTTGAGAATCTCTCCATTTTATGTTTGGTTGCTGTAATTTGGGCGTTTCCTGCCAATAGAACTATGTCAGTTGTCTCATTTAGCCATAAAGCACATTATCATATATCATATCATATCATGTACTTCTTACCATTGCTCTTTAATAGCTGACAAATTCTGCTCAGCGGCATTTAAGCTAATGTGACCCTTTTGAAGCAGCTTTTGTAATTTCAGAATTTAAGACATTTAAAGTGATGAGTTTGTGTTATTTTGGATTGTTAGTACTTTGTGAGATCTTTAAAAGAATCTCTTTAGAGCTGTAATGATTAGTTATTAGAAAATTAATCGGCCACCATTTGCTGGTTCCAGCTTCTTAAATCGGAGGATTTTTGTTTTTTCTCTGTTTTATATCATAGTAAACTGAATATCTTTTGGTTTTGTACTCCTGGTTGATGATAAAGAAAGACATTTTTAGTACAATTTAGAAACACTTTATAGACTAAATGATTAATTAAAAAAAAAAAAAAGATCAGCAAACTAATCGAAAAATTAAAATATTCATTAGTTACAACCTTAAATCTTTCACAACTGATAAAATTAGAAGAAATGCATTATATTGACTCTCTGTTTCTTCTACTGTGAGCACAGTCAAGTACAGTAGACTAGAAATTAGTGACCGTGTCCAGTTCTAAGTTTTAGGCTTCAAAATGGGGAGCTACTCGTTTATATTATGTTTCCTGATTGAATGTTTTTCTGTGTTTCTCTATATGGAAACAGTCATCATTAACTACAAAGACAGAAGAGCATAACAATTCAATTTCAGCAAGCTAGAAGAGTAAATATTCACAATACAATAGTGCAGCTTGGATGAAAGGGGCAACGATTGTAAACACAAATGCATTTTACCAAACACATCGATCAGACTGGACTTTTGGGGGTTCTCTCACTTTCTCACCTTCTCACCCTCTCTCTCACACCGACACACACACACACACACACACACACACATATGTGGGGCCGTAAAGGGGTGGGGGTGTAGGGGAGGGGACTGGGTCTCTAATCTTAGACGTGCAGAACTCTAACATCCTCTGCTGCAGTGCCTACAGATAAAGCTTATTCTGGGTGCACGTCGGCTTGTGGTTTGCCCACTACGGGATATAAGATATGCAACTTGTATAACATATGTATGTAGGGAAAAAAAGCAACAGAGAAAGTGAAACAGACCAGTTAACTATCACTCAGTGTTATGAGCCTTTTTTAAAGCTGCATTTGTTGGTGTTTGTCTTTAACCACTGATGCAAAATAACTGTATTGACAAGCGGGAGGGATCTGACAGGTCATAGCAATTATTTTCCATCACAATGTCCTACTCCCATATCTGTCAGGTTTTGAAGTACTTTGTAGCCTGCAGCCACAGGCCCACATGCTGCAGACAGCTGAGCTACTGATTGAATTAAAGTGCACTTACAGACAAGTCCATTTATCTTCATTCTCTGTAAATATTATCTTCCTGACAACAGATGTTAATGCCTAATATTTTGCATACACAGCACACAGTGATGCTGGGAAACCCAAATGCAACCAAGTTTCACTACTCAATAATATTTCCACTTTAGAGTCATTTTAGCATTACTTGCAATACAAAAAACAGGAACTCCAACACTCACAATCCAGCCCAGGAAAGTACGCTGATATAAAGCTTCTCTTTTGGTGGTTGGAACTGACTCTTTGAAACGATTCTTTATTTCGAAATAAGTGGCTAATTTACTTAAGAGTAGGTTTCTTTTCCTTGAGGTGACACTGGCTAAATTTTTTATCTGCATAGCTGAATATCAGCAACTATAGGAGGCTTAAAATTCAAACTTGTATTCTCCATAATTTTTAGATAAAACACTTTTCAACTACTGTTTCAAACAGCGTTGGATGGTATATTTAACATATTCTTAAAAGTGTTAGCTAGCTTTGAACTATTAGTTTAGCAACTTTAACTTAATGGACAACTTTTTTGGTAAACAATCATGTAATATTTCTTCTCAAATGGCAGGCATTGCTGCTTGCTCTTTGCCATTTGAGACAGTAAACTGTCGGTCAGACAGAACAACACATGTAGGGATGTCACTCTGGGCTCTGTGAAGTCGTTAATGGCATTTTTTCACGTTTTTGACATTTGTATCCCAACATTAATTGGTTAATAGGAAAGTAATTGGCAGATACTAATTGTTAGTTGCAGTCCTAATACATGTATGTGAGAATTAAGATGATAGCCTGAAGGATTCCAGTAAAAAAACTCAGAGGCTAACATAAAAATATGATGAATAATTTTTAGGCAAACCTTTTTTTACTTGTATGTTACTTCATAGAGAGTATCAAAGGGCTTCATTCCAGCGTTGGGGTTCAGTACCTCAAACATTAAACCTCTGGGGGAGTCTAAACCCAATGTTCTCAACACATGCTCATCACCTAACAATGATGATCAACGTCTTTACATACAGTAAAAAGGGCCCATGATACTCACATCCCTTTGTTTCCATAAGTATTGTAGAACTCCATGTGATTACACGCTTGAATCCAGCCGATGGTCCATGTCTCTTGCCCGGCCACTGGCGGCACCAGGACCTGGGCATGAGCTCGGAAGTGCGGTGTCCGGTAGCGCAGGACCACGCTGTTTGATTCGTCGATGCTGGTGGGGTTGTTATCGATGCAAGTGTTCACCTCCAGGACGATGATACTGTCTCGGAAACTCTTGGGCTTACACCTGATACTCTGGATACAGCCCATTGCATTAAACAGCAACACAATCCACAACAACGTCCAGAGGTCTGGGGGAGAAGAAAGACGCATGGAAACAGCAAGAAAATCACCACAGTTGGATCCTCATCATGTTTCCCTCAACCAAAAAAAAAAAAAAAAGAAAAGCTTACCAGAATGAAAAGTGTTTATGTACAGAGGACTGTCTCATAAAAAAGCCATGCATCTTTGATCCAAAACTACTTTCAGAAAAGAAGAGGAAGAAGAAGAAGACCGGCTTAGAAAGTCTTTGTATTCGTAGAGCGCATGCTTTCCGGTGCGTAAACCCAACTTCAGCAAACAAGCGCAGGTGCAATACCGTTCCTTATCCGTGCATTGATGTTTTCATGCTGTCAAGATACAAGCCATTGCCTCTTATATGTGCTCTATTACAAAAAGACTTGACCATCTGGCAAACATGCATCCATTGGAAAGTTGCGCGTAAAAGGTTCAGGTTAATTATGAGCTAAATAATTAACAAAAACTACTAGTGTTACCTCTTAGTGTCGTATTGTCTTTTGTGTGATTCTTTATTTCATTAGAGGCTAATCCCCGGACTATCATCTAATGGTTAAAGCTCTATAGACATCCAGCTGGTGACAAATCTTACTTGAAAAAATGTTAAGCCGGACAGTTTTTAACGATAAATGGCAGGTCAGATTGAATAGAGCTGCCTAGTGTGCATTTAATCCGCAACAGCCTCAATTTAAAAAAAAAAAAAGAGGGGAAAAAAGTGTAATTAACGATTCATCAGCGTTACTGGACGTTATATTTTACGTCAATACAACATGTGTGGATTAAAGGTTCATGTTGTGCAACTGCATGAATTGTGGTCTATTTTTAACCGACAAAAACAACATGCAAAAAAAAAAAGAAGAAGAAAAAGAAGAAGTCTACCTATAAAACAGTTCACTGGAAAGTCTCCAGTGTCTTCAGCAGGGCGAAATCCTGGAGAAAATTCAGAGTGAACAGCGGCTCTCACAGTTTCTCGGTCAGAGAGGTAATTCCTTTATCTCCTTCACGCCGGCTCCCGTTATTTCTCCCCCAAGTCTATCGCCGAAAAATTATTATTTCACCGTCCCACAGGGAGAGGTAGCATTTCCACAAGCACTGAGATCTAGTCGAGCACCGTAACATCCAGAGGACACCGCCGGGTCAACTTTAGCACCCATTTCACCGGATCCATTCTAAACATTTAAAAATAAATAAATATGAAAAAACAACATAGCGGCTCTCTATGGAGAACTGCCAGCACATAGTCACACACAGGGCGAGCGAGCCGGCAGCCGCGCGGTCCTCTCTGTGATGGGATGCAGTTCAGCCTAAATTCCTGCACAGGCTGTCATTTCTCCGAGCTCGTCCCATCGCTGCCACGGCAGGTTCACCCCGCTACGCATTGGTCTATTTCAGCTGCCTGGGAAGCAGCTCTATAAGTATCTTTGACACGACACTTCCGCCCCGAGCTGCGAGCATGCTGGGAAATGTAGGCAGTAATGTTTGTGTGAGGCTGCGGTATATCGTCTCAAAGCACATTGTTTAAGCTGCCGTGTAAAAGTAGCTTAGATGTTTAGAGGGTAGGAGATGGTTGGCTTCTGTTCTAATTCAGCATTCAAAAAACTGACTTTTGTGCACATGCACGTTCAAATAACAATAGTCCAATTGCATAGGCTAACAATAAAAATAAAAATCAATTATTAGGCTATCAGTATTATCGGCCAGTGGCCTATATAATATTCTTTACTACAGGTTTTAATTTGGACATGAATTATTACTTAATATTAATTTCTTGATAATGGCTTAATTATCTGTTTGATTTTCTTTAGACTTCTTACATTGTAATCTTCAACTGTAAATGCAGTTTTGGCAATACAACTTAACATTAAGATTTATTATTTATTTATTTATTATTAATTTACTGTGCAAAGAGGTTTCGGGGCAGGTGTGATCAGTGTAATCAATAATCAATATGGTCTGTGGTTTGACAGTCATCTTTTATTCAGTCACAACACATTCATTCATTCGTTCATTCACTTGCTCTCTTGTTTGTGTGATTTGTATTTGGTCGCACAGTGGTAGGATATTTGAAAATCCTGCCTCCGTCTCCATCATGATGAAGAGCTCCACTGTCCCGCCGCTGTCTATTTAAGCACCTTGGAGAACTCCGCTCCGCAGCACAGCGCACCGCAGAGGCTGAATCGGGACTGTGCGTAAACTACGTCAAATCCGTACGGAGGCTTCACTGGCAGCGCCGCCTTGTCTTCACCCTTTGTTGGTGATTTTTGCCTGACTCTTAACTTCTTCAGCTTTTGCCTGCATTGCCTTATAGCTATAGGACTAGAGTCCCCTCTCCTCGCTGCCAGGATATCAGAGGTGTTGTGGAGACTGCAGGGGAGATTTAGAGTGATGCTGTGTGGTTCATAGCTCTTCATCCCTTCGCCGGGTAAGATGACAACACCGTGTCTTGCGTATTTCTTGCACCTTTTTCTACACTGAGCCTGTCTTTCTCAGAGGTACCTGTTAGCTTGGTAGCGCTGTGCCGTAACAAGATACGCATGTTGTTATTATATCTCCATGCTGTAGATCGGGTTTCTCTGGATTGGCCGAGGCAAATGCCATTCAGTACACTCTCCCTGTCCGCATGGTATAAACAGCATGGCCACCGCACATTCCAGTGGGTCTAAATATATCTATTAAGGCCACAGGAGGGGGAGGACTGGTGCATGGTGGGGGTTTATCCTGGGACATTTCACTGCCGTGGTGTACTCGCACCACTTGAATTATCTTCCGGAGATTGACAATCGGTTATTGCACCCACAGAGGCGAACTTGGCCCTATCCAAACATGCCCTCGAGTTACAATGTGAGATCCAGGGCGCGGGAGAGAAACAGTGTCCTGAGCAGACCTGAGTTCATGTCCTTGAATCATCAGCCCCTCCGCGGCGGCAGCGGCAGCAGCAGTGGCAGCGGCGGCGGCGGCGGCGGCGGCGGTGGCCCCTCTGAAAGCCGAGGCAGCGCGAGGCGACCGGGTCAAAACAAGCACCAAACAAGCCAGCAGAGTGAAGAACCTACCGACAGTGGCAGCAAGGACAGGAGAGAGCCCAGCAGAATGCCAGAGGAAGACTGTATGCAGCTGAACCCTTCATTCAAGGGGATAGCAATGAATTCCCTCCTCGCCATTGACATCTGTCTGTCCAAGCGCATGGGGGTGTGCGCCTACACGTCGTCCCCCTGGGGAGGCTGCCGCTCCATGGTCACCCTGTTAGCGCTCACAGGGCACGGCATCACGTGGATCATTGGCACTATCCTGTGTCTCACAAGGAGTAACACTCTGGCTGGACAAGAGGTCCTGGTCAACCTGCTGCTTGGTAAATGCCACATCACACTCACCAGCCTGTCCAAAACATGCAGTTCATCCATAAAGTGCACCTCATGCGCCATGGCTGTATGAACAAGTTTACACCAAGAACCAAACCACTAGAATGACCTGCACCCACAATCTTCCTTTTACTTGTGCCCACTTTAATTCTCACCTGGGGAATGGGTCAGCTGTGCCAGTCATGCAAAATAGTCCAACCATACAATCACATTTCCAAAGAATATACTAGTTTAATATAAGCGTTTACTTAACTTCTAAATGTGTGTGAACAACACTTTCTGTTTCTTTTTAAGTGTCCCACACAGTCTAATGCAATCCAGTGCAGTAGCCCCACAATAAGTACCTTTCAATCGACATCATCTCATGAAACTTTTGTTTAATTGTTGTGGTTTTTAGTGTGAGGTACATACTACTGCATATGATGCAGCCATACAATACAATCTAATACAGCCACACACAAAGTATTGCTGCGGAATTACAGCAATTGACCAAAGTTGTGTTTTGCATCACTTTTTTGAGTTGCATCACACAATGGTTGATGTGCTTTATAGTTTTAACTGCAAAACAAGCTGCCTTTGATCAATGCTCATTCAGAAGCGAACGGATTCTCAAACATTTCAAGGCCCGCCAAATATATTGAGACATTAAGCTTGTTAACTGCCCATGTTTGAGAAGGTTTTGTCCTGCGGGTCCATACATAAAAAGACCCTTGTTGTTTTTGATCCAGTATTGAATTGTTGCTCTGTCTCTGTTGGTGGTAATAACAGCGTGAAGAAGTAGAACAACAAATTTTATTTCAATATATTTCTGCAGCAAATAGCAGATGACACGAAATTGAATTTTTCACAATGACTGGGGAACGTGTGTGTGTGCGTGCGTGCGTGCGTGCGCACACGGGTGCACGCAGCCAAGTGCACATACCCACACACACCCACACACGCAGAGTCTTGACCCCCATACAGATTATTGACCAAAAAGCAGTACAAATCCCCTGCCTGTGGCAACATTGAGCTCTGATTGGAAGCCAGTAAATCTCTGGATTTGGGACACACTTGCTTTGTGTTTGGAACATTGTTCAACCCCAAATGCTTGTTCATTATGCGTTGGTCCAGGATAATTTTAGTCTATCGAGGTCTGTCAGGAGAAAATCTACGAACATACTTAACCATGGGTGGGGAATTAATATTTATTGCTTCTGATTTGTTTTCCTGTAGACTGGTCTGTCAGGATTGGTTAAATTCAGCCTACAGTTAAGCCCATATGAACTGTGCAGTGCAGAAATATTTCCCATATAGTGTTTAGAAAACAGTGTAGCCACACAATAACTGGGACTATCTATAGGACAACTGGACGTGTCAGAGGATCCAAAAGCAGACCTTGACTGTGCAGAGGATGTTCCCACCCTTATCAGCTGCAGTGTAGTCCGACTGGGGTGTTTTCTGCTTTCTTTCTCTGTATGACTTAAATTCCTTCAGTGACCTAATTACTCCACTTCTCAAAGAGTTTGTGTTTGCTTATAATAATGCAACTCCATTTGAAGAGTAGAAGAGTTATAAACAACTGCTGTGGATGATTCAGGCATGAAAATGGTGCTAAAGTGTCAAGGTTCTTTTTGCACTGATTAATCAACCTATGCGTTAAAGAGGCCCTTAAAGTAACTTAACATATATCAGCAATGACAGAGCAGTTTACTTACACTGAAAGTCTTTATGGCTTATACTGTACTTTCAGTTTTAGTATCTTCGAGTGTGAGAGTGAGCTGATTGCTAACGCAGTCTTTTAATGCATATAACATCAGATTTGTCCTTAAAATTTAGGGTTCAGAGTCACTTCTTTATAAAAATTATGCTGTTATTTCATTTTTATTTAATTCATGTTTTTTTTAAGGACAGCAGGCATTAATCAACATCTCTGTAAATGTGCCAGTTGGCAAATTTTCAGCTGCAGTCCTTTGGCAAGATGTTCTGAAACCAGTGAAGGGATAGTTCAAAATTACAGAGGACACAAGAGAGGAAGACCAGAAAGAACAAGAGCAACAAATTACGCATTCTCAAGACAGTGCATAAGCCATTCATATTTACAGATTTGCATGGGGAGGAGGCAGATGTGACTGCAACAATATCAATAACATTGCTGTTGCTGTTGTGCGAGGATAAATGAGGCAGAGTTTGGTGTGCTCTGAATGCCCAGCTCCCTGTGCTATAGTTGAGGCCTGCATGGATAGTGACAATAACAAACAGGCATGATTAGGCCATGCACACACAGCTGTTGTCTTTCATTAATTTTTCATTAAGCTTTGTGGAGCAGATAGCTCTGTATTTAGCATTATATTTCAAATGGCTAACCAGCATGCACTTCATTGCCTTGGTTTGGCTGCAAGATTATTCATTCATTCATTCATTCATTCATTCATTCATTCATTAAAGCAGCTCTGATCAATATTTTTATGTTAGAAATAGATCATGTGACCACTTGTATGTGAAAGGAGTCACTCATAGGGTTTTTTTACTCATTTTCTGGCCCACAACATTACTGTTCTTGGTCTCTGTCACTGTTCTTATCAGCGTCGCTTTTTGCCACAGCAGGCAGCCTTTTTCAGAAGAAATCCTCGAAAACCTCAGTGTTTGGTACCTGCCCAGCATAAATGGCAAACAATTTAAATTTGTGACTAGTTTGTGAACATCATGGAGCTCAAGAGCCAGATATTTTGCTCAATTCATAACCTCTGAATTGCCATTGTAACTAGACAAGTGTGCAGTACCTTAGTTTGAGGTAGAAAATGTTTTGCGTGAACTGATGAGAAATCACACATCCTGACAAGGGAATTTAAAATACCTGAATCATCTCTGCAGTGTTGAAATCATTACTAAAAGTAAATTAGAACAGCAGCAAAAGTAGAAAAGGTCGGAGATGGACTGCCAACCTCCAACCTTCCAATCACAGCCTCCTTTAAAATGACCTTTGCTTATCACCAATGCGCTCTGCCCTGATATGGCTGTAGCCTATGCTCATTATTTTACTCCATATATGACTGTACATCTGGCACCAATTGTCTGCAGGTTCATCCAGTGAACTTTTTTTCTGCAAATGATTTGCAGGCCACAGTGAGTCCATCAGAATCAGTGACAGACTAAGCTGTATCATTCTTGCTGCAGTGGGAAAGAAGAAACTGATCAGGCAAAGCATTAAGCATTGTGCTAGTATTCCATCATAGCTTGGTACTGAGAAACACAATGGCCATTGTGTCATTTCTTCACAATGCTAGTTGATTTGTGGCAGCCTGATCAGTTTTCTGCCCTAACCTGTTGCTCTTCTTGGAGTTTCCTTTCGCAATTTAGCAGATTCCCCTTGAACAGTGGATCTGAGTTCAGCACTGAGGATCTGACTTAGTGGGGGAGAGTGACTGCTCAAAACTAACTGTTGTTATTGTGTGATCAATAACTCTGTGCTGGCTGACTGGGGGCTGACTTCAAATGTGTTATCACACTGTGATGACTACAGTTGTGCTGTCTGTCCTGAAAACAGCTGCTAAAAAAATAATCCCCACATTCTTGGAGACTTTGGTCATTTGATGTGTTGATACCAAACAAACCTACCAAGACAAACTGATTCATCACTGTTGCTTCAGTCAGCTGGAGTCAGCTGGGCACCACAGACAGGCTCGCCCTTACAGCTGATAATATGATATGTCATTGCCTGGCTCACCTTGTGCCTCCCCTAAGTAATTTCAAAAAGTCGCCTGCCACAGGGCACCATGGGACTGCACCAGCCTCATTATGTTATTACTTTTTATGGGCCTGCCCACCTCTCCTTTGTTCCACAGTCTCTTCCTTTAGTATTTGAATTTTTTTTTTTTCCCACTGACCATGAAAATGATAGCACCTCACTAGCCTGCCTTTAAGGAGCTGTAATGGAATTTAAAATAATGGTCCCTTTAGGACGGCAAGTGGGCAAGTGGAATGAGAAGTAGGGCAGCATAACCAATATGTCAGAGAAACTGACATTATTTAGTGCAGGGTTGGTTGAGTGTGTGTGAAGATGGCAGACTTGAACAGAAGTTAAAGATGGCGATGGTAGGGGTATTTTTGGGAGTGCTATGGAGCTATAAAAGGCATCTGCAAATGTCTGGTATGTGCACTCAAAGCAAATCTTACTCAGTATTGTATGCCTTATCAGTTATTCTTGGTCACCAAGATATCATTTGACATATAAGTGCTATAGTTTTTCTCTGCTCTGTTTGAAGACTCTCAACATTATATAAGAAGTCCTGATAAAACCACACTGTTCCACCGTGACAATTTGCTCATTATCTGTATTTTGGTCTTATCACTATTGATCTGTTCTGTAGAGTCTACAGCCATGCTAGCAGCTCTGTGAGACTGTACTCAACCAAAAGGTGCTTTGAGGGAAATGCTAACACAAATGTTAACATCATGTGTGTACCAAATGTCATAACAGTGCATCCATTAGTTGTTGTGATATATCACTCAAAACCACAAATGTGAACCTCATGGCAGTGCTACAGGGACAGTCAGGACATCACCAATGTCAGAGGGATACATCATCTTGGAACCATGAATATCTATTCAAAATATTGTGGCAAACCATCCAAGAGTTGTTGAGATATTTTAGTCTGGACCAAAGTGTTGGACTGACCAAACGACAGCCCAACATTGCCATACGTTGCTGTTAGCATGGCTTAAAAAAACCTACCAGTGGAGTAGTGCAAGGATATGTTGATAAGTTCTTCAAGTCCAAAGTACAGAGTGGTACAGTTGCTCTGTTGTAGAGATTTCACTGCCCCCATGAAAGTTTATATGCTAAAAGAAAAAAACTTAAAATGAGGCAATCTGAGGAGTAATAAATCACTTGTGGGTTTAACTGCCCACAACTCAAGTTTTGAGCTGGCCATAACTTTTGAAGAGCCACTAATCAAAAAAACAACAATTTAAAACAAAATTAGGACATGTGGTCATGGAGAAGACTAGAAAAAAAAAATAGTTATTGGTGCATAACTATGCTTTGTCCAGTGGTGGAAAGAAACTGTATGTACATTTACTGAAATACTGTATTGTACAATACAACAAAGTACAATTTTTAGGTGCCTGTACTTGACTTGAGTGTTTCACTTCACTTAATTTCACTCTTCTACTCTACTACATTTCTGTTGAATATTACACTTTTTACTCCCCTACTTTCAGATAAAGATTTTATATTAAAAAATGGAAAAGCTTATAAAATATGATGCATTTCCATGGATTAAACCAGTGGTTTCAATCCTTTTTAAATATCAAATAAATTGACCTACTTGGGGTCCACTGTCCCATTTCAGACGTCTATGAATTGTTAGCAGTTAGCAGTGTAATGAAGTATTTTTATGATGTTGTATTGGTACTTCTACTTAAGTATCTTAATACTCCTCCCATTATAGCATCTCAACACAAGTTCTTAGTCTTCATTATCTAACTCAGTTTTTCTGTGACAGCGCTCATCCTTGACGTCATGACCGTGGCTGGAGTCCAGAGACTGGTGAAGCGCAAAGGACCCTGGGAGATGACACCGGGATTCATGGACTGCGTCGCCATGGACTTCTACTCCTTCCCTGCCGCTCACGCCAGCCGAGCCGCCATGGTCTCCAAGTTCCTGCTGTCCCACCTGGTCCTGGCTGTGCCGCTACGCATCCTGTTGGTGCTGTGGGCCTTTCTGGTGGGCATGTCACGGGTGCTGCTGGGGAAACACCACCTAACTGATATGGTGTGTGGCTTTGCACTGGGCATGTTCCACTTTAGTTTGATGGAGACTGTGTGGCTCTCCTCAAGCACCTGCCAGACTCTTATTTCCATAAGCACACTCAGCTGGAGCCCCTTTTTCTGAGCTCCTGGTGTAAGGCTATGCTAGCACACAAGGCTTACTTAATACATGAACACAACAATGTCAAGGACTTAGGTAGGTAGGTAAGTTATTTTTCCAAGGGTTTTGAAGTTCTTATTGCAAAAAGAGAAGCATTAATATCTTGATGCAGATGCTGGCTTGCATGTAACACCCAAGACAAGCAGGTCATAAGACCTTACAAGGCCTTTACAATGCTTCACAAATCCTTGTATCTTCAGTCAGATCTACTCACACACACCCCTACTGCTCCTTCATAACAAAGGGAAAAATAAGACAAATGTAAACTGGCAACAATTTGGTAGAAATGTACATGCAGGATTAAGGTTTTTGATTTTTTTAAAGATTTTTTTCTTCGTTTTAGATTTTTGATTCTCATACAGTTTGAAAGCCGGTATGATTCATCCATAACTGAACTTTCGATTTAATAAATTCTGTCTTGAGTTTGTGTGCCTCCTTCTCTTTACCATCTTACTTCCTTTTACATCTACTCTGTTACCTCTTCCTTTTTTCTCCATTTTTTTTTTTGTAAATGTTTTGCTTTTATATTGGATTAGTAAAATACTTAAACCATGTTGAACACTGAATAGAGTTTGGTGTAAGACTGTAATATTGGATGTGACACTAAAATAGGTGATTGTTGTTTGGATATTCCGCATTGTTCCTAATTGGCATGAAGATAATGTTTGCGTATTTCTGATCTTTTTACTGTATGTTTATCAAATATGAACTTATTTTTGTGTAAAACAAATGTCACACTTGCACAGAATTTGATATTTTTCTTACAGGTTCAAATATGATTTCCTTCAACGTGCCATTTACAGTCTGCTGTAATGAGCTGAGATCTTTTCTTATTGCTCCTCAGCTCTTTCATTTCAGGCTGCTGCCTAACAGATGATTATGGTTTGTCTGTGATCCTGATTCTATGCCCCAATAAACAACTGAAGCCTGCAAAGCAAAAATATCTGTTTGAAGTATCAGTTTTTAAGAATTCATGCCTTTATTTTCTGAATGTGTTTTTTATGGATATTTGAATGAAATTTGATTTTTTCTTTTTCCTTTGTGGCAAACATATTTCAGTGCATTTGGTTTGGTGTGTAAATACTGTTTTATGTACATTAGTTTAGTTTGTTCTATATTTCATGTTTTTACTTTGTTTTTCCATCTTATTAATAAAATGAGGTGGACTGTCAGTAGAATGTGGATGCCTTGTATTTTAAATTGAAATCTGGAAACCGTCTGCCAACCAGGATGAGGGAAACACTGTTTAACATAAATTGATGAATGATGTTTACAAATCAGCCAAAAGAAGTTTAAGTGCCTAATTATAAGGCAGCTTTCCACAATAAATTGGTGTAATTGCTTCAAACATCACATGGACTGTAAGGTATCACACGGTGCACAACATGGTCAGGAAAAGAAGTGTGGTCTTTCGAAACCTCACATTTTCATTATGATCTTTCCAAAAGGCTCCAACTGGTATCCATTTGACATTCGACTTCTCTCACTTTCTTCAGGTTATCATTTTGAATGTTTGGCCGTTCTCAGCCTAAATTAAAGTTTATAAATGCGTTCTACTTATTTCACAGAAAAAGAATGCACTTCACATGGAGCATCAATCTAAAAAAAAATGTGGACATCCACTATTACATCTTGGCAGTTCTAGTACAACTACTCTACAAGAGTGCTCTTCACTATGCAGAGTTCACTTGACATAACGCTTCAGTGGTTGGTTATCAACAGATATTGTTTCAGATTTTTCCATATGGTTGCCTAGTAACTGAATTACTACGATTTTTAGATCAAGTTGTTTATCTGACTGAGATTTGATCCAGGCAGCAAAAACATTCATGTACTAGTGCAACAGTATTTCTGACTATCATTAAGGCTGTGAGTCTTCACAGCTTTTGACACTGCTTTCCTGTCACACTACTCTTGCCACAGGCACTCTGACAGGAAACGACACCGATGCAATGGCGTGTGCTCTGAAACAGTTCAAATAGCAGGAACAGAAACTGCTTTGAAAATACTCTGGCAGAGAGAGTCAGACGGTAAGACTTTAAATATCTTTTGCTGAATTTTCAGCTGTCAGAGATTCTTACACGTTCCCAGGTTGTGTGTGCACAGTCAGCTATCAGAGTAAGTTGGCAAAATGTCTGGGGAATATTTGCACCATATTCCTCCATCTTCATTTTTGAAAGCTTTTTTTAATCGAGCAGTGCAGAGTAGCAGAGATAGAAACAGTGAGGAGTGCAGACATGACAGGCACATGTTCCCTAATAGGAACCATTTTCTTTTTGCAAATGAAGATACACACTGACATACAGTATCTTGAACATCAAACATCATTACCTTCAAGAACAAATGGATTGTTTTCAGGGACATTTACAAAAATAGAATGACAGTTATTAAGCTGCAGTAGTCTAACCTGACACCATTATTGGACTTTTTCTTTGTGTTTTCTCAAGGTGAAATAAAAGTTGAAGTCAAACAGCTTTCCTCACTCTGAGGCTCTGTGCTTTTATTCTGACCAAGATTATTTGCTTTCTAGCGGAATACAAGCGACATCACAGTTTGTTACAAGATCCAGGTTTGTTTGAATTCTGCACCAATATCAAGGCCTCTACAAGCCTGCGAAACATGTACCCAAAATATCCCTGTGAGTAAGTGCTGATAGTGCTGGAAGGCTTGTTTCCACATGCACTGAATCAACAGACACCACACTCCCTACTGTTATGTCTTTATGCCCTGTTTGTGTCATGCTCTTGGTTAAATATAAAATAGATGAGAGGTAACATTAGACATCACAACTTTACAGGTGCCACTGATCTCTGTCTATGCTGTAAGGGTGTAGCTCTGTGCGTGTTGTAATGCCAAACAGCTATTCTGGTGATTGTCACACATTTGCATTTTCCTTCATCAGGATGAAAAAAAAACAAAACAACTGCTATCTAAAAGATTAGCCCTGGAAGCACTGCAGGCTTATAAACTGTATTTGCCACTCGTCTGCAAAATGGCTGCATTAAAATGAAATTAACTGCTTTAATAAACATTTACGCTGCTTACACATTTATTTACATGATAATTCATTATTCTTTTTTGTCCATGGTTTAAATCTATATCTTTACAGCCATCCTGCTGTGAGATCCAGTATCTGCAGCCTTTGAGAGGATGGCTGAGGAAGGGTTAGACGAGGGCTCCCTCTAGAGGAATCTGCTTTATTACACGTCAGTGTTCCTGGAACCAGTCTTGACTGATGTCATCATGAATGCTGGCAATGCTGTTGAAAGTTGTTTTTTTTTTTGTTTTGTTTTTTTTATTAAAAATTTTATTGTCTCAGTTTTCCTAGAAGAGCTCTTTCAGCAGAGGTTGGTGTTTTCAGACTTTGTTCATTTTATTATCAGGTAAAATATAGACTAGGGTTCCATTGTTGTTTTAATGTAATATCAATTTATTGTATATTTATTGTTCGATTTTAGGTCATTTGTAGTTAATTCAGAGGCACTTCCTTATTTTCTATAGTATAACTATATTCCCACACTGGAGTGAGAGATCAGCAAAACATTTTTAATTGATTATTAGACCAATTCTTCGTAGCGTCATGTAGTTTAGGATGGAATCAGTCATACCTGGAATAAGATCAAAACCAGGATACTGATGGGTATGTGAACTTACTGACATTTTGTCTGTGTTCTTTATTGTCAGAGAGGAAACACATTTCAAAGCTCATCTCTCTGTTTGCTGTACATTCCTTAGAGATCACAGTTAAACTGAACATATTGTATAAGACAATGTCACATAAAACTGAAGCAGAGTGAAATGAAGGAAAGCCATTTATATACAACAGACACATTTGCTTGTGGTAATTAATTACTTTTTCATCATTCTTACGGGAATTATGAGTCTTTTGTGCCAGCAACTGAAATCTGTAGAAAACAAAATTTCTTTTGGAAGAAGATGGAACGAAGAGCCAATGAGGTGAAGCTGTGGCAACAGAGATTTAATTATGAAATCAAAGTGAATGCACCAGACATTAGAAATAAATTCTCTTTACATGAGACCTGAAATAATTCATTCTTGTATTAAAAAAAATCAATTTAAACCAAATACTGTTGAGGAGTTACTGAAGACTAAACTAATACTTACTTATCACTGATGCACTCAGGATCATGCAGTCACAGAAGTACCAGCCATTCAGACTTCTTTTAAGGCTATGTTCTTTTAAATGCACCAAATGTTGCTAAATAGATTATTTCCTGTTAATCAGAAGTAATCCCACTGACACCTGGTGCTTATCAGTAGCCTACATCACAATGTACTGGCGTGAATCCATCACCTAAGAATAGATCACATCACTACTGTGTTATTCAACCGGGGGTGGAGAACAAAACTTATTTATTTTCATGAAGATGTTCAAAAGTATTGCTTCAAGTACTGAAAGTAGCAGATCATCTTACTCACATTCATATACATTTTGACATTTTAAAGCTAAAGTATTACTCTGTTGTCATTTTCTGAATTTCCCATTACATACTGTGCAGGCAGGTGCTTGGAAGATGGGATCATCCACAGGGTGGGTATTTCCGTTGCATGCAAAGCAGAAGCAATGCATGCAATGTTCTGAGAAAGGAGATACTAACATGTGTTCCAGTCTACTCCAGTTACTTTAGTGTGTCTGTCTTCTTCCTTTCCTCTATGTTAGAGTGTCTGTTTTATCTCTACTTGCATACTGTCAATGTCACACAATCATGTCAGAGCAGGAACTACATGTATATAGTGAGCTGGTGGAGGCTGATTACTTGTGTACGCCTGAATTTGGTCATGTTGAACTCTTAGCAAGTTGTACGCACACCCACATATGCGCACACAAAGACAATTTAATGCCTGTTTTCCTCACAACTGATGCTAGTAATAGACATTACAGGGTCACAGGGGGTGATCTATGATGTCATGAAAAGTTAAATTACCATAATGTGTCTGAGTTTCATAGATACCCAGTGAAAACAGTTTAATGGTCTGTCTGGCAGCTGTGGTCAAGCCTCAACGAAGGCTGTGGCTCAGCTGGTGGAAACAGGTTGATCATATATGATCCTGAGCAAGGCCCGAACCTCAATTGCTCCCAATCACAGTGGTTAGGCCAATGCCTTGCATGGTAGCTTCCCAGCATTGGTGTGTGTGTGTGTGTGTGTGTGTGTGTGTGTGTGTGTGTGTGTGTGTGTGTGTGTGTCTGAATTGATGAATGGGTGCCTTGGATAAAAGTGCTATAATGCAGTCCATTTACCAAAGCATCCCCATCCAGATATATTAGAAGAACAGAGAATCTATTCAGACTTTATCTGTGAGTGCCACCCTTCATTCAGGCTAGTGCAGTTTCAAGTGATTTACAGATGACAAACTGATAAGACAGCACAAATAAAAACAGTGAAACAATTTGAGACTAAAGAGACTAAATAGAGAGAACATATTTTATATTGATCAGTTACTTTGTGGCTGCAACAGACAAACGATCTCTGAATTTTTCTTTAAACAAGAGATAACACTAAATAATCACACAAAAGTTGGCTATACTCCCAGCTCTACCTAATCAGCATTGATGAGATGCTACCTATTCAATCTAATGGCATTGCCTTAATTAATGCAAATATGCATGTACTGTCAAAGTAAATTTTTAGAGTTTTATTGCAGTCACATTTGCAGAGAGGAAGATGCTGCAAACACTGCACACATTCTGAAAATTGTACAGTGAATATTCATAGTTCTATCTATCTATCTATCTATCTATCTATCTATCTATCTATCTATCTATCTATCTATCTATCTATCCTATCCACTATCTATCTATGTATTGAAATTAAGCAGCAGAGGCGCTGTTTCCTTCCTAACGTCGTTCGGTGACGTCACACGTATTCAGCCGAGCCGATCCAGCCTACACTCTGCCGTGTTCATTCTCAGGCCGGGTAGGACCCAAGCAACAACACAGCTATCGGTTCAACCTATGAAGATTGGGCTTTTACAATCGCCATCCATCCTTTGAGTAGACAAGATTTTGTGGAAATATATCACTGTCGCTAATAAGAAAATACCCTAAGTCGTTGAATCGGTGAGTTATGGACATGGATGGTTGTGCTACATCTCCAGTTTTGCTTGTCTACTCCGCTGCCCAGTTTTATTGTTGCTTTGTTCTGGGCAGCAGCCATTTTTAATCGCCTTGTCCTACATTCCCATCGCTGTGTTCAGACCGTTCTGAAAGCCAAGCTAGGTTGAAAATGTTAGCTTAGGTTTCAGTGTTTGGTTGAAATTTGCACTAAAATACAGTGTGTTTTCTCATGTCAAACACAAATGTAAATGCACTGGAAACCAGCGGCCTGTCAGGGTTGTTTTTGGATCACTAGACTGGAAGTTTAACGGAATTGGCGTTTCGCTAGTTTCGTACAAGCTGCGATTGTCGATTGCTAGCTCATGCTAAGTTAGAGCAAGTGGCTGTGTTTTGTTATATCTGCCCAATAGCACAAACAAACGAGAAATAGCAATTTTCCTTGTATTTCCACAGACTAAAATATGGAAATGATCATGATGTACAGCTCTTCAGGACCTTGGCCACTAGCACTTGATGTTTACATAGCCATTTTACTATAGCCACCAGCTAGCATATTTTAACAAGTGGTGGTCACCAATTACACCAAGGGTCCTTCTTAACGTTTGTGTTGTTATGTTACAATTTAAAACAATGTTGGATTATACTCTTTAGAATCAGATAGAAAGACCGCGACCGTTTATGTGTTTTATCTTAGCTACTCAGTGAAATAGGTTGTATTTTGTTTTCGAGCCGCGAACTGGCTGGTGTCAGTTTCATGTGCTGGATTTAGCACTAGCTTTCACTGAGGTAACGGCACTTATAACTGATGTTAACGTTAGAGAGGTCAAACATTATTTTGCGGAAAATGTATCTTATACATGTAATATATTCACTTTTAGCACTTATGTTATTTTCTATTTGTTGTCTGATGGAAATAACGTTAAAAATGTAAACAAAGTCAAGAAATTGATAACGTTAGCTGTCATTGCGTTAGCTTCCATGGCTAAGCTAGCGTCAACTAATTTTGTATTTTGGTGGTCTTTGTAGAAATTCTAGTTTTCT
Source organism: Seriola dumerili (assembly GCF_002260705.1). NCBI lineage: Eukaryota > Metazoa > Chordata > Actinopteri > Carangiformes > Carangidae > Seriola > Seriola dumerili. The sequence continues at coordinate 880,917 of NW_019175644.1, forward strand.
TTCTTAAGTTAACATAGGAGCATATGGCAGGATTGGATTTAATGATTACCTAAACCACCGTGGTAGACATATTTTTCTTAAGAAATCCCGGTAAAACGCCTATGCGGAGCTTTAACCGAGCGGCCTCCAATACGTTATTCATTGCCTGGTTTTCGACTCAAACGACGATATTTATTTGCATAGGTTTGTGTATAAAATATTCAAAACAGCAGCTGTGGACGGTTATCTCTTCGCTAACGTTATATCAACCATGAAAGAGAATAATTTTGCCAACTTTTTAATGCGTTGTGTCACCCTCTACATCTTTTCGCATATATTGTTTTGATAGTTTGATTAAGCAATCACTTTTGAAATCTGAGCGCAAGTAGCCATCATTAATATGTTCACCTTTAAGACCATGTTTGGTCATATAATCATCACAATAGTAAACCAGAAAAAACACTCCAACTGATTTGATTATCTTTGTCAAACATATTTTACTAAAGATAAAAATAATTTGATTGCTTATGTATAACACGTTAAAATAGCTTGTGTTATTGCTCTAGCTAAAAAATGTCACTTGACTATTTTGTCAGATTTAAGTTTATATAATGGTAAAAAAACAAAAAGAGGAAACTTTTCATAAGTTTAAATACTTTATCCAAAAAAAAGATACCTGGGTTTGAATAACTTTGAAGTGGACAGCAGATAAACATCAGTGAATTGCATAATTTTGTTTATTCACATGTTTTGTGTATTTCTGTAATGTTGTTCATGTGATTCAAGTATGTCCCTTTATGGTTTTGTCAAATGTGACCTGTTCATTAAGCACTAAGCTTACATAAGCTCAACCTGGTGCTTGAAGGACACGGTTCCTAATAATACATATGAGCCACAAGTCAAATTAATTTCTACAAACATCACATAATTTCTACAAAGTATCTCAGTAGTAAGGGAAGAATAGATGGAAATGAGTTTTAACCAGGAAAGAGAAGGGATTCTTGGCATGGCAACATCATGACGCTTACTTCCTGCCAACAAGAACTTTGTCCATCATACTTAATTTTAGTGTGAATAAAGTATTAAAAATGTCAGGTGATTACTCATTTAAGGTATAAGCAGTGGAGGGAAAATCCACTTGTAGAATCTTGAAATTAGGTCAAAATAAATAATCTGCCATAGTGAACATTAAGCAATTATATCTTGCTCAGTCTTACTTAAGAACTTTTCATATGAACATATGGAGGACAGCATGTCTACAGCACTGATTTTAATCACAGCTGGTTGCAGTAGTTAAGTGCACTTTGTAAAAAACAAAATACCACTAATGCTACACAAAGAATTGTGCCTCTTACTTGTCTGAGGACAAGTTGGATGTGTCTCTTGCCCTCAGGTCAGGATGTGTAAAAAAACAAAACAGACAAATGACAGTAACTGCTTCAAAATAATTATTGATTTTTCTCAACATGTTGTATACCTGAACACAAAAGGTATTTTTTCATGTGGTTAGAATACCTGCTTCAAGCCATGCTGTGGGTCACTGTGCTTAGAGCCAACATACCACAAATGGTTTTCTGTACAACTGTAATGTTGCTGAGGTTAGGCTGAAAACGCTTATGGTCTCTGTGTGGCCAAGGCCATGACATACGGAAGTACTAGTGCCGACAAAGGATGAATGCGTCACCTCACATTGGCTCACATCTTTTGTTAAAAGTTGCACATGGACACATTGCAAAAACTACGAGGCGCCCATCCGACCACTAACATGCAGGTGCATACTACACCTGTGTAAGGAAACTGGTCAGTTTTTTTCTAATTTAAAAACAAAATGGAGAATCAATCAGAACAAACTATCCAATCATACTTACCCCAGTTTTAATCTGTTCGGATAGCCTCATCATATGCTGACTATACAAACAGAGCATGTCTGATTTAAAACTTGCAGCTGGTTTCATGAAGTTTTGCTTTGCCTTTCTTTGCTTTGCACTGTTTTTTCCAGACCATGCTTTGCTTGTGGAAGAAAAAACAAAAAAACTTAAACTTGGGTAAAATACTGATTCAATTGTTTGGACTGAAAAGACATTCAGAAAGCACTCTCTAATCTTCTGCACAGCTGCACGTGCTTAACTGGCACTGCTAACTATGTTATGCGCATTGCTTGGAAGTTGAACTCTTAAGTGTCAAACTGCCTACACTGCACGACAAGATAGTGAACATTTACTTGACTCTTAATTTTAGCTGCTGTGCTTTAGTTTCATGGGTAGATTTTTATCAGCTGTAGCTAAACAGACAGGTAACCACAATCACAAAAAAGTTTTATGATTTAATGCTGCCATCTCAGTGCTATGGAGACAAGTGAAATTTTGTTTGTGATGCTGAAAGCTTGGAAAATGACATTTGTGACCTGAAAAACACTATTGCAGCTCAGATATTTTTTGAAGTTTTTAAAAACAAATTCACAAAAAGCTGTTTTCAGGTCTTTATTGAATCTTGGTGGAATTTAGGGTCCGTATTTAAATAAATTGTATATCTGAGCATAGTGTGAATTTAAGGTTCATTTATGGATAGCTTTTGGGTTAATATTTGATCAGCAGTGTTTGTTGGCTACATGGTTAAGCCCACATAAAATAACTGGTATAGTTTCTTGACTCACCCTATTGTCAATCATTTGGTCTTACATTTTAATTTATTTTATTTATGCTTAAAACTTTGAAATTGTGACTTTGTGATATCTAGACTTAAGGTGGAAATTTTCTCTTCTCTTGGTAGAATCAGAAGGCACTGGGAAGAGGCGCAAAGAAAAATTTCCATACTCGATGACATTACATCGCAATGTCCGATCGTTTGGGGCAAATAACCAAGTCCAAGGATGGGAAAAGCAAGTATTCCTCACTCAGCCTATTTGACAAGTACAAGGGGAAATCAATAGAAACTCAGAAAAACACAGGTACGGTGGATTTGTTTTTGTTTTCTCCTTTTGCTTACCTTATATCAGTTACCCTGTTTCAATAGTTTTTTTAGTCTCAGTTCCCTTGATTTATCTACTTGTGTTTTCTCTCCCAGTAGTTCCGCGACATGGCTTGCAGAGTCTTGGCAAAGTGGCCACAGCCCGGCGCATGCCCCCACCTGCTCACCTGCCGAGCTTGAAGTCTGAAAACAAAGGAAACGATCCCAACGTGATTATTGTGCCCAAAGACGGTACAGGATGGGCGAACAAGCAGGAACAAACCGATCAAAAGAGGTAAGGGAAAGAGAACGTATTAAATACAGCAAACTACCCTCTCGTGTAATCATTATGTCAAAGTTCAGATAAATCAACTTTGATACAAGTTGTTTTTTTAATTAATTTATACGCTAAAGTAGTATTCTGACTAGTTTTTGGTTTTCAAACACAAAGATTTTGTACACAAGTTAACTACACTGGGTGCAGTGTAGAAGCACATCTCGAGAGACCCTCTCTCAGTAGCATCAGGAAAAGTTTTGAGCTTTGTAATAGTCTGCTGTTACAGCCGATAGCTTATACGTAGAGATAGTTGTTGCATTTACTCCTGCTCAGAGGTCCAGTATATCTACAAATTAGTCAGTATCTGCAATTTTCCAAGACTACCTGTTTTTCTTTTTCTTCTTTCATGTTTGTAGTTCTATTGCATCAATACCACAGCTGCCGGAGTTGCAGCCGCAGCTGGCTTTACAGAAATCTGTCTCCAATCTTCAGAAGCCCTCACCGGTAGCCAACCAGGAGGTGTGTATGTGTAGCTATAGTTATGTTCAACTTTAGGGCATTCTTTTGGTGATTTTTACCACCATAAAGATTTTGATAAAACTATTAATGCAACTATTGGAATTTGACCTTGGTTTTCTTCATTTTCAGAGCACAAACACAGGTGGACCAAAGCAATGGGCCCAGCTAAATGGAAAGGCAGTAGAGCAAGATGGTGAGTCATCTCAAATTTATCTTAAGTTGAGAGTTGCATTAAAAATTAAATGACATGCTAATGGTAAAGAATATGCTCTCTAGATTGTGACCCCATATTTCTTTCCCAGTTAGTACAACAGTCTTCTGTTTGTGTAAGTGAGACAAACATCTTTCTTTGTGTTGCTTCTTTTAATGCCAACATCAGGTTCAAGGGCCTCAAACCGACTTCAGCCCTTCTCTCACGAGGAATTTCCCACGCTGAAGGCAGCTGGAGAACAGGACAGGGCTGGCAAGGAAAGAAGCGGCTTCGATCCGTCGTATGGGCCAGGACCAAGCCTCCGCCCCCAGAGTAAGTCTCAACTCTCAAGAATTGGCTGGCGGTCTCCAAGATAAGCTAATGTCTGCTGGAAAGCAAATTATTAAATTGGCAATGAGATTTGTGATCCTGTCTGGACACTAATGATACTGTTGAAACACATTGTTGATAAACTAAAAAGAAACAAAGTCCAGTGGTAGAGAGACAAAGGGGTTACAGAAACAAACTCAGTTTCTATAACCCAGTGCTACATGTCTTTTGATATCATGTACTTGTGTATTTTTAAAGCAAGTAGAACTCCATGACAGACATGCTGACATACTTTTCACTGTCTCATCATGGAGATGAGGATAAAAACAGTGTTGTATTAGTTAGTAAATCTCCCTCCCCACTTCAAGATGTGACGAGCTGGAGGGAAGGTGGTGGCAGGAACCTTCAGCCCTCGTCCCTGACCCTCGGCCTGCCTGCAGATCCTGAGGGTAAGCTCACTGCCCTGGGTGAGACTGGCACCCCTCCAGCCTCATCTCACCCCTCCTCTGCCACCGGCACCACCTCTTCAACTGTAGTGACGGTTCAGTCACCAAGTGTTGACCCCAAGGAGCCTTCCCTACGACCCGCCCAGCCTGTCCGCAGAACAACCGTCCCTACTGCCTTGCAGTACCAGCTTCACCACACTTCAACTGCTGTCTACCATGACATGTTGCCCGCATTTGTAAGTACAACATGGCTCATATGACTTTCTCAGGCGCTTGTTCAAAAAAAGCTTCAAAGACCAGGTACTTGTTTTAGTTGTACATAGTCAAGTTTTGGATGAACTCAGAAACAGCTCAAGTCCCTTTGTTGGCAATTTGTATTTCTGCCATGAACACTTGTGTCATCCTGCTGTTTTCAGATGTGCTCTAAAGAGACACGTGAAGCCCCAGGTACAGAACATGTCCCTACCACCGTAGCAGCCCCGGCCCGATTTGACAGCAAACCCACTTTTAGACAGAGCTATGCCAAACCCGAACTTGTCAAGTAAGTACATTCACAATGTGAGAACAGTTTGACTAAGATGTTGTGGCATCTGGCAATTGCTAATGTGTCTTTTTACCATCTCTAATTGCAGTGGTGATGTGAGAAGAGAGAACCGCTTTGTGCGCGCTCCACCTCGACTCTCCTCTCAGCCTATCCGCAGGCCTGGTGACAGACCACTACGCCCAGCCATCATTAATCCAGAAGACCTAAAGGATCTGGATGAGCTTGACAATGACTGTGAGGATGGATGGGCTGGTCAGTATTTCTTAGACTTATGTAATTGCCTCCTGCCCTCTCTTTTAGTTAGGCCAAATAAAATGGTGACTTTGGTTTCAGCTGCATTAAGTTTCTTCGTCAGCTAAGTAAGCTACAAGATGAAAATATTATCACTTGCTCTGGTTGGCATGGCAAGGTGACTTGCATTTTAAGGATTTCATCCAGCCAGATAAATGTTTCTGTGTTTTCTTTTTTGAGTGTATGGATTTATTCAGACATAGATTTCTGCTTTCTCAGCCGAGATTGATGTTGCCTCTACTAGTTTTGTAGTCTATGTTCTTCTTTCTTTAACCTGTAATTTTCTTTAAAAACCTTCACAAGTGCATCACATGCATTGCTCTTTGCACTCTCAAGATCAGTGAAGGGAACTGACTTTGCCTGCTCATATATGTACTGCTTGTATCATACCACTCTGTATAAATCCTAATTGTACAATAAAATTCAAGTCTGTGTTGTTAGTAAGAAGTAAGGACATACAGATGGGATACCAGGGCCTGTTCCCAATGGTCTACATCCAATGCCGCACCACACTTGCTGATGGTTTGTTGTTTTTCCAGGACTCCATGAGGAAGTTGATTATAGCGAGAAACTCAAGTTCAGTGATGATGAAGAAGAACACTTACCCAATGATAAAAACAAGATGTGGTGAGATCTCTTTCCTCATAGCTCATTACTCATCTAAACACCCTTGTTAAAGTGTTTAAGTATTGTCCTTACTTAAAGGGTTCTTGGTTTCAGGACTGAATGGGAGAGGGAGAGAGAGAACCTGCGTGACTGCCAGTCCTCCCTAAGTTCAGGTGAGGCTTCTTACCCCCAGGAGGGCCCTGAAGAGAATTATTCCTACCAACATCATCATCAAGAGCCTCCCAGGAAGACCAACGGCAGATATCTCTCAACGGACACCCAGGTAACCACACACAATGTTGTGTTTTCCATCTTCATTCATCCTCTTTTGAGATTACTTTTCTAAAATTAACTCATTATGATGTTACATTTAAAACACATCTTGTCCTTTTATCCCTCTTTGACTGGAGAATAAAATAACACTACAGAGCATAAGAATATCAGTGCGCGTTCAAGAGATGGTCATTGAGATTTGAGAGAGATGACCTTGCAGTAACCATAGTGATATGTGTCTGACTATGTTTTACTTGCAAAGCCTTTTTGCTTGGCAAGTGAAAAGGATGTGATAGACACAATGGAAGAACAGATTATGCATCAGGTTTTCGGCCATTTTCATGTGGGAAAATCTGTCAGACTCTTTGCCTGAACAAGTCTTCAAGGTTTTTAAGTTCTCAGTTAGGGTGGGTGGACTTGGCAGATTGAGTAATTTATGGTATTCTTAAGGCCTAGCAATCTAAGGTGCATATTATGTAATGGTTATTTTCCAAGTATAAATCTGATGTTGGACCTTAGTTTCTTGTTATTCATTCCCATTATCCCATGTTTCTATAATTTAGAGGAATGCAACATCTTATATACACTTTACTGAAAGGTTAACATGAATTGAACTTTCAGGATTCGTTTTGAAGAAATGGACATGGGTTTAGTTTTCTCTGATAAAAACGGTAAATTAGAAAAAAATTGTTAAAGCCTTTTCTTTAAGGACACATTATTGATAATCTTTAAATATACTTTATTTAGTATATATAGGATAATTTTGGCCAAATTGGTCAAGGAGACACACCCTCTAAAACAAAAAATAAAACCTTGCATTTTTGAGGGTTTAGTCCTGTGTTTTCAAAAACAGAATCCATTACATATATGAACTGCCTCTGTTCCATCTCCAGGCCCAGCAGAAAAACCAAGGTGAGCCACTGGCTGACCAGGAAGATCACCGTCAGTCGCAGACTCAGGCTCCTGCTAGGGCAAAGTATGTGTCACCCGAGTTGTCAGAGGCTGTTGAGAGAGCCCGCAGGCGCCGGGAGGAGGAAGAGAGGCGTGCCCGTGAGGAACGCCTGGCTGCCTGTGCTGAAAAGCTCAAAAAGCTGGACGAGAAGTTTGGGAAGACTGAAAGGCAGATGTCAAGGACAGAGGAGGGCCAGAAAGAGGGAGATGGCAAAGAAGTCCCACTATCCCCAAACAGGGAACAAAGTAAAGTCCACCCTGAGAACTGGCAATACAGCACAAAAGGTAAAAAAGAGAACTGCAAAAACATTTGCATATTTAGGCCTTCATATTTTATTTAAGTTATGAGCACTATTGAAGAATTAAAATTAAAATTCTGGTCATTTTTGCAATCAAATGGTTCTAGATGGAAGTGAATGTCCTGCAGACAACTCTCCTGGCCATAGTTACCGTGAGGAACATGGCTTCTCTACCTACCGCGGCAGCGAAGATGATGGACAAGAGCCCTCCTCCCCCTCAGGAGACTACAATGCACGTCATGCCTCCAAACCCATCCCACCTCGTTTTCAAAAGCAGCCACAGCACCACCAGCAGCAGCAGCAGCAGCAGCAGCAGCAGCAGCAGCAGCAGCAGCAGCAGCAGCAGGTGAGCGCCAGCTGATGCCCCTTCTAACCAATAAAGTCCTAATCCCAGACTAATGCGTCAATGTATTAGTGGCTGCTTTGTGAGAAGAGGGCTTTCAAGAGTTCACAGAAGCAGGGATTGTTTTTTAAGGTTAAAGTCATCAACATGCAGACATGAAAGGCAGTGAGCCTTGTGTAGGGTGTTAACCTATTTGACTTTGATTGGATTATCCATTGTTAATTCTTATTCGGGTTTTTTTGAGCTAATATCCTTTGGTTCTCATGTATGAACAGGAAAATGCTATGCACAAAGGGTAGATTGAATAACTTTGCTTTTCATTTCATCTTAATAGGTGTTGTTAAGCTTAGAGTGGCTTGTTTCACAGAGGACATGGCCCAGTAGGAAAAGCACAGTTGTAATTAACAAAGGTGTAACATTAGCAATGGTTCTATCTTTAATGTTATTAAAAACACCTGTGCTTTTCCTGCAGTGTCTTCTGTGAAAAGGGCCTTTTGCTAGACTAGTCATTTTTTTCCTTTACTGAGAACAGCTACTGTGGCAATGAGCATGCCAGGGTCTATAGTGTATGTTAATTGATGTGGTATTAAGTTTAGGTATGTATTCTACAGGAACAAGTATACAAGATGCAGCATTGGCAGCAGTCTGGTCACCCTGCCTCGTCTGGCTCAAGTCATGGACAGCGAGGCTACTATCCCCCACATGTCCTTGGGTTTGACCCTCGCTGGATGATGATGCCGCCCTTCATGGATCCCCGCATGACCCAAGGACGATCTCCTGTGGACTACTACCCTAGTGCTGTCCACTCTTCAGGTGAACACTTATTTTTTTAAAAAGAGCATTTACCTTCACATCTGAAATAAGATGGTTTGCATGGAAAAACTCCCAATTTTAATACTGATTGTTTTCAGCAGGAATGATGAAACCCTTGATGCATCAAGACCACTTGAACAGTCCTGGTTCTGATGAGGGATGCCATCCCAACCTGCACCAGGAGAGAAGAGCCCCTTCCACTGAGCCATACCCTATGTGGAACCCAGATGGCTACCCCTTGCGCAGTTTCACTCCACCTTACCAGAGACAGCATGAAAGCTCAGATAGTGGCCAGGCAGATGACAGGTCAGTTTGTGTGTTCAAAAATATTTGAGCCTTGGAATTTTTCAGGCAGTCTTTCATATTTTGATTAAAATCTGTCAACTTTCACAAAGCAGGAAAACTTGCTTAGTGGCATAGGCTTGTGGGCTTGTGTCTGTGTTTGCCATTCTTAATCTTTTTTGTATCTCCCCTTTTCCACAGAAGTGATATGGCCTGCTCCCAACAGGACTCCTATGAAGAGAGGGCCAATGAGTGCTTGACCCACCCTCAAGATGATCTCCCCCATCATGCTTACCAGAGCCGAGGTCCAGACAGAGCACATCATGACCAAGGTTTGCTGACTACTGCTCAGAACCACCCCCAGAATCATGCTGATAATGAATACTCAAAACAAGACTGCAGAGACAAACATCTGAAAGATGGCCCTGAATCTCATGATGAGACCATAGATGGCTCCAAGGAAAATTGGAAAAGAGATGGAGGCCAGAAACAAGATGGAGGACTTAACAATACTCAAAACCAGTGGTCTGAACCCAGTTCCAGCTCTAGTAGTAGTGTCAGCCAGCCATCTGAGACCAGTGGGCGTACCTTGATTCGCAGAACTGGGCCCATCAAGAAACCAGTTCTCAAGGCACTCAAAGTGGAAGACAAGGAGAATGAGAAGCCTAAACCTGAGCCTGAGGAGAAGCCTGTCCCCTACCGCCTGGAGAAAGAAGTTCTCACTAATGTTTATGATTTGAAGAAAGATATCCAGCCTGCCAGTAACAGGCGTGCAGCCTCACCTGTTGTTGAGAAACAACCAGAAGAGAGGCAGCGTCAGTCACCAGCTCCCACCAAAACAGAGAGGCCTTTGAGCACCCACAGTGATGACTCTCCCAAGGAGAGCACCTGGGACAGTGGCAAGGGCCAGTCACTTAGAGATAGCCAAGAAAACCGGGAGCCCCAGGCACCACGGCGCAATAACTGGATCTTTATTGATGAAGAACAGGCCTTTGGTGCAGTCAGGGGAACAGGAAGAGGCCGCAGTCGAGGCTTCAGGGAATTCAGCTCTAGAGGTGGAACCCGTGGTGGCAGAGGTGGAGACAATATCAGAGGAGCTTATAACAATAATAACAGCAGTGGCATTGGCGCTCAGCGGACAGGCAGAGGCCGAGCACCAACTAGGGACCTTGTCAAGGTGGAGGAGTTCCAGAGGGGCAAGCCCCGGAGACGAAATGTCAGCGAGACCTTGAGTGAAGCCTCTGAGTATGAGGAACTGCCCAAGAGGCGCCGCCAGAAGGGATCTGAAAATGGAGATGGTTACACAGAGTCTGGAGAGGTCCGTAAAGCAGACAGAGATTCTTGGAGATCCAACAAAGTGTATACAGATGACCAGACAGCCACAGATTTCAAAGAAAAGACCAAGGCCAGCAGGGGTTTTGGGGGTCGCACATTGCCTCCCAGACTGAATACCACTGGAGGTTACAGTCGAAGCTTTGGAGGCTCCAGGGATATTTCCACATGGAGGGGCCGTGGGCCACAGTTTGGCAGCAATGGTGGTTCCATACAAGAAAATGGTTATGGTCCTGGAGCTGAAACTATTTATTCCCGTAGACTTCCTGTCGAACGTGAGACTCTCAAGTACAACCCTAAATTCACTGGCTCTTTGATGGAAAATGGCACAGAGGACCGAGAAGGAGAGTACTACTTTGACAACGAAAACCCTGACAGGCAGATGCTAAGGAGACGGCGTCCACCCCGTCAAGACAAGCCTCCACGCTTCCGTCGTCTACGACAAGAGCGCGAACCTGGTTCAAACCAGTGGACAAGTGACGAGTACGTAAATGGGGACTTTGCGAACCCCTGGCCTGGACGCTCCAAAGGCAGTGGGGAAGACAGCTGGCCTAGTGGCCACTATTCTGGTGGACGTTCTAGCCAGCATGGTCAGGTGGAGGAATGGGAGACAGGATCAGACAACAGTGACTTTGGTGACTGGAGAGAGAAGCGAGGTGGAAGCGGAGGCGCGGCTACACAGGGACATGGTGACATTCCCTCTGACTCAGGCCACAGTGAACCAGGCTCTGGCGAGAAAAGGGAACTTTCCAAGAGAAGCTTCTCCAGTCAGAGACCATTGGTAGAACGGCAGAACAGGAAAGGGGAGCCATCGCTGCTGGAAGCAAGCAAGATGACACGTACACCTGATAATCCCCCCACATCCTCCTCTAACAGGAGCGACAGTTGGCAGAATGGAGGGACTTGTAAGAGGTGAGGTGAATAATAGAACAAACTTTAAGTTGAGGTTTATTGTAGGTTATACTATCCTATACCCATATGCATTGCTCCTGAGAATGAAGCATCCTTAAGATGAGCTTGGGAATTCATTAATGCTCTAGTGCCGTGTTTCAGGCCTGGTTGTTATAGTTGCTTAGAAACCAACAACATAGTGTGTCTTCTTCCTATATTGTTTTGACTTAAGTGTTCTCTGGCTTGCCCTCTCTCTATGACAGAAATGAACACCAGTGTTTGTTTTTTGGCTCACCTTAATTTGAAGACAATTCTTTATTACAAATGTATGAAAGTAAGTGCAAAGAGAAACAGTGTAATTATTCAGTAACATATCTACCGTTCATTTTACCAGCACTGATTATTTTACTGGCCCTTGTGATATTGTTGAATTCTGGATTACACTGTGAACGTCTGTTTTTTACTTGTTCCAACAGGTAGCTTTTGAGATCATTTTGTTGCAAGTGGCAAAGGTTCATGCAAAATTTCGGTGGCCTCCTGGGTTCAGTTTGGAAGTGCCACGTGCTATTTCCACTTGCTCTACCAACAGTTGTGTATTAGTTGACTACAGCTGAGCCACTCACCTATAGATAGTTTGTTCTGTCAATGCTCTTCCATTTTGCTCCATTCTTTAAGGAGGTAGTAGGTGTACTACTGTTTCCCCTGCAGTGAAAGTCTGAGGTACTGAGCACTTCTCACCATGCAGTCAGTCTCAGATGAGTACGTAGCTCAGTTTCATTGGTGAGATGAATGTGGGAAAGGCGCCTGTGCCTAACAGAAGGATTGGCAAATTGAACAACACTGTAGATTTTCCACTGCATCGCCCCTGAGCCTGAATTTTAAGTAATCCTGTTTGTTTTTCTTCTTATTCCACCTGCTATTTGTCCTTTGCTGGACTTAATTGGCTAACTGAAAAATATATTTTTTGCCAAATTGACAACTGCCCAAAATGAATTGGACCACAGATTCTCAGAGGTTTTGTTTAATTTTGTCACTTTTTTATGTTGATGTTTTAGCAGTGCTCAGAATACCCAATTAAAATCCCTTTGTCTCCCCCTTTTCTATTTTCAGCAGGAGCCCAGATGAGTCCGGCCCAGTCTACAGCATAGAGCAGCCGGAGGAGAGGGAGCCCAGTGAGCCCTCAGGGAAGAAATTAGACAAGGAGCTGAAGCCAGGACCTGTCAAGACAGACTTAGCTGAACCTCTGTCCCAGTATGAACTCAGCAGTTACCCAAGTGAGTGCAGTTTTTTTCATTAATGTTTTTGTGTTCTCCATCTTGATAGAAATAAAAAAATCCCTGGACAATTGGTGCTCCTACATTTCTGAATTTCTAAAAAAATCCTGTTTTGTAGTCGAGGGGGATGCAGGGGGACCTGTTTCAAATCCAGATGGATACCAGGATGCCTTGTCCAAAAAGCAAAGACGCCCACAGGAAGATGAGAGGAGGAGGAAGGATCAGGGAGCTACTGTAAGTTAAACATATGTTCAACATATGCTCAGTCCTCCTGCTGAGAATGAACAAAATGTATGTAGTTTGTTAAGCCTTTTCTCATTGACTTGTTAGGTGCCAGTGAAGAACAGGACAATCACATCCAAGATACCACCACGCTTTGCCAAAAAGCAGGGAAGCATGAGCATTGAGCAACCTGAGGAGGCGCTTTCTTCCAACAACCTGGGAACTGAAATCTGGGAGACCAACAGCTCAGGTAGTAGACGGATCCAATTTTCTTTCAAGTAGTAGTTCTCACTCCTTTTGTTTGTTAAGCATATTTGCTTAATTACTGCAGAATATTTCTACTAAATTATCAGAATTTACCTTTGTAATATTATTGCTACAGGATTGCTTCAATATTAAACAGAGAAACAAGTTTCTTAACCTTTATTTTGTTATTTTTGGGGACAAAGCAATTATGTAGGCTTATCATTTACTCTAAGTTTCACGTTAAAATGACATTAAAACACACAGAAAGAAGAGTTAGGAAGTAGGAAGTTAGGAAGGAATTATTTAAAATGTGCATTTCTTGTGAGTAAGTTTTATTTTTTTGTGAATGGGAATTTTGAGAAAAGAGATTGCATTCGTCACTAATGGCATACATTTATCTTTTGCAGCTCTTTCGGTCCAGTCTTCAGGGGGAGACTCATGGACTAAACAGGTGTCTTACACTGGGAGCGAGCCCAACTCTGAGGTAGTACAATGTAGTTGCTCATTGAAACGACCACATATACTGCAAATGCTCTGTGTCTGCATTGTATGTCTTCAGTTAAAAGTATTTTCTTTTTTTTCTTTTTTTTGACATTTACAAATAACAAATTGGTTGCAATGGAAAAAGATTACTCAAGAAACATGAACAAATTAACACCTTTCCTTCTTCTTGGCCAGGACTCTGATGCTGGACCAGAGCAAAGCAAAGAACAGCACAAGCCAGGGCCCATCGGAAATGAACGCTCCCTGAAGCATCGCAAGGGCTCAGAGGGTGTTGATCGTCTGGAAGGTGGCCCCATCACACCAGTCAATGGTGTGGACCTCCATGTGGACACTGTGCTGCCCGTGCCTCCTATTGAGTTTGGTGTCAGTGCCAAAGACTCTGATTTCAGCCTACCACCAGGCTCTACCCCAGTGCCAGTGTCAAATCCTGTCAACAAGCTTCAGGACGCACTTACCACCAATGTGAGTGATTTTTATCTGTACTTGTGGTGTCTTGTAAATTAAACAGTTATAGGTGATCGGAATGCATGAAGGATAATTACAACCAAAATCAATAATAAGATGCTTCAAGGACATTTTAGTAATGGAAGAGTGTCTTTTTGTGCTTAAAAACTAGAGATATTGACTTACAACTTATAGATCCTGAACTTTTATTTTAACAGACTGCTCTCAATCAGAGTATCCCCATGCTGCGCTCCAACCACCTGCAGCCTGGCATTAACCTCAATCCCATCTCCTTCCCCAGTGCTGACCTCACTCTCAAGGTATTTGAATTACAATCCTGTGTAAACGTGCTAATTAGTGTCTGTTTAGGCAATCTTTTCCTGTATGTGGAAAAATATAGTGCGAACATCAAGGCAAAACTGACTGTGGTATCAAAACATGCTTATCAACTTTAAATGTTTGTTTTCTCCAGATGGAATCAGCACGCAAGGCGTGGGAGAACTCCCAGTCTCTCCCTGAGCAGGGCTCTCCTGGCGGAGGTGCTTCAGGTGCTCAGCCTCCCTGCAGCGTTGGCTCATCCAGTGGTGTCAGCTACAGTTCTTTTGGAGGAGTGTCCATGCCTCCGATGCCTGTGGCATCCGTAGCACCCTCCATGTCCATGCAAGGTAAACATTTCTTTTTCCCCGTTTGATGAGGGTTTAATCTTTGAGGAGAACTAAACTTAAAAGCTGTTGTTTCCTCACCATTCTCTAGGTAATCATATTCCCCCATTGTATCTGGATGGCCATGTCTTTCCAAGCCAGCCACGCCTCGTGCCTCCCACCATGACCCAGCAGCAGACATACCAACAGGTAGAGATATAAACACATAAACAGACAAGCTTGTTTGTGTATCAGCAGAATTGTCCTTATGTTACATTTGTTCATCCATTCAGGCGGCCGCAGCTCAGCAGATTCCCATCTCTTTGCACACGTCTCTTCAGGCTCAGGCTCAGTTGGGGCTTCGAGGCGGTCTACCTGTCTCTCAGTCTCAAGAGATGTTCAACTCTATTCCCCCCTTCAGGTACTACATGGAATTCACACTCGTCTCGTGAAAATGGTTCACTTTAGTCATTATCTGTTCAGCTTGTGTGGAGTTTAATGTTTTCTTTTGTTCATTCTGCTGCTCCGCTTGGTCTTCCTCTTTTCAGGTCCCAGGTTTACATGCACCCCAACCTGTCACAGCCCAGCCCCATGGTGCTGTCAGGTGGAGCCCCTCTCAAGGGGCCCTACTCGGCTTTCCCTGGCATGCAGCCCTCAGACATGGTCAAGCCACAGTCAGGCTCACACTACCAGCCAATGAATGGCAGCCAGCAACTAGTCTATGACAGCCAGATGAACCAGGGGCCTGGTATGGGGTCCTCCCAATTAATGGACTCTCAACTCATCCAGGTTAGTGGGTTTCACAACAGCTCAAGATACTATGTTCCTGTTGGTGTATTTTGGGATTTTTTCAGAGATAAACAAAAATCTTTCTTTTCACCAGGTGACCATGCCCCTACCTGGCTCTCAGCTGCGCTATGGCTCAGCTCAGCAGCATCTCATCCTCCCACAGTCCATCCAGCTGCAGCAGGGACAGAACCTGTCAGTGGGAGCCCCGCGTCGAATGCTGCCGCCTGGCTCCCAGCCTGCTGTCATGACTGGCAGTCGAGAGGTGTGACTTATGGTTCTAATGTTACTCAGCAAAAAACTGTTAGAATAGTGCAGACAAATCTGTACGGTACTGCATATTTTTTTAAATCTATAACACAGTGGTCCACAATTGTTCATATGTATTGACAATGTGTCTTCCTTGCTTTCCTATTATCAGGGCTCGCAGATGGAAATGAAAGGCTTCCAGTTCTCTGATAAGCCCAATCACTCCCCAGGCATATCTGGAGGATCCTACAGGTGAGTGGAAAATACTTGTTCAATCACTAGGAGGTAATTGGGTAGAACTGTATATATAACTAACACACCACTTGCAGCTTTATTAACTTTTTTTTCTTTCCTCCTTTTCATCAGGCCTGGTTCTGCCAGCCCCAGTGGCAAGCCCTCTGGTCCTGGGGGCCCTGTAGGCCCCCTGCCAACACATTTTACTCAACAGGTATTTATTTTTCACTCGATTATTTTGAGATTTATTTACTTTAAAGGGTAATCAGGGCATTTTTAAACTTGGGCCAATGACAGAGATATTCCACCACCTAAGGCTAGAGAGTTCGGTATATTAAAAGCTGCTCTCACGTCCATCTCAAAATGATGGTCCTGGGTTCACTTCTAAAAACTAAAACTGCAAAAACCCCTAACAACAAACCTGTGAGTGAACTCAAGTATTTGGACCAAATCTGAAAATGCCTTAAGAAATTCAATACTAGCATGCTAATTATTCGTGTTTTCATTTATTTCCCACTCCCTCATCTACTTCCCTTCCCTCCTCCTCTCCCATGAGCAACAGGTCCCACCTGCTCAGGGCAGCATGGTGATGCACATGCGGCCCCCCACCACAGGCCCTTTCCCCAACCCCATCCAGAGACCAGTCATGCAGGTCAACAAGCCTGTCATCATCCGCTCCCCCCCTTACCCTAATCCTGGCCGTGACCCTTCCCACTCCACCCCTCCCTCGGCCCCCGAGCCCCCTGTCAAAGGGCCAGAGGATGGCATGAAGGTGAGCCACCCACTGTAAATATAGGTAATTTAATTTAATCAATTTTCTTTTTCTCTATTTGAATTACTTGTTGTATGTTTTTTTTAGCGTGTGCCTTTGACTTTTAAAGTGTACAGTTCTAGTAACCATATCATAAATGTGTTGATACAATACATTTTTAGTATTGAAAGACTTATCTGAGATAGTATAATTCTATACTGTTTATAGCATTATTATTAATAGTTTGTCTATAGAGTAATCTTTATTGTTCTCTGAAAATGTTTCTCAAATATGTAATTTTCATTTGAACATTTCTTTCTTGTTACAGTAAATACTTTAGCATTTATAGATATAATTACAGATGAATGAAGGGTTTTAATTTTGGATAATCTAATGCTAATAATTTAATTTAAATGACTTGTGTGTTAGTAAACTAGTTAACTAGTAATCAGCAGCATGGTTTGGCTGAGTATGGCGTTACGGAAAGCTAGGAATCTCTGTTGCCTCATAACACTGCTGTTAATAAAAGTGATCCAATGCAGTGAACAATAGGTAATTGCCAACCAGGTGTTTTTCCAGAGCATAAATTGACTTTTTTGGATGAAGTAACCTGTATAATTGTGAGAAGCTGCAAAAGAAGGAAATTGTCAAAAACGTCTACTGTTTTAACCAGATAGCTGAGCATCAGCCTTGGACTATCCAAACAAGTGTTTTCTGCATAAATGTAAAGCTCGCCAGGCCCTGCTGTAGATCTCAGTAACCCTGCCTTCTTTTTGTGCAGAATAAAACCATACGAGAAGTGCGCAAGGCAGTGGGTGAGGGCAAGACACCATCTGGGGGCATGACCAGCAAACTCCAGGAGCCCCTACCCTCTACAGGGCAAGCCAAACCAGCACGCACTGGAGCCATTAAACCCCAGGCGGTCAAAGTAGAGGAGGGCAAGGCATAACAATGGACCTGAAAATCCTCATCACCACCCAGCCTGCCAACACAACGCCCCTTGACCAATGTCTGAGCCTTCTGAGACCCATCTTATCCCAAGGCACCGAGGCAAGGGGCTGACATGCAGACATCACGATGAATTACCCCTCTTGAACTGTCAGAACTGGACACTATTATTTCACACCACGTATAGAGATATATAAATATATTATAAATATATACATAGACACAAACAGTCTTTTAAGCAGATCTCTTCAAGGTCCTCTTTAATTTATTATTAGTCACTTTTAAGGGGAGATTGGTAAAGATAAAAGATATTTCTGTTTTCTTTTGTGTTTCTCCTCGAAGCGGGGAAAAGGAAAATGGCCAACTCAGACAGATGGTTCATTTTTCATACCATTTTGCCAAACTATTTACTCCCTGTTTATGGACTATAACCCTTAAGACCAGGCAGACACTTGATAAATCTCACTATGAGAAGCAAAGTCTGTTAAAAAATTTTTTAAACAAATTTGAAATGCAGTGGGGTACTTGTTTGTCATTTTTCATTGGCATTTTTGCTGGTAAATAAAGTTTCAAGTCATCACCCATTAATCCTATTGGTAAAGGACTTCTTTTATTAATGCAGGAAATATCCTAACTCCAATTTGTGGACATCATTGCATGTCAACATGGCAAAAGTCAAGTGCATCAGCCTAGAATTGCATCTTCTGGGGTTCCACACCCAGCCCATGAACTGTGGCAAAACTTAGACTGGTAGAATTTATTTCTTTTCTTAAAACTCTGTTCTTTGCTTTTACATTCTGTTGCTTGCTCTCTTCTGTCTGTAAATTGAAACAAAAAGGTGGACATTGTACCAAAATCATGTTGCTTCCATGGGAACTTCACTGGCATTGATACAGCGTGTGCATGTGATGTGCTGAATGTGTGTAAACTTGCAGGACTCCTGCCTAGAAGCTAGCAACATTTCACAAAGACTGTACCTGAACTCAGCATTCATTATGCTGCCATCGACTGTATGGATTTTGATAAACCAAGCTGGCAACAATTTTGGCCTCATTGTGAAGTTTTGTGTGTGGGGTGGGGAGGTGCTGCATTCTCAATTGCTGTAAAGGACCCCCCCGAAATAGCTGATTGAAATGTTTGCTTTCTTATCGCTTTGTTTGGGTTGTAATGAATCAAACTGTCTGTTTATGAAGATGTGATATAAGTGATAATTTTTACATCCCTCAACCTGGGGCAGTTTGCTTTTTTTTTTTGTTTGTTTCTTTTAATGCTCCTGAAAGACTTTGCTCTCTAATTCCGTTCATATCCCACTTGACAGTACTGTGGGGAATTGTGAAGAAACAGACTCATCACCATTTGATTATTCAGCATCTGGTCTCTGAGGTGGCACTAGCAATAAATGCAGCCTAACTATAATCACAATCAGGGTCCAAAAAACTTATTTTTTCTGTTAGAAGCTAATGATCACAAATGAGGGGCGTTTAGCGTTGCTTGCTGAAATAAAATACGATCTTTGCTTAAGCTTTTTTTGTGCGCACTGCAGTTCCAGTGGACTACGAAGGACTTTTAAAAGTGTTCTGTTTGAAAATGTGAAGCTGTTGGATTCATCATTTATTTTGTTTTTTTGTAATGGACATTCATTTTGAGACTCACAATGCCAATGTCATAACTGGTTAAATGTTACTGCTTACTATAACGCTCCATGACACTACAAAATGTTGCGATTTATCTTTATGACAATGTTTCACTGGTATATATGTATATGCATACTTAACTGTACAGTCGAGCCTTGTCA
Source organism: Seriola dumerili (assembly GCF_002260705.1). Lineage (NCBI taxonomy): Eukaryota > Metazoa > Chordata > Actinopteri > Carangiformes > Carangidae > Seriola > Seriola dumerili. Next base: position 900,323 of record NW_019175644.1, read on the forward strand.
GCGAGGGGAGGCTTAAACCCACATTTCATTTTAGATATTGTGGCACTATAAAGGAGTTAACGTTGAAAAGGTCACTGTGTTCTCAGAATGGACTGCTTTCACTTGTTGATAGGTTTATTGGGCTTGGAGTGTTTTTGCCTCTTATCCCTTACTGCAAAAGATCTTGATGCTTCTCATCATTGTACCTGCACCAAAATGTTGCCCTGACTTTTTTTTTTGTACTTTTAAGATGCATATTTCATTTTGTCAGAGGACCAGCGCTTTCTACAGCTGATCCAGCATTCTATTTATCCTATCTGATCTTTATCCTTTCAGATATTTGGTCATTACTCTCCCTTGTTAAAAAAAGAGCTTATTGAAAGAAAAGAAATAAAGCAGTTGTGATTTCTTAAATGTACTGTTGATTCTGTATTCTCACTTTGTCATATTAAAATCATGCATCAAATTCTTGTGAAAGATATTGTGGGGAAATGATTTCAGTCTTGGGACTGTTGGCTGAGGCTTATAGGACATGCAGTGTCCTTGATGGGAGGTGCTTCCACAGAGTATTTTATAATTAAAATAATCAAGCCTCAGCAGAGTCAGGTAAAGTTTTACAGCTTTGGCCACCCCAGATTCCCAAAAACAGTGGTCATCCACATGTTGTCTTTTTAGCATTTCACACAATGTCCGTGCTCTAAAAGAACTGGGAAATCAAGGTTTGACTTTGTAGTGCTGGATATGTTTTACTTCTTTACTACATCACTGCCTTGAAAATAGTTTGAAATGCACCTTATAGCTTTCCCACCCTCTATTAATCACTAACAAAAGACAATTTGTACTTGATAAACAAAATTTGTTTTATATGGACATAGTTTTTATACCAGGTTATACTATAGAAGTGTATAACTGGGACAAACATGGCCCTGTTGTTTCCCCTGGTTGGTCTGATTTCATACAATATAGGAGGCCAAACAGAAAAAAAACTGGTTTGTGGACGTGCACGGTCATAAAATGTTTATGCCCTTTCTCTTTCATCTTTATTAATAACAATTACCGTAATACCCTAAAAGTAACGCACCTGTGAAAAGCGGGTTACGTGACGTCAGAAGTGTCAAATTCCAGAGATTTTTTCAGGACAAAGACGAGGCTTGTCTGGACGAAGAAAGTTTCTCCTTCGTGACTGCGGAGGTAGGAAGTTGTGAACTTAAACACAGGATTTATTTTCTTTTTTCCACCTCAGATTATTTTGGGTGTACTTTAGACAAACACGGTAACTTCACTTTTGTTTTAAACTTTATTATCACCCCCGCAGTTGGACAGTTGGATGTTTTGACTGATGTGTTGCACGCGCGGCTAACGTTAATCTAACGTTAAGATTAGCATAATTTCCAAAGTAGATTTTTTTTTCTTCACTTTGTGCTGAACACAGGACGCAAACTGGGAGCATGATAATGTGCATTACGACCATAATGTGCTGTTAGCTAAAAACGAGGGCTTCGTCTTGGTAGCTGTAATACCTGCATAAAACTAATACTTTTCAAAGTTTCATATTGGAAAAATGCAATCGTGTAGTTATGAGTAGATGTCATGTCGATCCAGATAGGAAAGTAGGTCAACCATCTTTCATGGATCTAGCGAACTTTTGTTTGTAAAAGTGATGTAGCTTACTCTCTAGTTGCACTCCCACTCGTACTTTTCGTGAGGCTTTCTGAGGACTTGTATTTTCATTAGTTTTATTAAACAACATTGGGAGAGTACATAGAGTCACACATCATTTACATTTGGCCATTTACAGAGCAATATAAAATCTATTTCTCGTGATCAGTAAAGTGGTCAATACACTAGTTTTACCTCACAAAATGTTCTTTCTTGATGCCACTACATTCTCACAGGCCTTGTATTATGAAACAGTAAGTTTATCTTTTATCCTTTTTTTTTTAAATAACGTGTTTCTTTGACTCAGGATGGCTACCAAGGGCTGCGTGAGGTCAGATGAAAGCCTGATGATGATGCAGGAGCTTGATGACCGGCTGAAAGAGCAGATTGACAAACTGGAGCATGTACGCCTTGCTGCCGTTGAACTGAAGGACAACTTGTCTGAGGTACATTAGGCATGCCATCTATAGTGACACCTGTTTAATCGAAGTTCATTTTCATTGAGTTCTCTTCTATTTGATGTTATTTTCTTCGACTACAGTGCGACGATGATCTAACCCTGTCTATTGCTGACCATCTGGAATGGTTGAATCACTTGTCAGAACGAGTAGAAACTCTTCACATGAACACAACTGTTTTTGTTCAGGTGAGAAATACTCTGCACACAATTCAGGTCCACGGACAGTTCTGATATTCCATAAAAGTATAAAACAACAGGCCTCTATTAAGAGAGTCTTATATTTGTCCTAGAAGTTACTGCACATAGCCATTATTGTTGAGAATCAGACATCTGCTGCCACCACAATGTTATGTTTCTTCTAAAAAAGTTTACTGCACATAAACTAACAACTTACTTTTCAAACATATTCTAAATCTGGGAGATTACCTGCTGGTTAAAAACTTTGTTCCCCATAGGTGATCTGTTCTCAGATTTTCCCAGAAGAGCCTTTATAATGGTTGCAAATGTCAGAGGGAAACTCATATTAAGAAACAGGTTTCAAGTTTCCAGGCTTCTTTCCTCTTATGGGAACAGAACTACAGGGTAATCACAGGTTTGAGGCAAACCTAAGGTGGTTTTTGTGCATGTTTCCTTCATCATGGAACTAATTTCCTTTCCAACATTGTTAGTTAAGAACATGACTTTTATGATGAAAAATGGGCTGGCCTTCCTTTCTGAGCATGTCAGCAGGATAGCTACATGTCAGCTAGTCTGTGATCATTTGATGAAACAAATGAGTGCTTGTTTAAGGATATGCACCTTATAAAACATAACATCCACTGAAATATGAAAGGTATTGAAACCAGGAGCTTAAGATTGGCGAATAATGCAGGAGCCATCTTAGAGTCCTTGCCATTTAGGTTTTAATTGTGCTTTAGTGGTGCATATTACGAAACAGTTTGCACTGTAATTTTCAAATTACCACAAAGTAATTGCTACACAGACAATCTCGGGCCTTCTGAGCCCCACCACGCTTATCTGCTTTGCAAGGTTGGATAATCCAGCCTTGTTTGTGGGTGGTAACACTGGAAAACACATGTAGTTTTGGAATTTTTATCAAGAGTTTGATTAAAATGTTATTAATCCACTGAGTGAAAATCATGAGAATGATCTGTACAGAAACTGGCTCAGAAACAATTTATGTGAGTAACTGATTGCTGAATTATCATCTGTGTAAGAATCTGTAATTAACTGTAGCTGTCCAATGCTGTTCCTATTTTGCATTGATTTGATTTATGTTGCAGCAGCTTCATTAAAATTTTAGATTTTCAGAAAATTCCCCATGTCCTACCTGGTGTCACCAGAGTGAGAGGTGAACAAAAACTAACAACAAGAAAAGGTTTAACCTCTGTCAGTATATACTAGCTGTCCTCATCCACACAATTACAGCAATCTGGGACTTGGAAACACATTGGACAATGTACAGTGCATTGGCATCTTTGCTAATTTCTTCTTCATCTGTTTCCAGATGAATCCCAAGCCTCGTGCATGGGCAGGGAAACAAGGTTCCAAGCATGGCTACCGCTGGACACGTCTTCACCAGGCTGAGGATGCCCAGTCCGAGTTCGGGTGGTCTCCCATCCGCACACGACGCAATAGCGATGCAGCCTCTGAAATGTCTTGTAACTGGTGACCTGGTAGACTGTGGCTAATATACCAAAACATTGTACAGCTCGCTTCCACCATGTTTAGGATTGAAATTAAAGTCTTTGCACATTTTATTTTTCTATCAGTACATTTTCACTTATCATGCTAAGTTTTACATGTAATTTAGGACTTCACAGTTTTCTATGCCCTGTGAAAAGTAAAATAATTTCTAATAAATTCATATGTAGGCAATTTGTTACAGTTTACAGTTTAGTAACTTAAGTATGGACTTTTGTAAGTTTGTGTCCTTTGTTCTCAAAATGTATGTCCCCCTGTCTGTGTATCAGGCATTCTGTGTTGAAAACGTCGATGTGGATGTAGGTCAGTATGCTCCTCCGGCAGAGGGCGCTGCTCCAACTCCTACATTATGTCATTGTTAACCACACAGTTTTAAATAAAGCTTTGGCAGAGCGCGTGGGTGGTAATTCTGGAAGGAGCGTATGATTTGCTAAAGTAGCATTACATTCTTTGAAAGGATCATTTTGAACGCACCGAGTTAAACTTATTTTTTTATCTATATTAACCTTTACGGGTATCGAGTGAACCCCAGAAAACATGGCTGAAAGCGACTGGGATACCGTTACTGTCTTGAGGAAGAAGGGGCCCACTGCTGCCCAGGCCAAATCCAAGCAGGTTAGCATGAACCCCTCACTTCATCTGTAATTTTTTGTTTTTTTCTGAAACACATTCTGAACTGTTGATCCTTTAAATGGGTTCAAAATGGGTTTCAGCTAATACTTAATTGTGTATTATGTATCATTATAAAGGATGATTTCTGCACGCTGTTATGGGTTGAATTATCCAGTGAATATCGCCCATGCTTCGTGGTTTAACTTAGTTTAGTTAGTAACAACAGTGAACTCCGGACGAAGCTTAAGTTCAGTTAACCAAACAGTTACGTCCACGTACACAATTTGTTGTTAACGTTACAAGCTCCTCAGTCAATCAAACCTCACTCAAAAATATGTGTAATTTAGTCCGGGGAAGATATCGTTAGCTAGTGAAATATTCGACGGACCAAAATAGCAGCTAGCTAGCATTGGCCAGCTAACCTGAACAGGGTTACTTGGCTATAGCTAGTTACTCATATTTAGCGCTACTTTTAGTTTTAGTTTTAGTTTTAGGTGTCTGGGTGGGGAAGGATAGTATCTCATGTGCAACCCGCATGTGGATGTCTTGTAATGCTTGTCGGAAGACATGTTGCTGAACATCACAGGGCATGCGCCTGAGCCTTTTGTTGATGACTTCTGAAATGCCATAAAGCATACACCTACTTAAGTAACTGCTGTCATGTAACTTTACAAAATTGCGTATATTGCAACCTCATGGTCCTTTTGGGGAAAGCAGTCGAAAGCAACCGTAAGATTACAGCCTTACTAGTTGTGAACTTGGTCTGATTGTGCTTAGACAGGGTGTTATCTTTTGTTTAATTTAGGCGTCACACTTAGACAAGCATGTCCATTACTTATTAACTACACGGTTTGTAATCATAAACTAAAAGCTACATGAGCCTGGTCATAATGCAGTCTGCTGTCAATTAAAGTGGAATATGCTTTGAAATTTAAGGTGTGCACATGTCCATGTTTTCTCTAGGCTATCACGGCTGCTCAGAGACGTGGGGAGGACGTTGAGACAACCAAGAAATGTAAATTTCTGCTTTCTGTAAAAATTTGGTAAAGACTACATATCATTTGCTGAGTGACCTTATTTTGATGCGTTTTTAGATATTTCTCTCATCACCCAAACTCAGCAAAACACAATGAGCAATAAATTAATTTGTCATTTTAGAATTTAAAATTCTGAATGAATTTAAATGTTGTGATTATGCATTACATTAACATTACCTTGATCCAACACTTGTCACACAGGGTCTGCAGGACAAAACAAACAGCATCTTGTGACAAAGAACACAGCCAAATTGGACCGGGAAACAGAGGAGCTGCACCATGACAGAGTTACCCTGGAGGTGGGCAAGGTCATCCAGCAAGGCAGACAGGATAAAGGCTTGACCCAGAAAGACCTGGCCACTGTGAGTGTAAAGAATGATCATGTATTCACATGCACAACATATAACAGGTTGTGGTACTGCTGGAAAAGATGCCTTTGTCTGTAAAATATCCTTTATTGTGTGTTAAATCAATTTAGTGTCAAGTGTTGCACAGAGGTTTAAATACTCTTAAAAGCAGGAAATTGAGCAGAGAAAGTGAATTGACATCTATTTCGGTAGTACAGCCAACTGACTCGAACCAGCAATGTAAGATCTGCCTCTTATTAAATACAGCATCATACAAATTAGTCGCATTGGATAATCCGGTGTTAAAAATGATAAATTGTTATTGAGATACCCACAAAACATGTAGACAACATTGTAGACATGATTAATTTTGAGTATATAATGGTACAATTGCTCAGTAATCATCTCCTTTTTACTTCTTTAACAGATATTCGTATAAACTTGTGAAGCCATTTCCTGTGCAAACCTTACCATCATTGCTTTTTATCATGTAAAATCATCATGAATTACTGTACACGATCACTCGGTGATGTTAATAACTTAAACGTTCAAGTAAACAGTAATTTGAAATGTTGTGTTCTTGCAAAAAAAAAATGAAGAAAAATAGATCCCAAGCTACAAGAGCTGCTTTTGCATGCTTGAGTAGTTTTGCTGGCTTTAGGCCTTATGGTTCAATAAAATGATAAATTATGTATCATAAATCTTTTCCTCAGAAAATTAATGAGAAGCCTCAAGTCATCGCAGACTATGAGTGCGGGAGAGCAATTCCCAACAACCAGGTCATGGGCAAGATAGAGAGAGCAATTGGTAAGAAAACCGTTGGCTATTATTTTCTACAAAAGAACAATCATTTTCATTATGTCTCAGTTGTCAGGTATACACACATATAACCTATGTGTTGATCAGTCTCTTTAATCTGCCATGAACAGGGCTGAAACTGCGTGGGAGGGATATTGGCCTACCCCTGGAGGCAAAACCCAAGAAGAAATGAACACAGAAGCCTCGAAATCAGCCCCCCCTCCCCCCGCCCCACACCCCAACCCCACCCCACCCCAAGCCCCATATTTCCCTATAACTGAAACCCGAACCCCTCTTTCCCACACCACCTCCTAGAACCCACAAAACCTCTCCTCATCTCTCCCCCATCCCTTCCTCTAACCTGGGCTGATCTCACCTGTGTCCTGCCTGAGGACCTGGTGTTCACTGCTTTACAGGCTGCATACTAACGTGTCATAATCAAATGAATGATCGAATGCATTTTTCAACATCACAAACTTGGGAAGTTCCGTGAATTTCTTTTCACCTACGTCTGCTTAGGCTTTGGCATGATAAATTCAACTTTTTGATAGTGATGTAAAATCATTTAAAGGGTGGAGTCTTTTTCATGACCAAACAATTTAGTTAGACTAACTTTAGTTCTGAGCATGATGTTAAGCCAAAAGTGCTTGATTGCATCTTTTTCACACACTTCAGACAGTGGGTGGATGTCATTACAGTGTTGAAATGTTTTAATGCTGTGCTTTGTTTTGATCTAAAAAATAAAGTTTGGCAATTCATGACATTTTTGGGTGTGAATTCATATCCACTGTAGCACAGTATTTCATACCAAAAACTGACGTTTTCTTAAACGTTCCTCAAAGGTAATTCTGGCAGTTGTCTTTAAGCTGCTTGGCAAAGAACTCAAATATTTTGTAATTGTAATCGCTGACAGAGAATTCAACATTCAGTGAGTTAATGCCTCATAATTACAAAGACACTTAATGTATTAGAATGAGTGTTTTGAATGTATAAAGCTTAGAAAAAAATGCTTGTTTTTATAACTTTTTATGTAAGAATTTAAAAATAATGGCTGCATTTACCATTAACCCTAACCCATTTACCAAGTACTGCTGCCTTGTACTACAGGGACAAAGTATACGTGTCAACCTGAAATCTGAATGTAGTAGTAGCATTAAGCCACTAGATGTCAGAATATTAAAAGAAATATATTGGGACTGTTGCACTGTCATTCAAATATATTGCATCAAAACTTTGTGTTGCAGTTAGTGCTAAATTGTGGCAATGTAAAAATAGTTAAAATGTTTACATTAATTGTTTTTAAGTACATAAATGACACCAAAAAAGCATGGAGCTCTATGACTTAAAACTTAAAGTACAGATGCATAACTCAAATGTCAATTAAGAATTTAAGTACCATTTGCAGAGGTATGTTGAAATGTCTTGTCACATGTAGTGTTTCTTTTAAAATTTTAAGAATGACCCATATAAAACTGAAGTACTTGCACCCTTCATATATATAAAACACTAAAATGACTCATTGATTAAACTTGTCTTTGAGTAGTTATAATTGTCAATGTTTTTAATTTCTCTACAGTGCTCCACTTCATACCATGGGTTATTGATTCAAGTATTACTAACTTGCCAGTGGTAAGTCTGCCTTCTGTTTTTATTAAAGATTCGTGGACCTAATTATCGCAGAATAATAAAAGCAGCATGGCATGGGGAAATGCCAGCACAAATTGCAGGAGCACTTGTATTGATGAGAGATTAAAGGTTGGTGGAGTGTGAAGGACTAGGGTGGAAACTGAAGAGGTCTAGTTCATCAGTTAACCACTGCACCTCTTTACACCAGGATTGCAGAGGAAGTAGAGCGCCTCTTTTCGTATCTTGATATTCTCATGTCTCACTCTTAAGATTTATGTACGATATTATGTTATAGGCTTTGGTAATAAAGGCATCAGTTGCATGATGTCGGTGCTGTGGCACTGCACCAAAGGCCTCTTCAGGTGAGCCTGCCAGAGAGACAAAGGAGGTGTCAACCCTGAACACTTCCGTCCCAGCACATTGGTAAATCAATTTGGTCATCATTAGAAGGATAGAAAAATACAGCAGCCTGAAGAAATCTACAGCTGTGACTACATTATCTGCTAGCTTGTGGTGCACAGTCCCAGAGGATGCTGGGTAACATTAGGTGTCACTTTTATCTTTGTAATTAATTCCAGAGTAGTGCCACCATGTCAGTGACAGTTACTCTTGGGTTTCTTAATAGGGTCGGCCTGTGGCTTCAAGCTTTGAGCTGTGTTTCAGGGAAAAGTAATTAACCCATAGCCTAATTGTAGAATCTGTGAAGCATGCTGTTGCAGCTCCTACAGCACCAGTATATACGAGTGTGGGCAAATAGTTGCAAGCAGCGGTTAGCTGGAATCCACTATGTGGTCAAAACATTGAACCAGAAGAGCAAGGACACAGACGGGGGACATCCTAACTGTCAAATCAGCCACGGGCTGTGCTTTAACAATGTGAACTGCGTGGAATTTTTGCACACACACACACACACACACATTAATATATATATATATTTATATATATATATATATATATATATATTTTATTTGTGAAAATGTTCTTCTTTTTTTACAACACACACCCAAAAAAAACCCAAAACAAATAGACTAGAACAATATAAAATGGCAACTCATAAAGAAAGTGCATATCAGTCCGTACAATGATTGAAATGTCCACAAGTGGATTGAGGGTCAGAACAGTACAGTACAGTCTGATATGATAATGGTGTCCTATAGCCATTTTTTAAATCAAGGAGGAGAAACTGAGAAAGCCTAATTTCTATGACCACACCAAGCCTGAGGGCTTGTTGTAATGCAAAGGGGAAGAGGCAAATAGTAGTTGGAGCAACCCAATATCACCAAGAGACCGTCAGGGATTAACTGTCTGCTGTATATGTCTCTGTACAAATGAAAAATGTCATTCCAAAAACATATTACAGGTAGCAGAGACAGAAAAACGTTTTTTATTTTAATTCTATTAAAAGTTCAGCCGATGGACGACTTTACACTGAATAAGCTGAAGTCCAGCATTGATAGAACATGCTTTGATCTCATCTAACCCTTTTGCCCATAACTCATCTGTAATCTCCTCATCGGTATCCTTAATCCATGCCTCTTTAATGTGACGAGAAGGGGTTGCTAGAGAAAAAAGTCTAATAAGATGTGAGATTAAATGTTTGGAGATAGGGATTCTTGTCATGAGGTAATAGAGGTTGGATTCTTTGGGCATCACATCAAAATGAGGCGTAGACTGCCTGACAAGGTTTTCAATTTGCAGATACCGAAAAGAGTTGAATGAAAGATGCAGAATGACTGTGAATGTAAAGATCCTTACTTATAGACCGACCCTTATCTGAACAATGCCAAAAAACATCAAGCCTGGCCACTGAATGGAAATTTTGTCTGGGAACTTTTGCAGATAGCTTTCCTCACCAGCTGAGACAGACAACAACCAAAGTAAGTATGTTTTAATTATGCCAAATGCAAGTTTGTGCACCATCCATTACCACTTAAGTAGATGTACTTGCAGGCTGTCATACTTATGGTTTCAGGGGGAATTGAAATATTGACACGTACATATAAAGATATTTTGTATCTCTGTCAAGTTTTAATTTAATGTGAGTTGAACATGTGCAAAAAAAGAAAGTAGGTATCTTTTGTCGATAAATGCAATAGCATGAGATAGTAGCATTCACAGATAATATAGTCAGATGGTGTAATAGACATAATGACAATGCACCTGCAAAGTAATTATGGCCAGATGCACAGAATTGACTAGAAGAAGGAGAGAAATTTGTCATTTTAGTCAAAATTATACCTACTTCTAGTTTAAGACCCACTTTGTAATTTAAAGAATTAAATGTGGGTAAACGAATATGGATACACAGGCAGTATATTCCTCTAATGAGTATATTTTTACATTATGTCTCATTGTAAGTGTTTAGACCTTCATCTCTGGGAATGAAAAGATACCAAGAAAGAAGCAAATAGACCTGGAGGAGCATCAGCAGTGGTAAGGCTGGTAAGTTTCAGAGTATCCTGAGTGATGTTTCTCACTGCAGTTGCATTCATACCTAAGCTATGGGAGGTTTGAGTGTAGTGTCTTTGTTTTTGTCCTCTTAGGTCCTGTGCTGAAGATGGTATGCTGAGATGTGTATTTGCTCAAATAAAGTATGCAACCTCCTGACCGGTGCTCACTCAACAAACAAAGACAGGAGCCTTGCTGCTGTTACCAGGGGGGTTATTTGGATTCTTGCTCAACAGGCTGCTTCACGCGGTGAGTGTGTGTGTGTGTGTGTGTGTGTGTGTGTGTGTGTGTGTGTGCGTGCGTGCGTGCGTGCGTGCGTGCGTGCGTGCGTGCGTGCGTGCGTGTGTGTGTGTGAGAGAGAGAGAGAGAGAGAGAGAAAGAAAGAGAGGGAGACAGAGACTGACTGCGTTCCTGGAAATGCCATTCCATTGGTCAAAACACCATGGCAACATAGTTCCACCTATGACAAGGGAGCAGCCAGTGGTTTTGAAGGAGTGATGTGGAGCAGAAAGCTACATGGGGGGGAGCCGGGGGGCAGCGCTGGGGGAGGGATTGGGTGGGGTGGGGGGGCGGTGGTGAAGTCTGTGGTCTGTTTTGGCCTGAGGCTCCAAACTCAAATTGAGATTCCACAACACGTACAACCTGTTGTGCTGATCTGTGCAATGCACTCTGTCTCCCCCATGACAGCAGATGCTTAAGTTTCATAGCTTTCTCTGGCCATTGGCTTATGCCTGTTAAGATTTCTTCCATCCCATCTTGCGTATAAACCATTTCAAAATTCAACCTCACATCAAAAGTAACCTAAATTACTGGCATAAATTGTGTTTCATGCTTCACCTAACAGCAGAAATACTAGACAAAGGAATATATTCAGCTGCAGTAACTTCCTGCTCAGACCTGATGCTGGAGGCATTCACAAATTTCACTAGTTGTTACAGGGTTAAAGTTTTTCATTCTGCCATTACAATAGATGCCACAGTCTTGCATAATGTACTTTAGAGAAGTAGGATTTCAAAGCCAGAAAATAAAGACAAGAAGCATAACAAAGCCTGGGTTATTTTGTATGCAGTCATGCTCCATGTTCATCAAAATAACACCCTGCACTTCCTCTGTCACAAAACACGGGGACTGTTCTCCAGTCAGCTCCTCACTTCCTCTCTCTCTCTCTCTGAAGTTGAATGTCTAGTAAAGACAAAAAAGACTGATGAATTTTACCATATAGAGGGAATCAATGTGTACAACATGAAATGTTTCGTAGAGGTTCATTAATACTGGAAGCCAGTAACAACAAAATATTATTAATAGCTTGATCAATGTAATATTAATAGCTCAATCAATAAAATGACTGAATACAAAGAAACGATCAAAACACTGGATAATACTGTGAGAAAATATATGCACAGTTTATTGATAGATGCAAATAAGTGAGGCACACACAAAATAATTCAAATCAATAATGTATTAGCGGTGAGATCAGACCATGTTTTTTCCTCTTCAACATTAGAAACATCTGTCATGGACAAAAACCTGCATGCAGGTGGTTTAATTCTCTTCTCTGGACTTTATTAGGAAAAATTCTTTGTTGGAGATAAAAAGTTCATAACTTGAAGCATCCTCTGCAGCCTACGCAGAACATAGGAGAAAAAAAACAAGACAGGCCCAGCTGCTGCTGTGCCAAAAAAACCCAACATAATTTGATAATCCACATATTAAAATAAACACAGAAATTCCAGTGACTACTACAGGATAACAAATTATATCATAAATATTTTTTAACTGCTGCTCATATTCATGGCTTTTTAAGACCTGCTTGGGCTCATTTTTTTCTAATATCATCTACAAATAACTGTACAAAGTCGTTTCTAGAACATTCTGTGAAAGGCCAGTTTCACAAAGGACAAATGATCAGAAATATTTACATTTGGCTTCCGAGTCACTGTAACATATACAAAGAACAAAAGGCACTGTGACAAATGTTAAAACATTTAAATATATACTAAAAAGTAAGTATAGGGAAGAACTGGGCATCGTCCATTCAGTGGAAGAAATCGCTAACGTTGAAAATTGTTTTGTCAATCCGATTTATGTTGAGTTGTGTTAGACAGTATGGATTATCATTAATTTATACCGAGTCTATTCATTATGCAGTGCTGCCTAACAAGGCCTGTGATAACACACATTTAGGGGAGGCTGCGTCCATCAGTCCAACTAGTAAAACCAGTATCCAAAGAGGAATGGGCATCCTTCTATGGATGTGGTTAAAGACAAGTTTGTGTTGTTAACACAGTACAGCACTGTGTGCCCATGAATAAACATATGACGGAGAAGGTGCAAAACTGTACGTTTGCTACTGACCTCATAGTTTTATTAAAATATCAGGCAAAATAAAAGTTAGCTGCACATTCAAACTAGACACAGCATTACTTCGCAAAGCTGGCTGACATTATTATTATCCTGTTCTCAGTGGTAAAATGTCTCAATTGATATTTAATAAATACACAAAATACAGTGTCAAACATGAAACTTTGGTAAGTGTATTATAGAATTATGAATACTGTCTATATCCGTCTTTTTTTTTTTTTTTTTAACTGATGGATTTATCAGCACAAGGCTGTGAATGTTTTAGTGATTTTGTCAATATGTCTGTCACTGTATGCCCAAGTTTTCAAGTCATTTCTTCGTTAGGCTGACAACAGTCTGTGGCGGGATACTGTTGGTGTAAAAGGTTCAGAGTGGACGGCTAGGTTGATGCATGGCTCTCATGCATGTAGCAGTAGCGCAAACAGGTGGGCAGGTTTCACAGTATCTCCAAAGGATCACACTGTCTGGACCCATCCATAGTGTCTGGACATTAACTTTAAACTTATTGGTCTTTCCTCATACACACATTCACAAATTCACACATTGCTTTGGCTCCACTTACACACACTTTTAACCCTAAAGTGAGCCATTACTTTAGTGAGTACAGCAGTTCAGCAGTATGGCAGAGAGACAAAGGGTGAGCCGAGGAAAAGTACTGACAGCACAACCAGTCCTCCAGCTCCGCGTTCCTCTCTGGCTCCAGTGAACGCTCAGCGAACTTCATCATCAGCAGGGCTCGTTTCACATCCAGCCAGTTGAGGAGACCCTCGTGTCGGGATCCGTCAATGAAGCTTCCTCCGTGTCCGTGTCTCTCCAACTGCTGCTCCATCAGGTCCTTCCTGGGGCCCCAGAGCAGGCTCTGCAATATGCGTTTGGCCTCCTGGATATGGATTCGTTTGATGGGGTCGGGTTGGAGCAGGAGCTGCGCCAGCCTCTGGAGGCCGGCTGAGTAAAGGGAGACAGAGGGGATGGGGGGCAGTTCCTCACACCGGTAGTCTTGTTCCTTAAGTGCTGGACTCACCTCAAATGGGTTGGATTGGTGGAGGAGCTCATAGATCAAGATGCCCGTCTGGAACTCGTCAAATTTGCGGTACTGGGCTGCTGAGACAATTTCAGGTGCCAGCCTTGCGTGGTCACGTTTGGTGCGAGGGTCCACGTTGGTCGAGGCCGCATCCTCGGAGGAGCGACGTTTGGACTTGGCAAAGTTGCTGATGAGGAGCCGGGGAAGGTGGCGCTGATTGTCTGCACCGCTTGAACCATTACTGGTGCAGTTCTCACTGTTGGTCTGTTGGGGGAACTGGGAGGACCTGCGGTGATGAGGCACCAACAACAAGTTTTCTAGGCAGAGGTCGCGGTGCGTGACTCCATGCTCCTTCAAGTGCTCCAGGCCGTTGCACAGCTGCAGGAGGAGGAAGCAAACGCGGCGCTCGTATACCTCTGGCTGAGTTTTATGGAACGCCTCCCACTCTCGAACAAAGTCAGCTGCTGTCTGCTGGGGGATCTCAGGGGTGATGACCACCACTCGCTCTCGGTCTACCTGTTGGCCCGGTGCAGACTTGGAGGGCTGAGACGGCGATGTAGCAGGTGCGGTGCGCAGAGAGACTTCATCAGAAGGCAACATGCTCTGGGGGACACAGGCGAGAAAGTGTCCACAGTCCTGCTGGAGGTTGAAGTGGGGAGGCATGCTCTGCTGCACTGACAGACCGTAGAGATGGCCCTGTTTGGACTCCATGGATGGACTCTTACAGATCTGGCGAGGTATAAACACAAAGGGCAGTGGGAGGAAGGAATGAAGGAAAGGAGAAAAAAGGGACAGAGAGGGGGGAGAGAGGAATTCCACACAGAGACGGAAAGGGAGGGGAGCCAAGAAACATAAGAAAGGAATGCTTGTTAGTGAAGTTCTAAGGTCAATGCCAAATCAGTTCCTGCTCTAATTCAAGTGAAACCAGTGTCCTAGATGCAGATTTAAACTTAATTTCCAACTGAAAAGCTTTAAAAAAAATAGATAAATAAAAAAGCATTTTTAACTCACAAGGTTATTCCAGGACTGGGTTCAGCTAGTGTTAAAGTAAACCACTACAGCCTCTCAGTGTTTGTCAGTCTTTTGTAAGCAATGGGAGAATTCAAACTAATGAATAACAAACTAACTAAAACTAACTGAATAAAATCTGAATCTCTTAAACAAACATTCAAATGTCTCCCATGAAATTTTAGCATGTCTTCAATGTGCGTTGGGGTCAGATTAATAAATATAATCTCTTCTTTGTGATTAACTGGACTAAAATCTTCTTTCATGTGGTTCACGTTTCAGCCAGCAAAACGTTGGTAATATGTGAATACATAAAGTTACACAAACACAGTGTGGAATACTAATCAATGCTGGTTTCACATTATATAATCACCATTAGTATTATTCTACATTGTGTGGTTGTGTGTGTGTTGGCCTTGACAACAGGGGTTTGTCTGGCTTTAAATCCTGCCTGGAATCTAAAGATTAATTGGGCCTAGAGATATTAAGCAAGAGTGTAGGCACCCAGGCTGTGGCATAATACATACTGTACAAACGGCTGCTGTTTTTTTTCTTACAGCACTAATGACTTTGGGACAAAGGTCAGTGAGACTGAATCCACACCCTACTTTTCTTAGTGGCTGTTTACACTACATGCCCCGAAGGTTTGTGTCGTAGTGAGGACCATCCCATCTGTGGCCTAAGAACAAACACGACCACCACCCGAAATTTTAATCTCCTCACTCTATCCTCAAACTGTCAAATCCCTGCTTAAAAGAACAGTTGACAACACCCACTGTGCAAATTATCCCTTAAAACAACAGTGGAAATGATCTTCAGTTGCTCTGACTGGAGAGACTAAACACTGCAACCAACCACCAACCCACACTTGTTTACACTCCAATACTTATGTTATACTTATTGTGATCTGTACTCAATATTCAAAATCAAGGCCGACCATGAAATGATCATAGGGTTCAAATATCAGCAACTCCATCAGGTTATTCAATAATAATTACATATTAAAAACTGTGTGAGATATCAAGTGATGATGATGCAAAGATATGTACATGTAATTCAGTTTCACTTGAGAACCCTGTTCTTGATATTGTTTATGGTTATTTTTTTCAGCAATAGCCATTTGATGTAAAACTGCTCTTGGTGGAAAAGGGTAGCTGCTGTTGCCACCAGTAACCACAGGAATGGCCAAATCAAACAGGACTGAAATATTAAAAGTTGTATCAAAACAAATTCATAGTATAAAATATCTTTCTACAAATTAGACCCACTAGAGATTACCTTGACAGCGTAGGAGTTGCTGGGGTCGGAGGCACAGGCAGCAGAGTAGTACACAGCATCTCCTGCGTTGCAGCTGGGCTTGTTAGATGTGAGCCTGAACAGAGACCAGTTGCTCTCCTCAAACCTCAGTGGATTCTTCTGGGAGCGGGTGAAGTGATCCTCACATTTTAGAGCCAAGCGTCGTAGGGACTCTGCATAGAGGCCTCCCAGTTTGGAGTACACACCCTCTCTACTGTCAATGTTACTCAGGAGGGTTTGGAGCTGCAGGCTAGAGCCCAAATTAGGTGCCGGGCCTGGTTCTGAGGCGGAGAAGGGCGCACTGAGCTGAGGAGAAGAGGAGCAGGTGATGCTGCCTCGACAGTGCACACCCAGACGCCCGTGAGTCTTCAGCGGCTCATCCAATGTCCGGGACCTCGAGGGTCGGCCTAGCGGGGCATGACAACGCTCCAGGGAATCACTGGAGGAGAAAATGGGCCGTGGGTCAACGGGGCTGGACGGTAAACTGGACCGGGAGGTGATGTCAGCAGGTCGACAGACATTGCTCTCTGAGCCAGTGAACGGGAGGCGTGGGTAGGCTCGGACAAAGGGTTTCCCATTGGTGCTATCGGGAGCCGACACGGTGCGGTTGACCATTTTTTTCTCAGGGAGTGGCGGCGGCTGGTTACTTAGGCTGTTGAAGGAGGGTGGGTGAGGAGATCCTGGAGCTGAGACCACTGGACTTCTGGGAAATGGAGAGGAACAAGACATCCGTGTAGCATCCCGAGAATCTATGAAGAGAGGGAACTTACATCAGCAGGTCTGCCAATCGATTATCGAAAATATACTTGGAAAATAGAAACACAAAGATACAGCCAGAAAACCAAACTAGCTTTGTGGATTCACACAATATATCCTGTGTTTCTCATACCTGAACAGTACACACAGACTGGCATAATCCTGGGTGACAGCTGTGAATTTGATTTATTTACTACTCCCCTTCTGTCACTGCCTACTGCTCAGCCTCAGTGCAAACACGTACCTCGTTTCCTCAAAAGAGCTGGAAATTTCCACAATCCAGGATTCAAGCTGACACTCAAAACATCTTCCATCCAATTATAATCCATTTGTCAATTAAAGACTTAAAGTTGGAACTTGACATTACACTAGAGGAGACAGATACTGAGATAATTGTGCAGTGCAGTCTTCAATAACTGCTTTCACAGAGAGGGGGGGGGGACTGAAAAAAAAGTACTCTGTAGGATGTAGCCAAGCCCTTTTTCCCTCGTTATCATACTCCATAATTATCTCTTCAAACGACATTGGCCAGGAAGTTACAGCAATTACAAGCGTCTGAGCGTCACAGACGTTTAAGGCTGATACGCAAAGACAATTTCTAAACCAAGGACAGATGCCATTCTGAGCCACATCTCAGGTTTGATGACAGAAAGAAATCAACACCAGGTCAAAACTATTCGTATATGTGCACTTGACGAAAGAAAAACAACAGATAAGCTGTCAGACTGCTGCTATAAAACCGTGCAGCACTCCTTTTCCTCTTTTTTCTGTGTCGCTCAGTTTCAGTCTGGACAAAGTACATCTTCATAGTAAAACATGATGAAACAGTATCTGAACAGCAAGACAACTAACGTCAATGGATTTCCCCTAGTGACTTGTATAAACTGGCCTGTAGATCAGATAATCCCCTGGCATCTCAATATATACATGTATCAGTTAAAACCTGTGAAAGTTTCTATTAGAGTCAATGGAGTGGTATTTACCGGTGTCAGCAGTCAGGTTGTCAGTGGAGGCTGTGGGGAGGCTGGAACTGCTCAGGCCCCATGGAGACGAAGTGGTACTCTCTGCTGACCCTTGTTGGCTGCAGCGGTCCAGCTCCATGTTGCTGCCACTCACCTTACTCGACACTCTGTAAAAGAAGAAAACAACAGACACAGTGTAAGTGAATACGATGGGAAAAGAAAGATGTAAACAAACACAACAAATTTTGTGTATATTGTTTCTGCGTCTGCATTGCTGTCTGCCTGTGTACCGCAGTGTCCCGCGGCAGTTTGTCGCAGCAGTAGAATATTTCTTTCTGCATCTGTTTAAAAATGTGGAACCACTCCACTTCCCTGTGAGGTTTTCTTATCTGCACTATGTGTCACTAATAAGTTCATGAGATTGAGCATGCCGTTTCATTTTAAATGACGAACATAGCACTGTTAGGAGTAGTTTCACTTCCTTATTTCAGAGACACACTTCTCGATTCGGTGTAATTGTAACTGTGACAAACAAGCCTTACTAAATCCCCTAATGACATGAGTCTGACAGATGTGGCAATTTAGATTTGTTCTGATATTGGCTCCCTTTTTTGAAGACAGGATAATGGCACATTAGATTTTCCTACATTTCCCAAGATTCCCTGGAGTTAGTTGCTTTAAAGACACACTGTAACCTGAGTGAGAGCGAGTGCAAGGACCCACTGCCTGGAGGATTGAAATCTTAACCTGTGTCAGACTAAAGCAGGATTTGACAGTAGCACAAATAGAGAGCAAACAAAATGACTCCAGTATTGTCAAATACATAGCAATAGCTATTTACAGTTTATGAATATTAGCTACCATTAGCCACACTTAGCTACTAGAACAACTAAAGCTGTAGCAGCAAAAGCCCTGTGTATATTGAATCCAGCAAGGGTGCATTTTATTTCTTATCTTCTACTATTAATTTATTCTTTCAAAAGTTACATAATCTCCCTTGAATCAGAAACTGTTAATTTCTCTTAATTCACTAGACACCAGCTTTGCATTCTCCTTCTCGGTTTGTCTGTCTACCACGATGGCTGCTTATAATACCAATGAAAACTGTGCATGAGGAGACTATCTAATCAAGGTGACCAATTAGGCTGAGTGACAGCCTTTCACTTGTCTCATTATACCCGCTAATGGCTCAGGGAAACACGGTCCCATCCCATCCCATCCCTTCATCTCTCCTTCCTCTCTCCTTCCTCTCCTCCATCACAAAATGACTCCTCTATCCATTTATCTGCTGGCCCCTGACTTCAATTCCACCATAAATCAGCAGAACAAACAGACGAGGAGGAGAAAGGAGAAAGGGGAGGAGCACAGGATGGAGACAAAGGGTTAGGTATTCTCTCTGGGCAGTTAGCTAAAGGATCTGCTATCGTTTTACAGACAAAAGAGCCGTGATGAAAGGCAGTGGAAATGCTGAGGCAGAGGAGAAATGGTAATGGGTGCAGGGATTATGGGTCTGTGTACATGTGTGCACCTGTGCATGTCTTGCTCTAGATCTCTGAGATTTGTGTCCAAAACATGAGATTTTCTGTGATGAAAGAATGCCATTGCTTGATGTCCTGTGGGAGGATGTGCGTGGCTGAATGAGCCTTCTGATTAAGGGCATCCAAAAAAAAACAAAAAAAAAAAAACACCTTTTCTCTGATTAGGACTGCATCTAAGAAAGTACAAGCATTGCACTGTAAGATGCAATGCAAGTAGTACGTATCTTCATTATCAGTTAATCTGACAATCCTTTTCTTAGGTAAATAATAATTCGGTTTAAAAAATGTTGGAAAATAATGTCCATCACAATTTCCCAGAGCCCAAGGTCAAGTCAGAAACCTAATGATATTCAGTTATTTTAAAGTCACACACAGGAAAGCAGCAAGACGGAAAAGAGAATCATTCAACCAAAATATTTGTGATATGGCTTCAGCAGTGCAACCGTTCAGTCAGTATTTAGAC
Source organism: Seriola dumerili (assembly GCF_002260705.1). Lineage (NCBI taxonomy): Eukaryota > Metazoa > Chordata > Actinopteri > Carangiformes > Carangidae > Seriola > Seriola dumerili. The sequence goes on from NW_019175644.1 coordinate 920,398, forward strand.
AAATGATTTTAGCTTCGTATAAAATGCAGGTTATCATGACACCAAAATGCACCATTCATCAGGATTTTCATCACCGTGCTTGGAATGCCCAGTTCTAGCCTAAACATCTATTAATAGCATCTTGATTGCCTATTTCCTCAGAATAGATTAAATGTCTACGTGAGACATCATGATCGCCACAGTAAACCTGTCAGACGAGGTTTGTATTCCGCAATCAGCCCAGCAACGACGGTAACCCAGATTTAGAATGTAAACAATCATGCTACAGTAAACACACTGTATCTGTTGACACATATGCTATTCTGACATGTGTGTGTGTGTTTGTGGTATTAATAAAGCTGTGTGAGAGGAGCAGGGGGAGTTTTTAAAAAGGGATCAGACTGGGGTTACAGCTAACTAGCCACAGAGAGCAGCGGGACGGTGTAAAATAAGACACAAACTATACTGAAATATTGTTGTTGTTGTTGTGGACCAGGCTCACACAACTGGTTTCACTTCTTGACTCTTATTTAGTGTCTTCTCTGTGGTGAATGATGACATTTGAAAGACATAGTGCTGGGTGTCCTCTGATTGCATCCTTTGGGTGTGCAAAATGCTCACAAACATTATTTTATGCAGCATTAAGAGTGATGAAACAAAACCCTGTAACCTGATTACACCCAATACATTCATATTCAGAGTTTTGTTTCACTGGGGTGGGGTTAAGTAGGAAAGCAGGCTGACTCAGATTTGACTCATATAGGAGGTGGAGGTGGTATCATGAACACCTGTACCATGTAGTCCAATCCCCTTCAACAGCCATGCAGCAGACACAGCCTCTGTTAAAATTAAAATAGCAGTCAGAGAGAAACTGATTTAACTGCACTTTTTTGTTGTATTGGACAAAATTATATTCTAAGATGTTCCTTTTCTATTATGTAAAGACTCACAAAGGTTGTTATCTATAGCATAGCTGTTGTATTGGATTGCCTTCTTTTGTGCATGTTGTCCAACCTCTATATGTTACAAAATAGTGCAGAAAAGAAAGACACCCATTGTTTCTTTACTGGAATGGTAGGATAGTTACTACGGCTATATAGTCATATAAACCAAAGATCCATTAATGTTTGACACCAATTCTTTTTATCTCTCCCAACTTGCCCCAGCCTTGCCTTGTTATCTTCTTCTCTGTCAGCCAGCTCCTTCCCTTATTCACTGCAACCCACTTTCATTTTTTTTCTTACATTATATCATATTCTGCAAATGTAATTTTTGGTGCTCCTCTCCCTAACACACTTTGTCTATAATCTATTTCACATCTCAAGCTCTTCATTTTACCACAGTTTTAATCCGGGCTCAGGGTGCGTTAAAATGAAAGAATAAGATCATCTCAGCAGAAAAGGATTATAAGAGACTAGTACAAGAAGCAAAAGCAGAGCGGAAATACAGAATTAACAGAAAGTTGACCACATGCCACAGTCACTGCACCATTCTGAGGCACTTCTGAATTGTGGTTTATTCCGACCCTTCTGAAACACGTTCAAACTCTGACACCACTTTCCTATGTAAACAAGAACATCACCATTTCCTTTTACAAGTCTAATGATAGATGTGTCGTCAATCTTGGTGTCTTGATGAGGACACATATGAAAAGAAGTTGCCATCAGGTGCCTACCTCATGCTGGAGAGGCAGAGGTCCTTGTCGGGCTGGCGGGCACAAAATGCCCTTGGATCAGACCGGCGGCTCTCTAAAGCCCCGCCATGTGTAGTAACACAACCCTGGTTCCACACGAGTCATATGTGTATTTAAAGTCTGTCTCAGCAGGAAAAGCAACAGCACCCATTAGATGCGCAAAATAAAAGCACCCGTATCCCATATGTAGCATTCACTCATTGACCTAGTAGTTCACTTTAGAGCAGCTTCAGGTCTGTCAGATGGCAACAAGATGCTATCTGTTCTGCTGCAGAGAGGGGATCAGGATGGCTCTGTGGAGGGAGGGGCAGCACGTCTTGGAACAGTAGTTTAGAGAGCAAAAGGAAATTCACACCCAAGTCAAACTCAATGGGCTTGAATCCACGTGGCTGATCTATAAATTCTACTTCTATTGGTGGCGACCGACTGCCAGACTGGGACAGTTTGGGAGTTGCCAGGGGCAACAATCTGTTCGCTAAAAGCCCCTCCCTTTGGCAACCTTCACTGACCAGTTGACACGCCTTCCTTGTTAAAGAGTACTTACTCACACACTAATGCATGACACAGACACATGCACAAACATGCACGCCTCTTAGACTGACCCCATCACATGATATGTAGGTTGACCTCTTACAAGGAGTACAAGAGGGAAACTTTTGGTGTTTTCCACTGTGACCAAAGGCTCTGGGAGGCAGATTTTTCAAACCATCTGTGGCTTTTAAATGATTCAGCACATCAAAATGCTGCTTCACAGGGTGCATGTACACATTTTTTTTTTTTGTTTTGATTTTATTCCACACAAAAGACGAAGTTTCGGTTGCTTTGCTGGCAATATTTAGATTCTTTTTTCCTGCACCACTTCGCCGTTGAGTTTCCAGTACATGCCTGGTGCCCAGGGACACTTGTTGATTAAACACACTAAACCCGCCGATAAACTTGGAACACCAGAAAGCCACAACTGTCGCTGGCTGGCTTGAGTCGTGTTCCCACATGTGTCTCAACAAGGTGTATTTTTATCAGCGCAGAATGTCGGCAATGTCATAACAGGAGAGATGGGCCCTTACTAGAATTACCACAAACATAAGGGCCCTTGAAATGTGATCAGCAATATGTGTTTTTGATAGTAAAACAGTCCCACTTAGATTTTGCTGACTCGAGCAGCTGAAGATGGTAGAACATCTGCTCTTCTTGAGGAAGTCACAGTCGTGTGGTACACCTCATCATGCCGTACCAGACAAAGCAAAGTTTATTCTGAGGAGATCATTTGATCCTCTATAACTGCGACACAAGGCCTCTTTTCTGTTTCCACTTTGGGTAGCTGACTCAGACAGTGTGTGTATTCTTAGCCTACTGCAGACTCAGGTTAAAGCACGTGTGCAAATGTTACCGATAATAAATGGCTATGTAGGCTAGGAGCCTTGTGTAGAATAGGTCACGATAGTGCAAGTCTTGAACAAAGGGGAAAATGTTTATTGAGTGATGGAATTAGTTATAAAATCAGTTTTAAGTATAAAACCTTAAAACAAGTTTGCAGCAGCAATGTGGACAGCAAGAATTTAACACCCAATCATGCCAACAGTGCAAATATGAAAATGATCTTCCTCAAAGATGCATCTGAACGCCTGCTAATGACAGCTTTGTCGCTGTATGACAATATCAATGGAACAAGGCCTGTTTTTTTTTTTTTTTTTTTTTTTTTTTACAGTTCTGTCTATTGAGCTGCAGCCAAAACAAATTTACAGTAACGTGACACAGAAGGGGACTATTTAACAGACCCATTTTGCGTGTTAATTAGAATTGAAAAAGTCACGTTACTTGCATGAATAGAACAAGGCATGCATTGAGGGATATGCCTGAACAGTTTGAATGATCACAAGGCGCTAGAATGGAGGCTGATTCAAGGCTGAATAATGATGCTATGAAAGGAGAAGGCACAATAAGATTCACACAAATCCCTGCAGTAAGATGCATGTATGTGCAGTCACGGGCAATGCACTGTAGCTTCTGTTCCATCAGCACCACCAATATTATATATATACCGTCCCCAACAGAGAGCAAAAATGCATTTATGCTTTTAGACTAAGTGCGCCTTGTAAGTGCTAAATTATGTAACATAATGAAACCACAATGTCATGACTGAATTACAGTACCATTAATTCTACTGCAAGTCATTAGGTAGGAAACCTGAGGACAGGCACGCAAATATGTGCTATAATGGGAAGTTCAAGTTTGATAAATGCATAGGAACCATCTTACAGAGAGTGTATAGTATGCTAGTGTGTAATTAAACCTCTATTAGACTTTTCCTTTTACATAGCTGCCTCATTGTAAATAATATGTAGCCTCTTCCTCTGCTGTATTTACTGTGCTCTGCCCTTTTTTTTTTTTAGCATAAACGGTATTATGAGAAATGTATAGTAGGTAGGAAATTACATATAAACAGAAGATTTTGAAGAGCTGAACGTTTTCATCTGTACTAAATAAAGCTGCGTGTAACATTAGGAATTTACTTTAAAAAATGAAACTCAAGGAAACTGAATAATGACAGTGATATTCAATTAATAATCACTTAGTCATTTGTCCTTTATCTTGAGATTCTTGTCATCATGTGGTCACAGCTTCCCAAATGTAAAGAGCTGTTTACTTTTCACTGCTTCATATTTAGAATATTACATGTTTACATTTTTGAAGTGAATAATTTTCTATTGGTCTATCTATTGGTCCGGTTGTCAATATTACAGCATGACACCTTGGGCTCTGCTAACTTCTAATTGGCATTTTGTCATTACCTCTGACATTTCACTGACAGCACGAGTAACTAAAAAAGATTAATCAATAATGAAAATAAACATGTATATTTCTGATATTTATCAAATGTAGTCCTACGCAGATACAGTACAAGTGTTCTATCCTAATCGAGGGATAATAACTGAATGTGTAAAAACAAAAAGTTCTTTGTCGTTCTTACCTGTGCAGTTTCTTAGGTGGGGGAGGTGGTGGATTGGGCTCATTGTTGGCAGTTCCCTTCCCTGCTGCCAGCAGCTCTGATGAGCCGCCATGCAACGTTTGCTTGGCCGGCATGCTCCCGTTATGCTTGCCCTCCTCCTCTGCACCGGTGCCCTCAGTCTCCCCCTGACAGGCACCATTGTTGGGGGCAGCCGGGGGGGCCGTGCCTGGCTCTGTCATCGGAGGGGGGCTGCTGTGGGCCTTCCAGTCCCTGGCCTCCTTCCAGACAGCGGCACCATTGACCAGGCCTGTCACCCGAGAGGTTGTCCCCGGGTTGGTGGACAGCTTCTTCTTCTCCCCCTCTTTCCGCTCTCTGTCCTCGTCCTCCTCTTCTTCCTCAATGCAGCAGTTCCAGCCAGAACTGTGGTGGTGGGGCTTGTGCCAGCGTTCGGATGCTGCACTGTGGGGCTCTGTATGGACCTTGAAGTGGCCCTCTCTAGCAGAGACGAGGAAAAGCATGGGGAGTTCAGGGAAAGGGACGGGAGATGAGATGGATGGTGAGAGGCTTGAGGTGCCCAGTCTGGGGAGTTCGGGAAGAGGGACTGGAGAAGACATGGATGGTGAGAGGCTAGAGGTGCCCAGTTTGGGGGAGCGTGTGTTCCTCTTTGGGGGAATGGGTGGGCTAGACTGAGGCTTGGGGTGGAGAGTAGGGTTGAGGCTGGCTTCTGTGGTCAGAGAGGGTGCGCTGTGGCTGGGGCTGGGCCAGCGGAAGGCTGGGCTGCTGGGGTCTTTACGTGCCGTGGGGCTGAAATGGCACTGGGTGCTGACAGCTGAATCTGGGCTGCTCAGGTAGAAAGTCCTGTTGTTCTCCTCTGTGTGAGCGGCCATTACAGTGATGGTGGCCCGTTGACTGTCTCCTGAAAGCTCAGGCTCAGAGCAGGACGAGTTCTTACTCTGGTTTGGGGACTCAGGATGGGACTGCACTTCATTTCCTTGTGGCTTGCGCTTTTTCTTGGTGCTCTCTGCATAAATGGGTTCTGAGCTTGGCTGTCCATTGGGAGAGTGGGGAGCTGACTGAGGGCTACCCATGGCTGGTGAACTTTGGGGGCTGCCTGACCTGACTTGTCTTCCTCCCAATCCATCTGCCCCAGGAAGTGAGTCTGTACTGCTACGATAAGAACAAGAGGAGTCTGATGTGCTGGTCTGTTTTGACAGGACGGGAACAGAGCGGAGGGCTGGTGGGGGACTGTGTCTAGTGGTGTCCACACTTAAAGTTGTGGTGGGGAAAGTGGTAGAAGTGCTGGAGGTCTTAGTGGTAACAGTAGCAGTACTAACACTGCTTGTACCATTGCTATGAACTGGACTGGAAGACACAATATCCACTGATGAAGGTATCTCCACAGATGCCTGATGGGCTTCCTGATAATTTGTCTTGGTAGTCAAACCGCTTCCGTTATAAGTGCTCTTGGTTGTAATAGCGGCCGTACTAATCTGCTGCCTTCGGGTGTCTCCATTGGCGTTCTTCTTTAAACTCTGAGAACCTCTACCCTCCTCCTGGGTGACAAAGATACTGCCAATGATCTTGTGACAGCCATTACTATCAATATAAAGAGATGACAGGTCCAACAGCTTCTTCACGCCCAAACGCTCAACCGGGCTCTTTGTGTTCTCCTGTCGAACAAAAACATGAGCAGACATTAAAGACAGGTACAGACAGAAAGAAACTCCAAGGTTTGATACAGGAAAGAGACATTTAAGAAATTCACCTGCTCTATGTTCATGTTGACATCAGTCGACTCGTTGGTGTCAAGGCTCATCATAGTGGGTTTGACAGCGATGGTTGGCTTGCTGTAGGGTGAAGGTGCTGTTACTCCAGCTTCTTCATCGCCTCCCGGGCTGCTCTTCAAACAAGCGGCTGGCACGCTGCCATCCAGTCCGCCGACAGTCTTGTGTGCACTAAGCGGGTGGAAGCAGTTCTTACAAGAGCCGGGTTTCCACACGTGTTCTGCAAAGTCGCTGCACGCTGACATCTTTGGTTTACTAAATCGGGTGTTGTCAGAGGTGGCTGTGGGAGGATCTGGGAGATATGGGATGAACTGTCATGGCTGGGCCACAGAAGGTTGCAGCGTCACAAGATGTTCACAGGGCAGTATGCAAAGGAGAGAAAAAGAAGAGGAGGTACACTGTTAGAAGAATGAAGTCATGAAGTCTATGTAGTTGCTTTTTGCCCATAGGTTGTCATGATCATAATCTCACGTCTTTGTGACCATGTGAAATTTACTGTATTGCATACGAAACAAGGACTTTATCTAAAGGCTTCATCTATCCCATCATTTCTTCTTCTACACTTTACAAATAACATAACGATTCTGATTTTCAAAGCATAATTTTGTGCATGTCACTGAACTTATTAAGTGGATTGAATTTCAACCATGATATTAGTCATCCCCATTAAATACAGTTTATTTACCAATGTCATATAAATTCAGTGTTTTTGCTATTCATTCAGTCATTGCAGGCTGCTGACTGTTTAGTACCAAAGGAAACAATCAACTAGTTCTACACAATGAGGCACTCAGATTTTTAAATTGGGAAAAAGAGAGCATGGGTATCGGATCTGTACTTGATAGATGCCCTGAGTTGAAGTATTGGAATCAGCATCAAGAGAGAAAAAGTTTTTTTTTTCTGAGATGTATGATTCTGAGTGAAGATACATCTTTTTAAAAAAATCAGGTTAATAATGAAATACAATTATTCAAACATCTCAGTGAAATTGTAAAGGCAGTGATGAGAGTCCGAACTGACAAGTGTCTCGAAGCTCATAGAAGACCTCCGTTAGGATATTAGTGTCATCTGCGGATGTAACCTAAGAAGAGCCGGTGTGTGCTGTGCTACTTGTTCCCATGGCCTCCTAAATTAGAGGGTATGTGGTTTCTGTTCAACCAAAGGGCCTGCCGGTGTGAGCCTTGAGACATAAAAGCCCTCCAGAGTCCTCTGCAGCCCCCGACACGCTAGAAGAAGACGGAGGAGCCTCAAGCATCCCGGAGGTCGGAATGTCAGGAATGTCTTAAGTCTCACCAGGGTGAGTCTCACACCCACGATAACCTCCCTTCCCCCTTCCCCACGCGCTCACACACACACACCTCCCACTCCACATGTGTGTCCTCCTTCTCTCACAAACAAACTGGCTGACACACACACACACACACACACACACACACACACACACACACACACACACACACAGACACACACCATCTTCCTTTGCCTCTCTTGTGTCCTGTTTAACTGGACTGACAGTGAGAAGATCAACAACATTTCAGAGGGATCATTTGTTTCCTTGCATCTGAGTGTCCCTCTTTATGTTCTTTTCACACCTTTAATTGCCTCTCAACAAGGTGCCGCAATGACACACAGCAACATTAGCTCACTACCTAGACTCATTATCTGGAAAAAAAAAAGAGGAGGCATGAGGATGAACAATTACTCCCCTAATACAATAAAAAAAATTGTCTATATATGCACCCCATTTAGTCATAGTGATTCTTGATTTCTAAATCTTACATTCCCTTATTGACTAAAAATACCAGGACACAAGATACAGACAGCAGTGCTTGAGCCTTGTGCTAGGACTACTGGTAATTCATGACTCTAGTATAACATAACTCCAGTATAACTATAGGAATGAGGAGTTTTCCTGTTGGCAAAGATAATGCATGTTTACATTTGTCTTTGTTCTGTCTGACTCAGTTTGGGCAGGAAAGCATAGCCCACTGTTTGTTTAACTGTTCCTGCGACAACAGAGGAAACCGAGCCTTGCCTAACATCTTATGGCATTGTGCATGAGTCATATGAAGTGATGACTGATCGGGGATACACAGATCTTTAGGCTACTAGGCCTGTTGCTTAAGACAACAGACTGACTGTCAGTCAAGAGCATGTCTAGGGGGTATTCTGGGACGACCGGACAATAACAAAGCATAGACAGACAGAGCACTGGTGTGGGAAGTTTATTAAGTTACCAAACTGACAGTGTAGTCCCTGAACTGGGGCAGTTTGGTCTCTGTTGTTCCACTTTCCCTGCAGTGAAATAACTGACAAAAACAGAGGAAGACATGACAGAGGTTCATCTGAAATGTCCAACATTTTTGTGCTCTGTCTTGTACTCTCACATCTCAAACTGAACCTTGTTCAGCCCTCCTTGTTTGAACAGAGATAGACCCTGCTGTCTACATTCCCCACACCTTCTCAAGCTCAAGGTCCAATATTTCTCACTTCCTCTTGTAAAAACACACACACACACACAAATATACACACACACACACACACCCAGACACACACACACACACACACACACACACACACACACACACAGAATAACCAGAAATTCAGCCATATGACAAAATTCAAGACCTGCCTTCAATATAAAACTCAGACTGTAAAAAAATATCTCATGAGCATGTGACAAGTCAGGGCGCCAGAAAAATAAGATGAGCGCAAGAAAAAGTGAGTTGAGGGTGGAAGTCGGTCTGATGTGGAATTTGTAGTTTAGGGTCACCTAATAAAGGCATTATGAACCTTGAAGTCACAAGCCCTGTGTCCGTATGACCTCTGCACATATACACTGCTGCTTGGCCACTAGATGTCTCAAAAACACATCCACTTTTGCTGAGGAATTAAAATCTACTATCCTAATCTGAGGGAATCTGAACACAGCAGACTGGAAGCTAAAATTGCAGGGCTGCTTGAAACAAACTAGGGGCTTGCTTTGAGCTAACAGACTGTAATGCATTAAAGAATGCAGTCAGGATGCAATGGTAGACTGGATGGCAACAGTTTAAATAGCCCAGCAAGGAAGTAAACAGCCCACAGATATGGTGACCGGAGGAGTAATTAAGTTTCAGGTTAGAGGGCTTATCAACACTCAACAGCTGCTGAAACTGCACTTTGCCTGAATCCTTCTGCAGGAGCAACCCCCCCCCCCCCCCCCTTAAACACATCAGCACACATGCTACAAGTGGGGCAGCTTCATGAAGCACAGGTCATCTGATGGTTGTTATTATGCTAACCTTACTGTACCATAATTCACTGCATTAACTTGCTGGCTCTTTTTTTTATTATTTTTTTTTTTTACTAAACTGGTGTACCATGTCAAAAACAAAAGCCCACAAAGAATGAATTGAATGAAATGCCCATGGAAATAATTATACAACCTATGGTCAACATTACGCTCTGATAAGCAGGGCATATCAGTGTGTGTTCGCCCACTTTGAATACAAATTCTTTTACTAGCAACATTTGTCACGCCTGCCTCACTCACACGGCCCATTCATTCATTCTGGAGGGGAGGGGAGGGGGACATACAACCTGCTTCTTCGATACTCAGGAGGAATTTCCGCCAAAACTTGTGACCTTCTCACTAATGTCTCAAAACTTCCACCTTAAGACAGTTTATCTGAACGTTTTACTATACACCTAGACCTGAACAAACACTCGGCATAAGCCAAACACCCCCACGTGTTTCGGCTTGAGCCTCCGTTTTCTTGGTTTGATCATTGAAGATTTGGCTACCAAACACTTGCTACCAAATTTGGTTTATGGCGGTTTACAGTAGCAGGGGAAAAAAACCTTTCAGTCCTCGTAATTTGTGGAAACTGGTGAAATGGCAGTAGTTTTTATCACATAGACAGAAATTTTAACTGTAACAACTCGGCTCAACCTGTATCACTGAACCAATAACAGAGGTGTAAATGAAGGGGGAAAAAAGGAAAACGAAAGCCAGCTACAATGTAACCATGGTAAAGTAGCCAAGGTTATCTACTGGCTACTGACTGACTGATTGACTGACTGCTTACCTGCTCGGACTTTCTCTTCCCTGGCAACACAAAAGGTCTCCAAAAAAAAAATAAACAACTGTATCGTAACTGCTCTTCGGGTTCCCACAGGAGCCGATATCCAGCTTTTATGTCTTCACGTATCCCACATGCGACAGGTTAATGGCCCAGGAGACGAGTGTGTCTGTGTGTGTGTGTGAGCTGCTGCTGCAGGCTGCTGGTTTCGGCTTCAGCCGGGCACGTTACCGCCGCCTCTGCTGCTTCTGCTGCTGCTGCTGCTGCTGTTGTTGTGCTGTGCAGAGGTGGAGTGCTGAGGCGGAGCAGGAGTCCTCTGCAGCAAGCATGGAGAGAGAGCACAAGGAGGTGGGAGGAGCTCCTCGCCAACCATGCAGTCTGGTCAGTAGCCACACTCACAGATTTTCATTAAGGCTTTTGTCCTAGTAGCTGTCATAAGGATGTTTACACAACCCAGCTTTCAGCATGTCAGAGATGTACACATGACATGTTTTTGCAAATACTGTAAATCCCCCAGTATTTTTTTTTTAAAGTTGCAGCTTAAAGCTACAAAGGATGCATGGTTTCACAAAAAAGGAAAGAAAACACTTGGTTAAAAACACAATTGTGCTGTGCATGTTTTTTCCGCGAGCAATCAGTCTTGTTCAGAAGCTCTTTGGTTGTGGGGAAGGTGGATGTATACCAACTTCCATGGTTTTTTTGCTGCCACTTCCCTCCTGCTACCCCCTGGTCTGCTGCTGCCTCTGTTCATCATGGCTGGGGTGACAGAGTGATAGAAAAACACTGCCGCTGCTGCTGAGCCAGGCCGAACCCCTGCTGGTTTCCATTACAGGCAGCAAAAGGAGAGGCAAAACTCACAGAGTGACAAACACAGCCGCTGCGCTGGATGAAGGCAGTCATCCATAGAGATTAACCTTTTAACTGAGCATGTCCTCTGATGTCTTAGTGAGAAATAACACTCAAACAAGGTCTTATCTGTTGGCCTTTTGACTTATTTAAAAAGAGCCACTGAAACAACTTTAGATTCTGCTGTATTTTTGTGTTGTGCTGTCTGTTCTGCTCTTTTTCTTCATAGTTTGTCATGAGGACGCAAAAAAAAAAGTCCTCGGATGGAGAAAAATGGCAGGGAAAACACAGCAATAGATCTCAGGTAGCCCTTTCCTCAACTCTGAGCTTCACATTTGTCCTACCTCCTGTGAAGGAGACATCTATCCATATGAATTAATTGGACACATAACCCTCCAGTTTCCTGAGCCTCCTGCAAGGATTTATAGCAGAGCTGAGACAATCAGCATAAGTGGCACAGCAGAGACTGGATCCTGGAAAAGTGATATCTTTTACAAGACCACCTGTTGAATTTGGAGAGCGTGACAGTCCTCTCAAGAGGATTAAGAGTTGCATTGCATCTATTTTTGGCAGTACAGAGCACATAATAATTCTGCTAATGGGGTAAATCAAACAGCTTGTGCTTTGCATAAAAATATGGAAGGGAAGCTTCTAGACACATTCCGCTATTTATACTGGGCCCGTTTGTTCAGGCATGGATTAAATTCTTGCAGCAAGTCACATAATATCCTTTTCTTGTACTGATGTGTATCTGTGCTAAGAATCGTCTCGTGAACTGTGTGTGGTGTCAGTCTGCAAATCCACTGGAAAGGCTGTCATATAAATCTGTTATCTAAGATAAGATACATAAAATTTTCTGTCAGGAGAGATGAGATTTTATTGCTGAGATGTTGTGGGAACCTCCAAATTAGAGGAGCACAGCAGGAGGGGTGGAATCGCTTATGAACAGTGCAGTATTGGAAGACTTTTTCCCACATCATTTCTTCAGTTGAAATTACATAGTGAAGGAAATCACTGGAGCGACTTAGAGACAAAGACTGAAAAGCAGTGGTGGTTCTAGCTTGTATGGTGCCCTGGGCAAATACCCCTCTCAGCCCCCCTGCCCCAGCTACAACTGAAGACACACTATTAAATTATAATAAATCAAATATAATACTAGATAGGTATAAAATCACTGTAATGTGTCTGAAAATATCTCTTATTAAGAGTTACTTAAGTTATTAAATATTCTGATGATATTCCTGTTAATCTGCTAAAATATTACTGAAAATATTCTTCTAAAAAATTATCATTAAAAGCTAAATAAATGATAGATACCAAAATAAAGTAACAAGAATAGAAAGAGTCTCTGTCTCTCTTATATACACACAAATAACATAGACAATCAAATTACTAAACTGCACAAATCCTTCACCCACACATAAATTAACAAGAGAACCTACTTATTTTTTGAACCTGACCTTTAGTAGCAAAATTATATACAATCATAAATACCAAAATAAAGTAACACATGTAGGTCTCTCTTTCTATATGTTTATATAGATATAGATATAGATATATAGATACCAATATAAACAAGACACACAGGTGCTGGTGTACAGACTAGTTTATTATTCTAAATGATTTCACAGTATTATGAATGAATTGTGGTTTATTTAGCAGCTTTTCGTGCTGTGACTGATTTTAACAATCGCATTAGTTCTGTACAGAGGTAGAAGTGTAAACTCCCCCTCAGCCCCCACCCCATCTACCACCACCTCTGAGAGTGAGAGAGGACAAACTAGAAATTGATCAACTTCAGCGCTGTTCGGCTCTCGGACGCTGAACCTGTCTCACCTGCAGCAGGTGTGGATCAGCTGATAGAGGAGGACACCTGGGGCCTCATGTACCAAAGCCTTGTGTAGAATTCACACTGAAACGTGGCGTAGGCAACGCACGAAACTGGAAAGATGCGTACGCACCAAAAAATTGTATGAAACTGTGCGTGCACAGGATTCCAGAGATTATGAGAGTATTCAAATCTTTTCCAACTTAACTCGTTAGTTTATCGACGCAAGTAAATGACCTACACAGACAAACAGGAGCTTGTCTGTTCTCTAGTTAAACCGAGAAAAAATGTCTGTTGCTCAAACCACTGAGGAGTAATGACAATCCAAAGACAATGATACAATAATAATAATAATAATAATAATAATAATAATAATAATGATAAATAATGATTAATAATAAATTCTAAATAGATTATTAAATCAAATGTAACAAATAAAAGTAAATCATTTTTTTGCCATGTCGCCCAAATCTAAATCTGTCATTGGTGAAAAGTGTGGTAAAATTTAATCTAATTTGGCTGGATTCTTCCTTGATCCACATATCTATAAATTATTCTTGATAAATTAAAGATGCCATAACTCTGCACATATTGCATGCTTCATACACTTGCGCAGTTCTTGCTTGTGCTGGCATGAGGCTGAAGTTGTCTGTGTACAAGGTGTCCCATAAAACATTTGGAGTTGCTCATCTTTTATAACGTTCCCTTAAATTATGAAAGGAATCAGAGTGACTTAATGTCACACAGAGAGCCTCTGCCACACCGTGCACACTGATGAATTAGCAGTTTGTTGACATGCTGCAGGCTGCTGTGTGAAAGAGAGGGAGACGCTGAGACGGAAGCAACTTTTTTACACACTGCAACATGAGGATGCTGTTGGAGAAGAGCCAATCATAAACTGGTCAGGTCCTGGGCCTCAGATACAGCGTCAGGATGCTGAAATAAGGGCAGCGCCCTGACAGCTCCACATGATGTGTGTTGTTTGTGTCTCTCCTCATCCTCCTGCATTTCTGCACTGTGATCACTATCACACAAGTTCTGATGTCAATGACAAAAAAGATTATATTTAATGCCTGATAATATAGACTGCTCCAACTTTGGATTGGATTGGATGGATTTACATGCCTACATCCATGTGTCCACTGCTTTGCCGGCATTCAGACTGCTCTACCTGCTCTCTTTTATCCTCAGCTTGAATGAATTATTAAAGGGTAAATCATCTCAAATTAAATTCAGTGAGGAGAGAAGTGGGTTTTAATCCAAAGTAGCAAGAAACAGACTTCTTTTGATGACTAAAGGCACTACTCACGTCAGATAGGACCAAGGCTATCTCTCCCTCAGAGTCTACTGTCAGTCATGATAAGCAGAGTAATATAAGATTGCTGGGAAAGGTTCTCAGTAAAAGCTCAGCAGATTGAATATCTCAGAGTTTGAGGCTACATCGACACTAATACAATTTGCTTTTAACTTTTGCTACATTTACATCTGGCATCCACATTATTCTGGAGTATTCGAGTACCTAAAATGGAGACATCCAGGGTGGCATTTTAGTCTGGAAGGGCAGAAACGGAGACTTTAGGAAACGATGACACAGACACCCACGTTTGCTTCCTGACTGGGCCTTATCGGCCACTGCTGCCAGTGGTAAATGCAACATCGATAACAAATTACAATCGTTGCTGACCTTGATGTCTTTCCTAGCAGCTGTCGTGCAGTTAAATTCTGCATTTTATAATTGTACAACTGCCTTTGCTGTTCCTCATTCGTAGTGTTTTCTGCAACTAACCAACTGCGGACAATCTGCTTACACAGGCATGCCCATGCCCAGTGTATGTGAATGGTTGTGTGATATGCGTTTTCAGGTGTGTTAGCAGAGATTATTTCTTCTTAAAGCTTCTATTGGACAAATGTGGTTAGCATTTTACCACAAACTTACTTGATGCCATTGCTGTCATGTGTTCTTCTCGGAGAGCGGCTAAAAACTGTATATACTGTACAGTCTTTTAAAACATTGTCTAATGCGTCAGTTTCATTTGCATTTTTGCACTTCACACTTTCTCTTGCAACCTCATTTACATGTCTAGGATTTGTTTGGTACACCTTTTAGTTTCTAACTACTGACTCCAGCACACCTAGCTCTCCCCATAATGAGAGTCTGGTCATTTTCATTTGTCCAACAAGCTTTTTCCATCGTAAGTATTGATTGTCCTGGTCGATACAGATGCAGTAGTAAAATGGTGGTTACTGTTGTGTTTATTTCTTTCATCTTTGCTGTGCTCGATCAGTCTTGATCCACATCACCGGCGTCAACCTGAATGTTTCTGGAGGTTCATTCAGTATCACTTCTCCTGAGCAGAATTTAGTTCTAGGAGCTGGACACCGAAGTGGGTGGAGAACAGTGGAAACAAAAGATGAAGCCTCTTCATATTACATGAGCTTCCCCAAAAGGAGAAGTTCAGAGTTTTTTGCCCTCTCACACTGTTTATTTGGGCTAATTGACAAACCAGGTACTGAACTGCTCAGGTTTCTGTCTGTTTCTGTGTGTCACTTCCCATTACCACAGGAGGCCCCATAAAAGATATCCTGTCACGACACCAAAAGGTCTTTGTTTGCATTTGGCCTGCATGTGAAGAATACTCTTTAGTCAGTCACTGGAGACATTAGACTTCCCATTTGAAACTCAATGCTTCTCTCTGATTCTGATTCCTCCGCTAAAAATGAAGAAAAAAGAAGCACAACTTAAGGTTCAAGTGAAATTTGACCATTTTCAACAGGTGCTTGAAATGAAAGATGAAAGAACGAAGGAACTTCTGTTTGGAGGCAGCCTGTTTACTGCTTGTCGGAAGCACTACAAAGAGCAAGAGGGGCACAATGTTCACCAGCTCCCTCAGGACTCACTTTCTTCTCCACAGGTCGTCCCTCTTAAAACCTGAACATTCAAAGGTAACCCCCTCGTGTAACTGTATGCCTCTGAGAGCCAGGCACCAGGAATTAATTGTGTGTGTGTGTGTGTGTGTGTGTGTGTGTGTGTGTGTGTGTGTGGGGAAAAAGGGAGAGGTGGGTGTCAGATTTTAGTGCCTTTTCCCCCTGAGTTGCCATGGCAGTTGTGTAGAGGAGTTAGTGTAGTTAGGAATGCAAAGATAACGCAAGGCAGAGCCACACCCCACACACACAGACACACACGTGCATACACTCACACAAGTCAAACAATACACACAATCCTACCCTGTATACTTTCTATCACCTACACAGTCTGATGACGATATTCCTCCACTGTCTCCATCGTTGCATTCCTCTACCTGCCCCTACAGGCCCACCCTCTGATTATGAAACACACACAAAACACTGAGACATTTTATTTCACCATCAATAGCACACATAATTTGTTTATAGAGATTTCTTACGTCATCTCAATTTACCCAGACTACTTATAATAGTACATTATAGTGTATATCTCAAAGTTTGATCATGAACTATCTGATTTCAAAAGCAATGATGCCACGACAACTTGTCTGAATATAAAATAAACAGTAGGTAAGGTAGAAGCAATCCATTGTTTCCTATATACGTGTGCTCATTTCATATGACTTAGCAAAGAAAAAAAAGGCTGAGTATAAATCACCCTCCATTTTTTAAATCCTGCGTGTAGGCCATACTTATAGGAGTTATATAGTGTGAAGAATTGATATTAATGCTATAGCAACAATACCAAAGCTTTAAATGGCTGTTTTCTAGTTAAAAGTCCTGTTTATTTTCTACAGTGGTCACTCTCCATATGCTGACTGTTGGAGAAAATAAAAGCTTTCAAAGCTTGGAAGACATGAAACTTACAGTACAAAACATTAAGAACTGCTTTAGAAAATAAACAGTTCATTGATACGAGGACAAAGGTTCAAGCCTGTGTACATTAACATATAAAGAGAGAAGTTATGACTCCCAAGGAGCATTTTGCTTTCTTACAGAGAGTTAAATGACTAGATCAGTGTTACTCTCATGTCAGGGCTTTCAGTTAGGAGTTAGAGCCAGGAGGCAATTAGCTCAGCTTAGCAAACAGCTGCCAAGCATTGTGACTTCGTTTGCCAAGAACTGGTAAGCTACAGCAGTTAACTTCCAGTAAAACCACAACTTGTAATTTTTACATTTCTGTGTCAGAAAAAATTAGATATAATTTTTTTATATAAGTTTTATGGTGTTGTTAGGTGTATTTTTGAACTTTGGAAAAAGCCAGGCTAGTTGTTTACCCCATATACTCTTTGCTAACCTACAGTGTAAGCTAATTGACTCCAAGCTCATAGACATGACATGACAGTAGTATTGTTCTCCTCATCTATCCTCCAAAAACTATCCTGTATTTCAAAATAAAGTTTAACTATTACTTAAAACCACAGGCTTTTGTAGAAACCTTATTATGCACTGCATGTTGCAACAACAAAGCATTTTGACTTTGCTGCAGCTTTGATTGGTGTCTCTGAGTAGCTTTTACCTGGCAATGGAGGCAGCGGCTTATGGGTATCGTAGTATTTACAGCCATTTTATTGTTGCTGTGTTTTACTTGAAGAACACAGAGGATTTCAATTAAATAAAATTAATTAAATGGTCATTTACAGCGAGGAAAAAAAGCCCCTCCACTCCTTATATAATAATTTATTATACTAATAACAGCAGTGAAACTTTAGACCACAACCATATTTCAAAATGTGTTTAGAATTATTTTAATGGATACCTGCCAGCCAATCAAAATACTGTATTTTCTGTAGCCATAACACCAATTTATTTATTGGATACATCAATAGAGGATCATTTATTCCAGTGCAAGTGTCCACGCAAAATCTTATTACAATCCAAAGAGTCAAAGCTGTTAGATTTTTGCTATCAGGCAGACTTGTCTGTCAGGCAGTGATACAGAGACATACCAGCTGGTCAGCTTGTTTTAGGCTGTTCATCTGGCTCACACACAGGCTGCACTAATACCTATTGCACACTGTTGACCTGTTTGTCCTAGGTTTGGGTGCAGGCTGCCCTGCTTGAATACTTAACACACATAAACACAAACATGAATGTTAGCATAGTTTTAACAGACACGCACACACCCACACACACACACACACACACACACACACACACACACACACACAACCATACACACACATAGAGCCATCTGCCAGATGCATTTGCCATCTACAGATGCCCAGGTCAGACCAGGCCTCAGCTCATAGCAGGACACCGGGAGTGTGCGAGTTCATGGGTTCATGAGGGTTCTCTCACTCTTTCTCTCTCTCTCTCTCTCTCTCTCTCTCTCTCTCACACACACACGCACGGCAGCAACTTTGGTAAAAAAAAAAGTTTATTTAGTAGTACTGATTAAGGTTAAACACCTGTCCGACACCTTTTCCTGATCTTTGCCACAATATTTTTTCCAAATGGAATCTAACACAAATCTTTATAAACCAAAGCACAAATCACAAAGGTAGACATGCAGACGGTTCTACCTTGTATGGTACCCTGAGCAAATTACCCCTCGGCCCCTCCCCATCTACTACCAACTCTGTGAGAGAGAGAGGAGAACCTCCAAAACTAAGAGATTGGGTTTTTCATGCTGTCAACCAAGCGGTTTATTAACATATAAGTCCTGAATTTACATTCAGTAATGCCCATAAGAAAATGTAATATGTGTTAAATTTCCATATATGAAATATATGTACATATGATGTAAAATCATATATGTATTTAAAGTATAGCCTATATATGTAGAAATAACATATGATACCTATTATTGGAACAATAGCATATATTGACATATATATCTAGCTAATACATGTAATTGAAAACATCATGTCTTGTTCCAGTACCTAAAGTAGGACGACCGGCTGAGATAAATGACTACAGACCTGTTGCCCTCACATCACACATAATGAAGACCCTGGAGCGGCTGCTTCTCCACCTTCTGAGTCCACAGGTTGAACATGCACTAGACCCCCTACAGTTCGCCTACAAAGAACAAGTGGATGATGTCATCCTTTACATGCTCCACTGGGCCCATTCTTACTTGGATGAGCCAGGTAGTTACATGAGGATCATCTTCTTTGATTTCTCAAGTGCATTTAACACCATCCAACCCACTTTAAAGACAAGCTGGAAGGGATGGGGGTGGATCCCTGCTTCATGTCCTGGATTGTGGATTACCTGAAAAAATGACCATAGTACGTCAGGCTGTCATGAAGAGCACTGGGGCTCCACAGGGGACTGTTCTGGCTCCGTTCCTGTTCACCCTGTATACGGCGGACTTACAACTCTGAGTTCTGCCACATCCAGAAATACTTAGATGACACAGCTATTGTGGCGGGTATCAGGAACGGGCAGGAAGAGGAGTACAGAGAGTGACAAGAACTGCCTCCTTCTGAACACCTCCAAGACCAAGGAGATAGTCATCGACTTTCGNCCCAATCAGGAACACCCAGCTATAAAGCTCCGGCCCGTCTGTCAGTCGTGGCAGCTGACTGTTAGTGGCAGCTCGCCTCTTTGTGGAAAGAATATTTGTCTTGTGTGTGAACAGTGAGATAGCAGAGAGTGGTCGCTTGTTTTGCGACAATTTTGTTTGTAGTATTTTACTGATGGTAATCTTGGAAGCTTGGAAGTGGGGTCAGGTTGAGATTTTATACTTAAACTGATTTTACTGGTTCCTCCACTGGTAGCAATTTGTTTTGTTACATACACTAGGTGCAGGGGTGCTGTTCCTGGTGTGTTTTTGTTCTTTAGTCGGCCTTGGTAGCCAGTTTTGTTTTTCCTTTTACTTTCAATTGGGTAACTGATTTTACTGATTAGCTCATAGAGAGTCCTCCTTTTGTTATATTCTGTTTTTGATTTGGACAGCACCCACCGGCCCATATTCCTTGGTTTGTGTTTTGTGTCCATATAAACCATTCTTTTGACAATCTATGTTACAATAAACAACCTTATACCTAATACCAACTGGGTTTTGTGTTGCTTCCCTTGTCCCCTGTGAGCCGGGTTGTAACACCTGTCAATATATGTTCATATTATATATGTAAATATAAAAGATAGACATGTATGTTTACAGTTAATAATATAAAATAAGCTCCAACCACATCATTAACTTTGCTGACGACACTACAGTGGTGGGTATGTCACGAATGACAATGAAGCACATTACAGAGAGGAGATGAAGCAACTGGTCATGTGGCGCAGCAACAACAACCTCTCCTTGAATGTGGAGAAGACAAAGGAGATAGTAGTCGACTTCAAGAAAAGTCGCAATGAGCATGCCACGCTGACCATCAACGGCACTGCTGTAGAAAAAGTCAGCAGTACTAAGAAGTTGGGGGTGCACATCTCTGATGACCTGACTCAGTCGATTAACACCACAGCCATCACCAAAAAAGCCCAGCGACGCCTCTACTTCCTGCAGAGACTGGAAAAAGTAAATTCCCCCTCATCTATCATGAACACTCCAAAGAGGACCCATCGAAATGATCCTGACACACAGTATCACCATCTACTGAACAGCTGCTGAATCCCAGTGCTAAGTCCCTGCAAGGAATAGTGAGAGCGGCAGAGAAGATCTCAGGTGTCTTCTCTCCCCTCAGTGGCAAACATCTACACAGACCGGTGTGTCAGGAAAACCTCAAACATAATGTCTTACCCCTCCCATCCCTCCCACCACCTCTTTGCACCCTTACCATCTGGAAATAGGCTCTGGAGCATCTGTGCAAGATCCACCAGACTGTTCAATAGCTTTTTAACACAAGCCATCACAACTATGAACTCTCTCAAATGCTGACCCCAATCCCTGCCTCCGAGGGTGACATGCATTAAAAATGCACCAGCACTTTAAGTGTCCACTTGACTTGACTGTTTACTAAGGACACCTGTTTGCATCAGCACTGTTTTATATCTTATCTTAAGCTGCTCTTATAAAAAAGTTTTTAAGGCTGCTCTCTTTTCTCGTTTTTTTTAATGTTTTTATGTCAAATGTATATTGTCTCCTGTGTATAACATGTCCTTTGTTGTTTTTAAATATGACCTGCACCCTGATCAATGGAATATGGTATTTTGCTTCCATGTATGTTGAAATGCATATTATGGTAGTGACAAATATTGTGATTCTAATATGAATTTAACATATATAATGTTAATGAGCATGTTGTTTTAATAAAGCTGCATTTTACTATGAGTATATCATATATGTTATGAACTTATATCTTCATATATCTAGAGGATGTATATGTGTCATTATAATATATCCTCTCACACGTGACACATATGGTAAAATAACTCCTGATATAGGGACATATACTGTATGTCATATATATGTCATAGGTCATTGTAGACTAAGGCATAAAAATAGTCTTATAAATGAAAAAATAACATAGTGTATTAAAGCATAAAAACATCCAAAATGTCATAATATGGTACGGTATACAGATTTCATAGTATATTGAGGCCAAAAAAGTGAGAAAAACGACATAGTATAGTATGGCAAAAAAATCAAAAATGGAATAGTATATTAAGACACAAAAACATAAAAAAACGTCATAATATCGTATGGTATACAGATTTCATAGTTCATTGAGGCCTATAAAGTGAGAAAAGCAAAATAGTATAGTATGGTAAAAAAAAATAAAAACGGAATAGTATATTAAGGCATGAAAACATCCAAAACATCTTAATATGGCATGGTATACAGATTTCATAGTATATTAAAACCTAAAAAGTGAGAAAAACGACATAATATGGTAGGACAAAAAAAGTAAAAAAATGAAATAGTATAGTATGGCAAAAAAAAAATGGCATAGTGTATTAAAGCATAAAAACACACAAAAACATCATAATGTGGTATGGTATACAGATTTCATAGTATATTAAAACCTAAAAAGTGAGAAAAACGACATAATATGGTAGGACAAAAAAAGTAAAAAAATGAAATAGTATAGTATGGCAAAAAAAAAATGGCATAGTGTATTAAAGCATAAAAACACACAAAAACATCATAATGTAGCATGGTATACAGATTTCATTGTATATTAAGTCCCCCTAACGACGGTCGTCCACTTGAGACCACAACAATG
>NW_019175645.1:0-141 GCF_002260705.1 Seriola dumerili
GGCATCGCCCCCTATTTCAAGAAGCAACTGGTTGAAGCTATTAACCATGCTGGAGACCTGTGGGGCATGGGGGCAGTGCTAACTGCTAACTCCCCCAAGGCATGTCCCCTTGGGTCTGCTTTAAGCCGCCTGTCCATAACT
>NW_019175646.1:0-119 GCF_002260705.1 Seriola dumerili
GTAGCACTGCGATGCATATCACTATTGTCTCTTTAAGTATTTTATATATATTAATTTCACATGAACTAAGGTTCCATTAAATGAAAAAGAAAGGTACTCCTTTACTACCTGGGTTTTGC
>NW_019175647.1:0-110 GCF_002260705.1 Seriola dumerili
GATTCAGCCTAGATACTGACAACTATAGTGGAAGGTGTCAGTTTTATGGAATGTTCCTGGTATGATGTCTCTATGACTTCAACAGGTCTTTTCTCTGTCTATTTCTGCTG
>NW_019175648.1:0-126 GCF_002260705.1 Seriola dumerili
AAGTCGTTCTCATGAAGAGTCTTTTACTAAACTAAACTGAGCACTTTTAAAAGAAAGCTCAAAACTTATTTCTTCACTTTAGCTTTATGCACTGCTCAGCACTTCTTTTAAATGTCTTCTTATTTA
>NW_019175649.1:0-224 GCF_002260705.1 Seriola dumerili
TAGGCAGGGACAGATCATTCCAAACAGAGATGATGTTACTATTGAATGAGGGAATTTTACAAGCCAGCTGTGATGCACTTATCAGTTTGGACAGGGCTGGTGGTGCAACTATATTTCCTTTGTTTACCTGTGGCGTACAGAAAGCAAACAGTGCAAGGATGCAAATGTAGCTGACCAGCTGATACCCAGCTAATATTTGCATGCATTCTCATTGACATGCAGAT
>NW_019175650.1:0-122 GCF_002260705.1 Seriola dumerili
GGCTTCGGGATCTGAAATAAATAATACAACGTCATCAGCGTAGGCCGAGATCTTATGTTGGGTTCCTAGATGTATTATAGGGCGTATTTCAGGGCTAGAGCGTATATAGGAGGCTAATGGTT
>NW_019175651.1:0-205 GCF_002260705.1 Seriola dumerili
GTCACAATACTCCATCACAAGTCAAATGCTGCTTTTCAAATTGTATTTAAATAAAATAAGTTGTATGAGATAAATGTAGTTAAAGTAAGAGTTTCTGTGACTGATGTAATGACTGAGATTATTAATCCTGAGTCCTGGACGTTTCAGCAGCATTTCACTGTTGTAGCTGCTCCAGGTGGAGCTGCTTTAACCTCCCTGCTCTGGT
>NW_019175652.1:0-273 GCF_002260705.1 Seriola dumerili
TGCAGATATGGATGGTCATTCCTTTTAGAATAGACAGAAGGCCAAAAAGTTGTGAACACAGAAGTAAAAACAAACAAAATCCCCCAAAGTAGTGAATTCTTTTTCCTGCATTTCACGATCATGTAAATCTAGAAAAAGACACATTATAATGTATTTAGTTGTCATGATTTTCGAATCGAGCATGACAACCAAATAAGAGGGTTTTGAATATTGAAACAGATCTCCTGTGTGTAGGCGGTCGGTGCTGAGGCAGAGACAATCACTGCAGTGGAG
>NW_019175653.1:0-140 GCF_002260705.1 Seriola dumerili
TTCACTCTATGTGCGTCACATGTTGCATAAGAAACACATTGAGCTTATTCTCTTATTTAAAACAATGTTTTAGTAAGCTTTGCAAATGGTAGTTTTTACTTACCATTTTAAAAAGAGTGAGCTCATACTGTATGAGCATG
>NW_019175654.1:0-184 GCF_002260705.1 Seriola dumerili
ATTATCAGCAACCTTGTTTCAAGTGATTAACAGGCACGTTTGGAGGGACTGCGAGCGAGCAGAGCTGCCGCTTATGTTTATATAACGTTAATGGGCTCACAGTAATGTTACTAGTAGTTGTCAGTTGTAGAGGACTGGGATGTTTATTACAATTTCGGGAAACTCTGCTGCCTTAACTTACCTT
>NW_019175655.1:0-181 GCF_002260705.1 Seriola dumerili
ATTTTTTCAAGTGTGACATAATAATATTATGAAGATCTGTTAATTTGTTTATGGTTGAAGACTTTAAATTCATAACAGAAACCTACATTTCAAATTGGAATAGTGCAGTTTAAAAGATGTGGGAATTAACCAGACAGGGAGGCTCTAATAGAGATGCTATTAACTTGCATTATGGAAGTTA
>NW_019175656.1:0-202 GCF_002260705.1 Seriola dumerili
AAAAAAAAACATTAAAGGAGAAGTGCAATGGAAGATATTTAGAGATTATAATATTACATATTTTGCATAAATCTATTGATATGATGAGGGAACACTTACATCACACATCGGATCTTGATGAACGAATTATTCAAGTTGGAAATCTTCACTGATGTACACTGTGTAATTTGTTGAGAACAAAATGATGTAACAACGGTCAATG
>NW_019175657.1:0-187 GCF_002260705.1 Seriola dumerili
GATAATTATATATTTTATTAATAGCTGTACACAACAGAATAAGTTCTTCGACACATTTTTATTTTCATATTCAAATTAATACATTATTATTCATATGTATGATACAGAATTTGATTATTGAATAATGATATTATAGTGCAATGGTTAATCTTAATTAGTCCTTGAGTTGACAGTTGAACCATTAGCT
>NW_019175658.1:0-176 GCF_002260705.1 Seriola dumerili
TATACCTTACTATAATATGACTTTTTTGACACTTTTATGGCTTACTATAGCATGATGTTTTATGCCATACTATACTATGACGTTTTATGCTATAGTTTAATATGACGTTTTTTTTATGTTTTTATGCCTTACTATACCATGACATTTTTTTTGACATTTTTATGCCATACTATACT
>NW_019175659.1:0-134 GCF_002260705.1 Seriola dumerili
TAAAATTACAAAATTAGACTGTGATTTTACATGTCAAATATAAAATAACATGAAAACACAGTAACTGTGAATAACCATAAAATTTCCATTTTTTAAAAAGAAAATTACGTTTTTTTTTCACATAAAAATACTGT
>NW_019175660.1:0-160 GCF_002260705.1 Seriola dumerili
TTACCATACTATGAAACTCTGATGAGCCTGTATGGTGGTTGAGTGGTTAGAATTGCTACCTCACAATAAGAAGGTTGTGGGTTCAAACCCAGTCCTGGGCCTTTGCGTTAGAGGTGATATGCTATGACATTTTTTACCTCACTATGCTATGACATTGTTT
>NW_019175661.1:0-114 GCF_002260705.1 Seriola dumerili
AGCTGAGGGTGAGTTTTATGGATATGGACAAAACCAAGTTACGATGATGTTTTTTTTTTCGTGGGAGCTGTAGTTTTTTTTTTTCTGCGCTCACAAAGCTATCTGAAGCCAGTG
>NW_019175662.1:0-148 GCF_002260705.1 Seriola dumerili
TTTTTTTCTACAACATCTGTGATGAACTTTATTTTTGTATTTCTGTCCCTCAGATACATTTTGTGGAGCAAAAAGTATTTAACTGTAAAATGTTGTGTGTTGAACATTGCAACGTTCTTGGCTGCACAAAGAACTTCACAATAAAAGA
>NW_019175663.1:0-220 GCF_002260705.1 Seriola dumerili
TGCACAACTGGACACTATCAACCATGTTTTATGGTCACTCACCGGAGCTCAAAACGACTCACGCTGCCCTGACCCTGAGAACATGAAGTCGGGACTAACCATCCCTGATGCCTGTCAGATAAGTAACGAACATCACGTACCACCATACACCAAAATGTGTCAGTACGCGTAAACCTGCGAACACCCACAGGCACTCTTTCAACCATCTCCCCTTTTCTTC
>NW_019175664.1:0-188 GCF_002260705.1 Seriola dumerili
GTTATTTCTTTCAGGTTTAAAGGCTGATTTTTGCGCCTGAGTGAAAGTTGAAGAAACCAGACGGTCAATTTCGGTTTTAAACTGTTCTATTTCATTATCAGAACATGAGAAACACTTGCCAAACAGCAGAACATTTAAAACCCTGACCCTACAAACATTCAAAATATGATAAAATATGCATGATTAAA
>NW_019175665.1:0-121 GCF_002260705.1 Seriola dumerili
GGGAAAGCCAGACTGAGACCACCACCTCAAGCTCCTGATCAAGTTTTGTTATATATGGTGATATTTCATGACCCCAAACCTGAAATTTATGCAAAAGATTATCAGGGACAAAAGAAATGCT
>NW_019175666.1:0-247 GCF_002260705.1 Seriola dumerili
CTCACAGTAAGAGACCTGCTACAAACCCGTGAACCTCCAGACTGTGACAGTGTTTAGTGTGTTGAGGTCCTGCAGTGACGTCACAGCTTGTAACAGGAAATAAGTTCCTCCTGGTTCTTGTGGCTTATCAGTGTATTAATACTAACTGCTCAGGTCGCTTGTTTCTTGTGAAATGAATCAGATATTAAACAACATTTTAACTTTTTTCTTTTCCACATTCTTCCTGCAGCTGATGAACATGACAGAG
>NW_019175667.1:0-686 GCF_002260705.1 Seriola dumerili
GCCAGATTAGACAGATTTTATTGTTTTAAGCAAAATTTTATTTATTTATTTTTTTTTTTTTTAAAAGGATGCAGAATACTTCCTGTGGGGGTCTCAGATCACTGCATGGAGTCCTGTAATGTGTATATTGCAAATGTGAAACACAAGTCTGCATATTGGCACTTTAACACTACTTTGTTGATGGATGAACATTTTAAAGAAACGTTTGTATTTTTTTGGGAAATTTTCAGAACTAGAAAAGGAGATTTTACATCGTTGAAGCAGTGGTGGGATTGTGGGAAAGTAGAGATCAAGCAGTTTTGTCAACAGTACACTCTCAATGTCTCTCGTGACATCACCAAATCTATAAGAGATCTGGAGATTGAAATAGTGGAGCTGCAAAGTGCTGCAGAGTCCACAGGAGATCGAGGCTGTTTTGAAGACCTCAAAGCCAAAAAAGCCGTACTGGCGGATCCGCTGGGCTGTAAAGCACAAGGGGCGCTGATCCAGTCTCGCTTTCAGAGTGCTGCTCTGATGAACTCACCGTCCAAGTTCTTTTTCAGCCTGGAGAAGAAGAATGGGCAGAGCAGGTTCATCCACGCTCTGCACTCAGCTGCAGGACACCTGCTGACTGAAGATAGTGAGATCAGACAGAGAGCTGTGGACTTCTACTCTGTTGTTTGAAAGTGAGTACACTGAAGATGAGG
>NW_019175667.1:1616-7501 GCF_002260705.1 Seriola dumerili
TGGCGGCGGAGGTGTGGCAGCTGGGACCATCGGACTCTCCTTCGCAGGTTTGATCTGGCTCACGTGGAAGGTAGGGTGAACACGAAGGGATCGAGGCAGGCGAAGGCGGACTGCCGCAGGACCGATGATCTTGGTGATGGGGAACGGACCAACGAATCGTGGCGCCAGCTTCCTAGAGGGGACCCTGAGGTGGAGATCTTAAGCAGACAGCCACACCCTCTGACCTGGCTGGTAGGCTGGGGCGGGTCGTCTCTTGCAATCCGCAGCTTTCTTAACTTGGTCCCCTTGGCGGACACCTCAGGCTCGTTGTCTGCAAAAACAGGGGGCAGGTAACCAAATACATATTCAAATGGTGAGAATCCTGTGGCTGAGGTGGGCAGTGAATTGTGGGCATACTCAACCCAGACCAGGTGCTTGCTCCAGGAAGAGGGATTCTGGGCGACCAGACACCGGAGGCCGGTTTCCAGTTGCTGGTTGAGGTGTTCGGTCTGGCCATTGGCCTCCGGGTGGTATCCTGAGGTCAGGCTGGCCTTAGCTCCGATGAGTCGACAGAACTCCCTCCAGCAAACTGGGGTCCCCGGTCAGAGACAATGTCCTTGGGAAATCCATGAATCCTGAAAACATTGTTCATCATGATCTCCGCCGTTTCCTTGGCGGAGGTCAGTTTTGGCAGAGCAATGAACCTAGCCATTTTGGAACAATGTCCTTGGGAAATCCATGAATCCTGAAAACATTGTTCATCATGATCTCCGCCGTTTCCTTGGCGGAGGTCAGTTTTGGCAGAACAATGAACCTAGCCATTTTGGAAAATCTATCCACCACTGTGAGGACAGTGGTGTTACCTTGCGAGACCGGGAGCCCCGTGACGAAGTCCATGGAGATGTCGGACCATGGTCTGGAGGGGATGGGGAGCAGCTGCAAGAGCCCCATACGTGACCTGGAGGACGTCTTGTTTCGGGCGCAGGCCGAACATGCCTCTACGTACTCGCGGACCTCCGGCTCCATAGATGGCCACCAAAACCTCCGAGAGATGGCGAACACTGTCCTCCGAACTCCCGGATGGCAGGAAAGCAGCGAGGCGTGGGCCAAGTGGATCACCTGTGGGCGCAACTCAACCGGGACAAATAAACGATTCTCTGGGCACCCACTAGGTGGCGGAGCCTCACCAGAGGCCTGCTTGACCTCATTTTCTATCTGCCAAGTCACCGCTCCAACCACACAGGTTAGTGGGAGGATATTTTCTGGTTCCTCTGCAACAGACTCGGGGTCAAAGAGTCGAGACAGGGCGTCTGGTTTGACGTTGCGGGACCCCGGCCTGTAAGAGAGGAAGAAAGAAAACAGGTTAAAAAAAAAAAAAAAAAAGCCCCCCTGGCCTGGGGAAAATTAAGTCTTTTGGCTTTTCTGATATTTTCAAGGTTCTTGTGATCAGTCCAGACTATGAATGGATGGTTAGCCCCCTCAAGCCAGTGTCTCCACTCCTCCAGGGCAACCTTGACCGCCAGCAGTTCCCGGTTGCCGACATCATAGTTCCGCTCTGCTTTGGACCGCCGCCGTGACAAGAAAGCGCAGGGATGCATCTTACCATCCTGCTCCGACCGTTGAGAGAGAACTGCCCCAATCCCTTCGTTGGAGGCGTCTACCTCGACCACAAACTGCCGCTGGGGGTCTGGCATGGTGAGGATGGGGGCCGATGTAAAGCAATGCTTGAGGGTCTGGAAGTCTGTCTCCACCTCTGGAGACCAGTGGAAACGCACCTGAGAGGAGGTAGGAGCATGGAGAGGGGCAGCTATTGCGCTAAAGCCTTTGATGAACCGCCTGTAAAAGTTAGCAAATCCGAGAAACTGCTGAACCTTCTTGCGGCTATCAGGTGTGGGCCACTCGTCCACAGCGCTAATTTTAGCCGGGTCCATCTGCACTCTTCCAGGGGCTACAATGAAGCCCAGGAAGGAGACGGTGTCGGCATGGAACTCACTCTTTTCCGCTTTGACGTAGAGATTATTTTCCAACAGTCTTTTTAGTACTCTGGTTACATGGTCTTGGTGTGTGTCAAGGTCAGGGGAGTAAATGAGAATGTCATCAATGTAAACATAAACAAAATGGTCGAGAAAATCCCTGAGTACCTCATTAATCATAGCTTGGAACACAGCAGGCGCATTGGTTAACCCGAACGGCATGACCAGGTACTCATAATGACCGTTTGGTGTATTAAAACTTGTTTTCCACTCGTCACCCTCTTATTCTGACCAAATGGTAAACATTGCAAAGGTCTAGCTTTGTGAAAACTTTGGCCTGCTGGAGCTGGTCACACACCAAAGACATGAGAGGAAGTGGGTAACGGTTCTTAATTGTAATGTCATTAAGAGGGCTGTAGTCTATGCAAGGTCTTAGGGAACCATCCTTCTTGCCCACAAAGAAGAAGCCGGCACCTGCTGGGGATGATGAAGGGTGGATCAACCCTGCCTTCAGTGAGGTCTCGATGTATGGCCGCCCTCTCTGGCCCAGAGACCGAGTACAGACGGCCCTTGGGTATGGTGGAGCCTGGAATCAGTTCAATAGCACAGTCATATGGCCGATGTGGAGGGAGTGACATGGCTTTATTTTTACTAAATACCTCTCGAAGGCGGTGCTAGCAGGAAGGCACGGAGCTCAGGTCCGGGTACTCGGAGTCTGTGGCGGGATTAGCAGAGGCAAGGTTAGCCACAATTACATCTTCCCCCTGAATCGAGATGGCAAGGCAGTCTCCAACACAGTCCTGCCCCCACCCCATAATTTCTCCCGTTCTCCAGTTTACATGGGGGTTGTGGCGAAACAGCCATGGCAGTCCCAAAATCAGTGTATGAGAGGGTGACTTGAATAAATAAAAACATATGTGTTTTCTATGCTCGTTTATGTGCAATTTGAGGGGTTCAGAGATGTGTGTGATGGTGAACAGTTCTTTTCAGTTGAGAGCTTTGGCGTTGATTGGCTTAACTAAGAGTTCTGATTTGAGGCCCAGCTCCTCAGCTAAACCCCAGTCCATCAAACTCTCATCAGCCCCTGAGTCAATAAGCGCATCAAGTTCTGTGGCGGTGTGGTGCATTACCTTGACTGTGGTGAGGGTAGGTAAAATGGAGCTTGAAGCAGTGAACTGACTCACCATTGTGGATCTCTTGGCTGAGCAGACGGCGACGAGATGACCTAACTCTCCGCAATAAAAGCACCGGTCCTCCTGCTGCTGTCTCCGTCGCTCTTTCGGCGTCAGCCGAGCCCTTTCCAGCTCCATGGGCTCCTCCTCTCCCTCCGTGGGGAAATGATGACGCTGCTCTAGCGGTGGACGGCGGGGAGCTGGCCAGCCCGGTGCTTGGGTGCGCGTGGGTCTCTCTGTAGATTGACCGCCACGTTGCTGTCTGAGTTGGCGGACCCTATTGTCCATCCGGATGGCGAGCGCGATAAGGGAGTCTAAATCTGGGGGTAGATCCAAAAGAACGAGAAGGTCTTGAATGGAGGCTGCCAGCCCCTTCAGGAACACACCATACAGGGCAGTGGAGTTCCACCCACTCTCCGCAGCCAAGGTGCGGAAGTGGATGGCGTAGTCACAGACAGAGTCGCTGCCTTGTTTTAGTCTGCTCAGTTGCTGCGCCCTTTCCCGGTCGGTCGTAACCGGGTCAAAAGTCTTTTGTAAAGCTGCCTTAAAGTCTGTGAGGGAGCTGCAGAGTGGAGAGTCCCGAGCCCACTCTGCTGAGGCCCAAGCTTTGGCTCGTCCGGTCAGATGGGACATCATGAAGGCTATCTTGGACCGGTCAGTGGGGAAAGCATGGGGAGATAGTTCATAATGAAGTGAACAGTCAATGAGAAAAGTCTTACATAGTCCCGGTACCCCAGAGAATTTCTCTGGTTGGGCTAACTTACTGCCAGCCCCGATGATGGGCACAGCCGGGGCGGGAGCAGCAGCAGCTGCCGGAGGCTCGGGAACTGTGGTCGTCTGATTGGGACGATCCTGCAGGACCTGAATTTGAGCCATGAGGAGACTCAACTGATGAGCCAAAGCCGTCTGAAACTCCTCCTGATGGGAGAGACTGGCCTCGTGGGCACGCAGGAACTCTGTCAGCTGTTCATTCCCTGCTGAGTCCATACCGGCCAGAGTGTACTGTCAGGCCTGGACTAGAAAGAGGACTCAGATGCAGAGTGTCCAATAAGGCAGACTTTATTTATATTTCTCCAACCTCGGCTGTGAGTGACCAAATAATCCAGCTATGAAATTTATACTATCAAGTCTTAAGACAAAAATAATCAGGAAGAAAATAATCTAATAAACTAAAACCACTCCAAATGGAGGGACAAACTGCAGAAACAAAAGGAATAAACCAACAGAAAACCACTCCACAAGGAGGAAGACAAAAGCTAAATTCTATGAACACAGAATCTCTCCCTGAGGAGGAAAACCAAAACACTACACTATAAAGACAAAATAAAAGCGCTCTTAAAAACGGAGGCTCTACAATTACACCTTAGAATCTACAACTAGAACAAAAATTCACTCCAAAAGGAGGCTACAAAATTCACAAATAAACTTGACAGAAACAGATGATTCTAAACTATGAAACTACAAACAAAATATCACTCGCATGGAGGTAAAGAATACGTTCAAGGCAGAGACAAGACAAGATCTGTGACGACTGGCTGGGGTGCACGAACGGAACGAAACACTCTGGCACAAGACAAAGGGAGACGCAGACTATAAGACACATGAGGGCAATGGGAAACAGGTGGACACAATCAGGAATCAGGGAAGACACTCCGACAGGTGACACATGAGGAAGGGCAAGTGACCTGAAACGAGAGGAGAGTTACTTTTCAAAATAAAACAGGAAATGACAAGACATGGAGACAGGACAAGACCCCAACTTGACCTCACCGCGTGACACAGGAGAGCAGTTCTGACTCTGTTGCCGAAGAAAGGAGATCTTCAGGACAATAGGAACTGGCGACCGGTCTCTCTACTGTGTACAGACTATAAACTGCTGTCTAAAGTCCTTGCCAACAGACTGAAGACGGTGATGGACCAGGTCATACACAGAACTCAAACCTACTGTGTGCCCGGTAGGTCCATAGTTGACAATGTGTCACTGATTCGGGATCTTTTGGAAGTCTCTGGTTCTTTGGGCTTTGATGCTTGTCTGATTTCTCTGGACCAGGAAAAGGCTTTTGACCGGGTTGAGCACCGTTACCTTTGGAAGGTTTTGCAAAGGTTTGGCCTCAGCCCTGGATTCATTGCCAAGATTAAGGTTTTGTACGAGGACGTTTGTGTAAACCTTTTAAAGTGACTCGGGGGATAAGACAAGGCTGCTCGATGTCTGGGATGCTCTATGCACTTTCTATTGAGCCAATGTTGCACAATATTCGTTCTTTTATCGATGGTCTAGTTTTAACTGATTGTGATACACATTTTAATTTATCTGCATATGCAGATGATATTATTGTTATTATAAAAAACCAGGACGATGTCACAATTTTGGGAAATATTGTTGACACTTTTGGGAAAATCTCAGCTGCACGAGTGAACTGGGCAAAGAGTGAGGCCTTAGCAGTTGGGAGTTGGTCTGCAGGTCTTCCTCAGCTGTCAGGAGGGTTAAGCTGGAGGAGGGGAGGCCTAAAATATCTAGGGGTTTATCTAGGAGACAGTCGGACTGTCAGTAAGAACTGGGAGGAGTGGTGGAGAAGGTGGAGGGGAGGTTGGCCAAGTGGCTCCCAAAAAAAAATTACCATTATGGTCTGTACTTTTGCAGCAGCCCAGCAGGAGGCCCGTACATTTAACTTGTGCCACAGAGTTGATGCCACTAAGTTATTAATAATCAGCACTCTTCCTCTGTATGACATCTGAGGTAGCAGCCACCTCCACTGGCCAA
>NW_019175668.1:0-149 GCF_002260705.1 Seriola dumerili
ATCTGTTGAAACCTCATCTGTTTTCTCCAAAGTTATAATCATTTCATTTCAACTTGCAGTTTTGCATAATTTCCAAAGAATCAAAGACTAAATGTAGTGTGAAAGGAAAATGCCCACAACATCATGTTTGGTATCTGTGACTTCAGAAT
>NW_019175669.1:0-40258 GCF_002260705.1 Seriola dumerili
AGAGAGAGATTCCCTACGCCCTGATAACTTGAACCCAAGGTTGCTACAACACAAGACCTCTTGGATAAACATTACCTTTTTGTTATAACTTCTTTCCTGTCTGACAATGTCTGTTAACCCCAAGTATAATTGCCAAATACAGTGTCCATTTCCTTTTGTCTTTCACTGTATAACTGTGCCCCTGCACTAACACCTCGGGGTCAGTCCTAACTGCTCAAGACCCGCTCTGTGGTCCAGTTGGGGCTCACCGTAATACTTGGGATACATTTAAACTACTCCCTCTACAGCAAACCTCAAACTAGGACTGTGAGTGAAATTTTCTTCAACAAGCGTTACCTGATGGGCTTGTAGTCTGTAACAATCAAAAGGTTCTGAAGGACGAGCCCAAGGGACCCTTCCTTCATCTGCTGGTCCATGGCATCAACCTCATCATCGGCCTGAAGCATTGCTGTTCATGAGAGTGTGGAGGAGGAGAAGAAGAAGAAGAAGACGACCACAATGTTACTGTTGTACAGCGCACATTGTATGTTAACAATACCTGCTCACACACACAGAGCACTTGTTTACAGTACCTCCATACATGATGGTGGCGTTACTGTTGAAGACCACCCTGCACTGGTCCAGAGCACGGACAGCGTGCAGGAGGTGGAAGGACTTCAGTGCTAATGCTAGCTGGGGGGGTGGGGGGAGGGGCAGCTCTATATACTGTACATGCACACGTACATTCATTATCATCAATGTCATTATTGTAGAAAAGAAGCTATTGCTCTTGATCAGTGCTAATGCAAATGCTAGCCCACCATATTAAATTTTAAATCTATTGATAGCTGAAAAAATGATGCTAGCAAGCTAGCCCCACCCTTCTGTGTCACCTTCTGTCCCTGCTTTTTAACCAATAAAGGACAAAAAAAATGCTAATGCTAGCTAGCTGCTAATGCTGACAAGCTAGCCCCCACTTCTGTGTCACCTTCTGTCCCTGCTTTTTAACCAATAAAGGACAAAAAAAATGCTAATGCTAGCTAGCTGCTAATGCTGACAAGCTAGCCCCCACTTCTGTGTCACCTTCTGTCCCTGCTTTTTAACCAATAAAGGACAAAAAAAATGCTAATGCTAGCTAGCTGCTAATGCTGACAAGCTAGCCCCCCCTTCTGTGTCATCTTCTGTCCCTGCTTTCTCCCCAATAAAGGAGAAAAAAAATGCTAATGCTAGCTAGCTAGCGGCTAATGCTAACAAGCTAGCCCTCCTCCGTCCATGTTGACCAATGGTGGGAAAAAAAAAATGCTAATGCTAATGCTAGCTAGCTGCTAATGCTGACAAGCTAGCCCCCCCTTCTGTGTCATCTTCTGTCCCTGCTTTCTCCCCAATAAAGGAGAAAAAAAATGCTAATGCTAGCTAGCTAGCGGCTAATGCTAACAAGCTAGCCGTCCTCCGTCCATGTTGACCAATGGTGGAAAAAAAAAAAAAAAATGCTAATGCTAATGCTAGCTGCTAATGCTAGCAAGCTTAGCCTCCCCCCGGTCCGTCGTTGACCAATAGAGAAAAAAAATAGAAAAAAAATGCTAATGCTAGCTAGCTAGCGGCTAATGCTAACAAGCTAGCCGTCCTCCGTCCATGTTGACCAATGGTGGAAAAAAAAAAAAAAAATGCTAATGCTAATGCTAGCTGCTAATGCTAACAAAAACGGCGGCTAGCTCGCGCCCCCCCCAGCACAGGCATTGCGCCCAGCAAGCGGAGCTAGCCGCCCGGCGGCTAGCTCGCGCCCCCCCCAGCACAGGCATTGCGCCCAGCAAGCGGAGCTAGCCGCCCGGCGGCTAGCTCGCGCCCCCCCCAGCACAGGCATTGCGCCCAGCAAGCGGAGCTAGCCGCCCGGCGGCTAGCTCGCGCCCCCCCCAGCACAGGCATTGCGCCCAGCAAGCGGAGCTAGCCGCCCGGCGGCTAGCTCGCGCCCCCCCCAGCACAGGCATTGCGCCCAGCAAGCGGAGCTAGCCGCCCGGCGGCTAGCTCGCGCCCCCCCCAGCACAGGCATTGCGCCCAGCAAGCGGAGCTAGCCGCCCGGCGGCTAGCTCGCGCCCCCCCCAGCACAGGCATTGCGCCCAGCAAGCGGAGCTAGCCGCCCGGCGGCTAGCTCGCGCCCCCCCCAGCACAGGCATTGCGCCCAGCAAGCGGAGCTAGCCGCCCGGCGGCTAGCTCGCGCCCCCCCCAGCACAGGCATTGCGCCCAGCAAGCGGAGCTAGCCGCCCGGCGGCTAGCTCGCGCCCCCCCCAGCACAGGCATTGCGCCCAGCAAGCGGAGCTAGCCGCCCGGCGGCTAGCTCGCGCCCCCCCCAGCACAGGCATTGCGCCCAGCAAGCGGAGCTAGCCGCCCGGCGGCTAGCTCGCGCCCCCCCCAGCACAGGCATTGCGCCCAGCAAGCGGAGCTAGCCGCCCGGCGGCTAGCTCGCGCCCCCCCCAGCACAGGCATTGCGCCCAGCAAGCGGAGCTAGCCGCCCGGCGGCTAGCTCGCGCCCCCCCCAGCACAGGCATTGCGCCCAGCAAGCGGAGCTAGCCGCCCGGCGGCTAGCTCGCGCCCCCCCCAGCACAGGCATTGCGCCCAGCAAGCGGAGCTAGCCGCCCGGCGGCTAGCTCGCGCCCCCCCCAGCACAGGCATTGCGCCCAGCAAGCGGAGCTAGCCGCCCGGCGGCTAGCTCGCGCCCCCCCCAGCACAGGCATTGCGCCCAGCAAGCGGAGCTAGCCGCCCGGCGGCTAGCTCGCGCCCCCCCCAGCACAGGCATTGCGCCCAGCAAGCGGAGCTAGCCGCCCGGCGGCTAGCTCGCGCCCCCCCCAGCACAGGCATTGCGCCCAGCAAGCGGAGCTAGCCGCCCGGCGGCTAGCTCGCGCCCCCCCCAGCACAGGCATTGCGCCCAGCAAGCGGAGCTAGCCGCCCGGCGGCTAGCTCGCGCCCCCCCCAGCACAGGCATTGCGCCCAGCAAGCGGAGCTAGCCGCCCGGCGGCTAGCTCGCGCCCCCCCCAGCACAGGCATTGCGCCCAGCAAGCGGAGCTAGCCGCCCGGCGGCTAGCTCGCGCCCCCCCCAGCACAGGCATTGCGCCCAGCAAGCGGAGCTAGCCGCCCGGCGGCTAGCTCGCGCCCCCCCCAGCACAGGCATTGCGCCCAGCAAGCGGAGCTAGCCGCCCGGCGGCTAGCTCGCGCCCCCCCCAGCACAGGCATTGCGCCCAGCAAGCGGAGCTAGCCGCCCGGCGGCTAGCTCGCGCCCCCCCCAGCACAGGCATTGCGCCCAGCAAGCGGAGCTAGCCGCCCGGCGGCTAGCTCGCGCCCCCCCCAGCACAGGCATTGCGCCCAGCAAGCGGAGCTAGCCGCCCGGCGGCTAGCTCGCGCCCCCCCCAGCACAGGCATTGCGCCCAGCAAGCGGAGCTAGCCGCCCGGCGGCTAGCTCGCGCCCCCCCCAGCACAGGCATTGCGCCCAGCAAGCGGAGCTAGCCGCCCGGCGGCTAGCTCGCGCCCCCCCCAGCACAGGCATTGCGCCCAGCAAGCGGAGCTAGCCGCCCGGCGGCTAGCTCGCGCCCCCCCCAGCACAGGCATTGCGCCCAGCAAGCGGAGCTAGCCGCCCGGCGGCTAGCTCGCGCCCCCCCCAGCACAGGCATTGCGCCCAGCAAGCGGAGCTAGCCGCCCGGCGGCTAGCTCGCGCCCCCCCCAGCACAGGCATTGCGCCCAGCAAGCGGAGCTAGCCGCCCGGCGGCTAGCTCGCGCCCCCCCCAGCACAGGCATTGCGCCCAGCAAGCGGAGCTAGCCGCCCGGCGGCTAGCTCGCGCCCCCCCCAGCACAGGCATTGCGCCCAGCAAGCGGAGCTAGCCGCCCGGCGGCTAGCTCGCGCCCCCCCCAGCACAGGCATTGCGCCCAGCAAGCGGAGCTAGCCGCCCGGCGGCTAGCTCGCGCCCCCCCCAGCACAGGCATTGCGCCCAGCAAGCGGAGCTAGCCGCCCGGCGGCTAGCTCGCGCCCCCCCCAGCACAGGCATTGCGCCCAGCAAGCGGAGCTAGCCGCCCGGCGGCTAGCTCGCGCCCCCCCCAGCACAGGCATTGCGCCCAGCAAGCGGAGCTAGCCGCCCGGCGGCTAGCTCGCGCCCCCCCCAGCACAGGCATTGCGCCCAGCAAGCGGAGCTAGCCGCCCGGCGGCTAGCTCGCGCCCCCCCCAGCACAGGCATTGCGCCCAGCAAGCGGAGCTAGCCGCCCGGCGGCTAGCTCGCGCCCCCCCCAGCACAGGCATTGCGCCCAGCAAGCGGAGCTAGCCGCCCGGCGGCTAGCTCGCGCCCCCCCCAGCACAGGCATTGCGCCCAGCAAGCGGAGCTAGCCGCCCGGCGGCTAGCTCGCGCCCCCCCCAGCACAGGCATTGCGCCCAGCAAGCGGAGCTAGCCGCCCGGCGGCTAGCTCGCGCCCCCCCCAGCACAGGCATTGCGCCCAGCAAGCGGAGCTAGCCGCCCGGCGGCTAGCTCGCGCCCCCCCCAGCACAGGCATTGCGCCCAGCAAGCGGAGCTAGCCGCCCGGCGGCTAGCTCGCGCCCCCCCCAGCACAGGCATTGCGCCCAGCAAGCGGAGCTAGCCGCCCGGCGGCTAGCTCGCGCCCCCCCCAGCACAGGCATTGCGCCCAGCAAGCGGAGCTAGCCGCCCGGCGGCTAGCTCGCGCCCCCCCCAGCACAGGCATTGCGCCCAGCAAGCGGAGCTAGCCGCCCGGCGGCTAGCTCGCGCCCCCCCCAGCACAGGCATTGCGCCCAGCAAGCGGAGCTAGCCGCCCGGCGGCTAGCTCGCGCCCCCCCCAGCACAGGCATTGCGCCCAGCAAGCGGAGCTAGCCGCCCGGCGGCTAGCTCGCGCCCCCCCCAGCACAGGCATTGCGCCCAGCAAGCGGAGCTAGCCGCCCGGCGGCTAGCTCGCGCCCCCCCCAGCACAGGCATTGCGCCCAGCAAGCGGAGCTAGCCGCCCGGCGGCTAGCTCGCGCCCCCCCCAGCACAGGCATTGCGCCCAGCAAGCGGAGCTAGCCGCCCGGCGGCTAGCTCGCGCCCCCCCCAGCACAGGCATTGCGCCCAGCAAGCGGAGCTAGCCGCCCGGCGGCTAGCTCGCGCCCCCCCCAGCACAGGCATTGCGCCCAGCAAGCGGAGCTAGCCGCCCGGCGGCTAGCTCGCGCCCCCCCCAGCACAGGCATTGCGCCCAGCAAGCGGAGCTAGCCGCCCGGCGGCTAGCTCGCGCCCCCCCCAGCACAGGCATTGCGCCCAGCAAGCGGAGCTAGCCGCCCGGCGGCTAGCTCGCGCCCCCCCCAGCACAGGCATTGCGCCCAGCAAGCGGAGCTAGCCGCCCGGCGGCTAGCTCGCGCCCCCCCCAGCACAGGCATTGCGCCCAGCAAGCGGAGCTAGCCGCCCGGCGGCTAGCTCGCGCCCCCCCCAGCACAGGCATTGCGCCCAGCAAGCGGAGCTAGCCGCCCGGCGGCTAGCTCGCGCCCCCCCCAGCACAGGCATTGCGCCCAGCAAGCGGAGCTAGCCGCCCGGCGGCTAGCTCGCGCCCCCCCCAGCACAGGCATTGCGCCCAGCAAGCGGAGCTAGCCGCCCGGCGGCTAGCTCGCGCCCCCCCCAGCACAGGCATTGCGCCCAGCAAGCGGAGCTAGCCGCCCGGCGGCTAGCTCGCGCCCCCCCCAGCACAGGCATTGCGCCCAGCAAGCGGAGCTAGCCGCCCGGCGGCTAGCTCGCGCCCCCCCCAGCACAGGCATTGCGCCCAGCAAGCGGAGCTAGCCGCCCGGCGGCTAGCTCGCGCCCCCCCCAGCACAGGCATTGCGCCCAGCAAGCGGAGCTAGCCGCCCGGCGGCTAGCTCGCGCCCCCCCCAGCACAGGCATTGCGCCCAGCAAGCGGAGCTAGCCGCCCGGCGGCTAGCTCGCGCCCCCCCCAGCACAGGCATTGCGCCCAGCAAGCGGAGCTAGCCGCCCGGCGGCTAGCTCGCGCCCCCCCCAGCACAGGCATTGCGCCCAGCAAGCGGAGCTAGCCGCCCGGCGGCTAGCTCGCGCCCCCCCCAGCACAGGCATTGCGCCCAGCAAGCGGAGCTAGCCGCCCGGCGGCTAGCTCGCGCCCCCCCCAGCACAGGCATTGCGCCCAGCAAGCGGAGCTAGCCGCCCGGCGGCTAGCTCGCGCCCCCCCCAGCACAGGCATTGCGCCCAGCAAGCGGAGCTAGCCGCCCGGCGGCTAGCTCGCGCCCCCCCCAGCACAGGCATTGCGCCCAGCAAGCGGAGCTAGCCGCCCGGCGGCTAGCTCGCGCCCCCCCCAGCACAGGCATTGCGCCCAGCAAGCGGAGCTAGCCGCCCGGCGGCTAGCTCGCGCCCCCCCCAGCACAGGCATTGCGCCCAGCAAGCGGAGCTAGCCGCCCGGCGGCTAGCTCGCGCCCCCCCCAGCACAGGCATTGCGCCCAGCAAGCGGAGCTAGCCGCCCGGCGGCTAGCTCGCGCCCCCCCCAGCACAGGCATTGCGCCCAGCAAGCGGAGCTAGCCGCCCGGCGGCTAGCTCGCGCCCCCCCCAGCACAGGCATTGCGCCCAGCAAGCGGAGCTAGCCGCCCGGCGGCTAGCTCGCGCCCCCCCCAGCACAGGCATTGCGCCCAGCAAGCGGAGCTAGCCGCCCGGCGGCTAGCTCGCGCCCCCCCCAGCACAGGCATTGCGCCCAGCAAGCGGAGCTAGCCGCCCGGCGGCTAGCTCGCGCCCCCCCCAGCACAGGCATTGCGCCCAGCAAGCGGAGCTAGCCGCCCGGCGGCTAGCTCGCGCCCCCCCCAGCACAGGCATTGCGCCCAGCAAGCGGAGCTAGCCGCCCGGCGGCTAGCTCGCGCCCCCCCCAGCACAGGCATTGCGCCCAGCAAGCGGAGCTAGCCGCCCGGCGGCTAGCTCGCGCCCCCCCCAGCACAGGCATTGCGCCCAGCAAGCGGAGCTAGCCGCCCGGCGGCTAGCTCGCGCCCCCCCCAGCACAGGCATTGCGCCCAGCAAGCGGAGCTAGCCGCCCGGCGGCTAGCTCGCGCCCCCCCCAGCACAGGCATTGCGCCCAGCAAGCGGAGCTAGCCGCCCGGCGGCTAGCTCGCGCCCCCCCCAGCACAGGCATTGCGCCCAGCAAGCGGAGCTAGCCGCCCGGCGGCTAGCTCGCGCCCCCCCCAGCACAGGCATTGCGCCCAGCAAGCGGAGCTAGCCGCCCGGCGGCTAGCTCGCGCCCCCCCCAGCACAGGCATTGCGCCCAGCAAGCGGAGCTAGCCGCCCGGCGGCTAGCTCGCGCCCCCCCCAGCACAGGCATTGCGCCCAGCAAGCGGAGCTAGCCGCCCGGCGGCTAGCTCGCGCCCCCCCCAGCACAGGCATTGCGCCCAGCAAGCGGAGCTAGCCGCCCGGCGGCTAGCTCGCGCCCCCCCCAGCACAGGCATTGCGCCCAGCAAGCGGAGCTAGCCGCCCGGCGGCTAGCTCGCGCCCCCCCCAGCACAGGCATTGCGCCCAGCAAGCGGAGCTAGCCGCCCGGCGGCTAGCTCGCGCCCCCCCCAGCACAGGCATTGCGCCCAGCAAGCGGAGCTAGCCGCCCGGCGGCTAGCTCGCGCCCCCCCCAGCACAGGCATTGCGCCCAGCAAGCGGAGCTAGCCGCCCGGCGGCTAGCTCGCGCCCCCCCCAGCACAGGCATTGCGCCCAGCAAGCGGAGCTAGCCGCCCGGCGGCTAGCTCGCGCCCCCCCCAGCACAGGCATTGCGCCCAGCAAGCGGAGCTAGCCGCCCGGCGGCTAGCTCGCGCCCCCCCCAGCACAGGCATTGCGCCCAGCAAGCGGAGCTAGCCGCCCGGCGGCTAGCTCGCGCCCCCCCCAGCACAGGCATTGCGCCCAGCAAGCGGAGCTAGCCGCCCGGCGGCTAGCTCGCGCCCCCCCCAGCACAGGCATTGCGCCCAGCAAGCGGAGCTAGCCGCCCGGCGGCTAGCTCGCGCCCCCCCCAGCACAGGCATTGCGCCCAGCAAGCGGAGCTAGCCGCCCGGCGGCTAGCTCGCGCCCCCCCCAGCACAGGCATTGCGCCCAGCAAGCGGAGCTAGCCGCCCGGCGGCTAGCTCGCGCCCCCCCCAGCACANACCTGTGGAGGTGGTGACAGTGCTACAGATGATCCATCACTTAATCACAGTTTAAAATCTATAAATTGCTATAAAGTGTTGCTACCATCACATGTCAACAACAGCAGCAGAATGAAGTTGCAGGTAAGAAACTGAACCTGTGAATCCTGAAGACAGAGAATAATAAACTAACTCATCAGCAGTTGGTCTGTCATTTCATCAGAGGAAGATGAACTGGGAGAGGTTTTCTACCATCATCATCATCACAGCACATTAGAGAACTAAGGATGTCCATGCAGTCTCCCTTCTCCACAACCAGATGAATGGAAACAAATGGGCTGCTCTGTACATGAGGTCCTCCTTCTGTTGGCACAGATCACTCAGTTTTCACAGTGTGGAAACCTTTCAAATGACAATAAAACACAAACACTTGAGTTAAGATGCGGTGGATCACAGTTAATCACAAATATCTATCAGCTGTCAGGATAGGTGCATGAATGTCTGCTTCAGCTGAGGACTGGTTTGAGTATTAAATCAACAATCTTCTATATGACAAATATTTGTCTAAACATTTCGTATACGTCACGTTATCTTAACTTGAACTATCACGACTTCTTGATGGACAATGTATTAACTTACATTGACGCTGCGCATTACACTAACGCAGATCACTTAAACTGGGTCACATGTGAGAGAAACACAAACCAAACGTCGTTAGATTAACGTCGATTAAATTCACCTTTCTATTGGGCTTTAACTGAACACCCGGTCTAACCCAGGTTATCAGCCCAGCGGGGCCAGGTACCGTTAGCATAGCAATGGCTAAGTTATCAGCTAACACTAGCAATAGCCGGCTAGCTTGGTTAGCAAGGTGCATCTTCACCTGAACTGTGAAATAAACAGGGATGCTAATTTTGGCTAGCAAAAAATAGGCTTAAAACAAAATGTACTTACAGGAAAAAATTGAAACGCCGACTCCTCTGAGTGTCTTTCAGAACAACTGAACACAGAACAAGACATTTTTAGGTAAACAACATGTTGGAGTTAACTTTGATGAACTGAAAACACAATAACAAGTCAAATGTCCGACACATTGCTCTGATTTATATCCGGATTAACAGACAGGTCCCCCTGTGTGTCAATCACGCTGTAGCCAGCGCTAAAAACACTCTGCTTTAACGTCTATTAGGAAACTTCAAACTAGCAATTCAGACCATAAACACAAAACGAAAACGTTTACAGTGGTAGCAAATCAAGAGACCTCAATACAATCGGACTTCTTTTTGCAACCAGTGGAGTCGCCCCCTGACGGTCATTTGATAGAATGCAAATTCTGGCACTTCCGCATTGGCTTCATTTTCCAGAACCGGAGTCGACGTCCATTTTTACGTACAGTCTATGGTCTGTGTGCCTGTGTAAACCCATAGGTATTAATACAACTTTACCACATATTAATTTTTTATTCATACCCTACAAAAACAGTTGTCGGCACTCCGCACTGCTACTCGGTCTTCTGTTTCCTGGACCATTTTATATCTGCCAAATTCTTATTTTGAGCGAATTTGAGTTGTAGGGTGTCTCCCGCGCAGCTATCGCTTGATCTGGACTGTTGTCTCCAGCCTACCACCCATGGTTCCTATCGCCGGGCATCACCTAGTTCCTCATTGTTCACCATGTTCCAGATGACAACTCAGGGATTTGTGAGTAATAACTAACATGCTATTTTGTTTGTAGCTCCGGTTAGCGAGCGGAGCTGTGTGTCCACAGCATGACAGCAGACATCGCTGAAGCTGTAATAAACATCACAATCCAATATTCTGAAGCTACAAAAACACAACACTCTTATGAACAAGTTCATTTGTTGGTCCGAGACACACACTGAGCAAGAGAGAGAGAGAAGCCAGAGCTAACTGCTAAGCTAAAGTAACAA
Source organism: Seriola dumerili (assembly GCF_002260705.1). Taxonomy (NCBI): domain Eukaryota; kingdom Metazoa; phylum Chordata; class Actinopteri; order Carangiformes; family Carangidae; genus Seriola; species Seriola dumerili. Next base: position 10,008 of record NW_019175669.1, read on the forward strand.
TCAGTTCTAAACAGCATGTAAACAAATGCTGAATCAGTGAAATTCGCTATAAGCAGCAGAGAGCTGTGGGTGCTGGAGCAGAACTGGTAAGTTTAAATGTACAGCAGGTAGTTAGTCACTGTAATGAAGAAAACAACAACATTAACTGTGTTCAGAGAGAGCAGCAATAAACTCTACCGGTAGCAGAAACTCCAGAGACTGGCGATCAGACACTACTGTGACGTCAGCACGTAAACGGTCATTCACTGCTGTTGAAAGGTGACGTACTCTGAGTAAACGTGTTACTGCGCTACATTTTTAAAAGGGGAAGAGGAGGGGTAAAACATCTTATATGGGGATGATAATAATAATATATGATAAAAGTATTAAACAACATCTTTAGGCTGCCAGGGAGCCAGTATCAGTTCCCAGGTGAAAACAGCACCAAGAGCAATCAATTAATTCCAGTCAGGCTCTTTGCAGCCTGTGCATACAGCTGATAATTATTAATGTACACTCAGCTGACAATTTATTAGGAAATTCTAGCTAAAACTGATATAGTCTAATACAACAGCCCTGTCATAAATCGTCCTTCATGAAGATTATACTGTTTACACAGAGGTGTTTCTGTTATTTAACCTATCTTTGTTGATATAAATGGGTTGGACAAAAAAATATAAAATAATAGAAACTTGAAAGTCATGGCGAGTGTCTTTATGTAGCAGTAGTTTTGTGTTGGCATCATTTCCAAATATTTCTGTCTCTTTGATTACTAATAATCGGAATCAGCCCTTAAAAATCTGTTGATCCTATTGCTGTTAGTCAATTTAGGCTAATTCTGTCCTTGATTAATTAATGTGTTATTCAGTTAATACCAAGCAACACACCATGAATGAATGAATCCAAGTTTATGTCAGGTTCTATGTGATTCTATACAGTAACATAATATATACAGTTCATCATACTATTTGTTTTTTTTAAAAATCCTAGTAAGTAACATACTGCTCTGATCATAGGTGCTATCTTCATCTCTAATGTGACGTTCCTTAACTAGTATGAAGTAAGTACAATAAAGTAATTTGATAAACATGACCTACTCTGTCTCTTTCCAGTCTGCTGAGATTAAGAACTGCCGGGGCGAGATGCTGTGATGCATTGTGATGCCCATTGCATTGGGTTTTTAGTATCAGCAACTTCAGGCCTTCCGTCAGCCTTGCAGGTAGCACTCTTCCAAACACACATATTTACACCTGATATAAACTGATTGATTTACTCACTGGTGTTAAATATCTTTAGTTTCATCTGAAGTGAATGTAAACATTGATGTGTGTAGGGTAGATGGCCGTCACTGTACTAGAACCCACCCCAAGAAGTATGGTGTGCAGTTACTGATCTCAACAGCATGGAAGTTATATATATCACCAGGTGGTGGGGAACAGAATGAAGTGTTTCTGGTTTAAAAGCACCGTCCAACTAGGAGCAGCTGACTAGGGAGTCAGCTGCTTGGAATCCGGTGCACACATTGTTCAAATAGCCAGTTGTTTAAATTGACCAACAGAAACCTGGTCTTCAGTAAATGGCACAATATTTAAAGGGCACATTGTCAGTATGCTCCTACATAGGTGAGTGCACAGCGTGTTTGTTTAACACAAGCAGAGTTGTGAAGATGAGCTTCAGGTGTTTGATGTTTAGTCCGGTGGAACATTAGAAAGCAGCCACAGAAGGTCAGAGCATTCTTTGTCAGTACAGATCATTTAAATAACATTTGTTTAAGCTTTATTAAAGTAATGGTAAACAAAAAAATAATTGAATCATACTTTTTAAGGACTTTACAGTGAATCTTAGTGTCTCCTGTTATTTCTTTTCTCCCCAGATGCTCCAAGGATCCAGCTGATTACTGGCAGTTTGAAGGTGGATTTTTCTTCATCTGCTCCGTTGCACCGTCACTTCTGGTAAAGATTCATTGACCTTTGTGGTATGTTTTGATTTGACTTATTAATACACTGTATAGTTGGGATTCTGACATAAAAGATAGTATAATGTTTGTCCACATATGTTGTCAGGACTATATGGAGAATACTGTGGAAAACTAGATAAAACTGAATTGGAAGATACAAGCTAAAAAACCACAGACCCCCCCCCCCTCAGCTCCACAGCCCCCCCTCTTTCAGAGGTGACATCATCACCTCCTCATTATAGGAACCTTAACAGGCCAGATAGACCAATGGAGAAATGCCAGTTTTAGTTTTTCAGATCATCCCTGGGCTCTGACGAACTATTTGTGAATAATTGGTTGATATTGTAAATTTACATCTGAATATATTAAATAAAAGTGTTATAAAGTCAATAGTGGTGCGTATGTTATTTGCAATTAAGTTTCCAACCCCACTTTAGTTGAAAGACTACATACAGAGACTTAACAGTTTAATTAGCATTTCTTCAGTATATTATATTTTATGAGAAATGTAAGAAAATTGATCTGAATCTGAATCAGTAAATATTGTATTTAGATTGTGCTTCTACAGGTTTTAACATTACTTTACACTTAAAGATTCAATGTTAACACAAATACTGCAAGTTGCAGTTTGAGATGATTTTAATCTGTTTTACACAGTATTTTTTACTTTGTGTTCCAAAACAAAAGGTTTACTTTACAATATTAAGCTTGTGTTAATATTTAATTGATTGACACTTAATTTTATTATTAGGAAAAAGTTTCTCTGCAGAGACTTTAGTGGCGTCACTTTATTGATGGTGTTTGATCATAAATTAGAAGAAATCTGTAAAATACCAGTTTTTCTCTGTAGAAATATTAATATAACTTTCCATAAATTTATTGTTTTTACACTTTATTTGAATTAGGATATTTATTTATTTCAAGGTTTTTGTTTGTCAGCAGCTGCTGCCAGTCATTTGACCGTTTTTTTTTACGATTTCTTTTTTTACAGTGTATATCAGCGTTCTTGCATGATGACAGTAGATAATAATAGGTTTTACTTCCACCAGATTCATCAGTTAGATCCATGAAAGTGCGTTAAAGCTGTATATAATGAGACTCTTGTCACAGGCTTGTTTCAGTCCACATAACTGTGCCGTACCTGTTGCTTTAACCACACTCTGAGTCCAGGGACCACCTGATCCACCTGGAGCTACCTTTGACAGAGTGAGTGAGAAATGACCATTCACACTGTGTTAAATTAAGTACGTCAATTATATTGCTCCTTATAAATCTCTAACAATTAGTGTCTGAGTGTAACTTCCTTGAAATGCAGCCCAGACTAGAAGGAGCTCTTTGTGCCTGGACTTTATCCAAACAGGCACTGTGTGTGTGTGTGTGTGTGTGTGTGTGTGTGTGTGTGTGTGTGTGTGTGCCCACGTATACATGAATGACAGCACCTGGTAGAAATTACCTGTCGTGGAGCTGAGCATTGATGTACAATTAGAGCGGGGCTCGCGCTCGGCCTCGCCGGCGGGGCCAGTAAACAGCAGGGGGGGAGCTTAGCAGTCGGCCTTTTACAACTAACACCTGCCCCTTACGGGCCTGACGTAGACTGCTCTACAACCACGCCATAAACCTGAAGAATGAGAGCTCACTTGTGGCGCTGCTATGACCGATTCCTGCATTCTTTATTCATCCTGTCACAGCGGTTCATGATCATGTTGACAACCTACCATGGGAGATAATGTCATGTAATAGTCAGCCATTGTATGTGCTTTTATGTGCTGGGGTGTGTTTAATTGGATCATTCAATCCATCTGGGGATTGAATGAGTTCAGCAAATTTGTTCATTTGTGTCTTTTGGCTATATATGTTGTCAGCCAATGAAATAAGTTTGTATTGTTGTAGTTTTATTTTATATAAAAAGGACAAAATAAGTGTATTATAGGCAATTTTTGTGTATTATGCAAAGTTTAGTAGCATTTAGAAGCCTTGAAATTAAAATACTTTGCTGCGGATTTAAGAAAAACCTCTATATTTATGAGTTTACAGCATCCCTATAAAGTTTTTCTTCTTTAAATGCAATGGCCAATGTCACTCCTCCAGGAAATAGACAACACCACGATTCGCTGCTGCTGATGGATTTATTCATCTGCTCCTCTAACGGCACCATCATCACCAACGCCACCAATTGGATAAATACCACTGTACAAAATAAACATGCATTCACATGACAACAAACTACAGCAACGAAATACAAACACAATGACACATAAGTAAATAAACACACCTCGCTGGCTGCACATGACCAAGAGGGAATGAACGGACCCAAAATAAATCTGTTACCTTTTAAGAGTACAAAAAAACATCTTTCTTTCAACTTCCTGTTACAACTTAAAGTGTCCCTGTGCAACACAGGCGCAAACTTACTTCCTAGAAACAAAGAAATTCTTCAAAATAAATCATATAAATGTTTGAAAACAGAACATATCAAATGAAAACATAAATTTATTTTCATGGCAGTTAAAGCTAGTGAGTGTGAAGGGAATTACAGTCATATACAGAAGACACAATGCTTTGTCAAAGAGGGAAAGATAAAGTGGAGGTATTTGGCAACAGCAAACGCAATGTACAAAAGGGCTTTGGAAAAAGCATGTCTATTTATTATCTGTGGAGGAGGGTACCGTCAAAATCCCAACACAATACTTCACTCTGTCACTTTGAAAACCTGCAACTATCCCCTCCTGAAATGATAGGTGCGGGTGAGGAATGATGTCCTGGAGGGACATGTGGGAGATGTGCTGTGGGCAGGGCAGGTGTAATCTTTCTGCACCCTCCTGTATTACGTACGTTGTGGTGGTGAAATTGATGTGAGGTCAGCGCACTGAAGAGCAAAAACTGTGGAAAACACTGAGGTCACCGGGGGCGGGGGGGGGGCAGGGTGTGTTGACACCGTCCTGCAGAAGATGAGCCGGTCACCGTGAAGCTTCACTGTCCTGGATCTGAAAAAATCATTCAGCAGATTCCAAGTGACGTCTCGTTGACCTTTCCCTATGAATGTCGCTAACGTGCTCCGAGCGTCGATCAAGATGTCCTCATCACACTGGAATGTATTAGCTGTGAAACAGAACTACCAACCATTGTGTGTGTGTGTGTGTGTGTGTGTGTGTGTGTGTGTCTGTGTCTGTGTCTGTGATTGCCATTGTGTTACCACCCCTGTAAAGATTCTCATGTGGTGAACAGACTTTGTTTAATTGGAGTTCACACAGCGTGCAAGTAGCCAGTGTGCACATCTATTCTTTTACATTTCCTGTCCTGCTCTTCAAACAGAGATGCCTCCAAACCAAACAATGCGACACAGAAATAAGTAATAAAAATTACACATGCTGAAACTGGACTAAATCCACTGGATTTCCATCCACACAAAGCCTGCGACTGAAAGCACATTAACACACATCTGTACACAATGCTCAAAGAACAGTTCCCATTTGGAACAAGCTGTACATCTGCTTTATGAGTTATGTGATAGTTTTTATCATTAGCAATTAATTATATCAATATAGTTAGTATGTGTAGATGTGTGTGCTAAAATTTAGATGCTAGGAGGTTGTCTCTTTAACTCTGCCATGATGTTTACAATGAGAATACAGAGCTAGCTTCTTCTTATAGCTAGCTGAAGACACTATTTGTATGTTTTACTATTGCTACGTAGCCAACGTTAGCATTAACAGCTGTTTACTTACCAGTAACGGCAAGAGTTTTAGCCATTGTTGTATTTACAAGACAAGAAGTTCTAATACGTCCTTTGAGCAGCGCTACTTCCTCAGGGTGGACTTGACCTTACAGTGACTCAGTATCGGAAAGTGACAAGTACCCGGGCTAGCTGGTTAGCATGCTAACTTCAGTAGAAGAAAAAAAAGTGATAGAAATAGAAGCAAAACAACAATGTTAGCTATGTATCAATAGCAAAACTGACAAATAGCTCCTTTAAGGTAAAATAGCTGCATAATGTTGGTTTATAGCATAACTACAACGGCCATTTTCTGGCTTTGCTAATATAAATAATCACACCAGTGTTCATAAATGTCAGAAAATTACATTCATTGACTTACAGCTGGTTTTTTTTGTATTGACTGTGTTTGGCAAAAAGTCTCATGGGTCAGTGAGCATCAATGCTAACGTAGTGTACTAGTTTGTGGGGCTTTTTGGGCATTGCTGCTGGAGACAGGCCGGTTGGTTATGTCAGCTTTAGCTGTGATAATAGTGTGTTCTAGCTTGTTATCTTAGCTAACTAGCTAGGATAATACTAGTGTATCTTAGTGCACAACTTCTTCTTGTTATCCTAGCTAGTTAGCTAGAATAACAAGAAGAAGATGTGCTTTAAACATCCATTACTCCTTGACAGCTGGGCTAACTATCTACTGAGGAAGATCATGAGACACAATTGAGAGCTCCAGAACCAGTAGTAGCTTAATGACTCTTGCGTGAGACTGTTTTGTCGACTGTTTCTGAAGGTCAGTGATGAATCTTCAGTCTCATGAAAAATAATATTCTGAAAAATATTTTAAAATATAGATTAATGAATATACATTAAAAAAAAACATTTCTACGTGCTGTTTTTTTAAATTACAACTGGGGGAACATCCGTTCTGTGTCAGTGTCACAGGCTACGAGGATTTTAGAAGAGCAGAACCTGGGACAAACTGAATCTGGATTGCAGCTCCATGATGTTTCAGAGACGTTTCTCATGTCGCCTGCTCTTTCTTCACTTTCTTCATGTATGCATTAAACAGCTGCGTCTCTCTCTCTTTCTGTTTCACTCGCTTCTCTCTCTTTTCTTTTTCTGAGCGAGTTACACTTTAGATAAACACACGTTCGTTCATATATACAGTATATATAGTTCTGCTCCAACAAAAGAACATGCAGGAGAAATGTGGGCTGCTGCTCCTCGATTTGCTGGTTCTGGATAACTGGGATTACTTTCCCCAAAACCTCAAGAGGACAGCTGGGCCAATTCTGCTGTTATGTCCCATCAAATGCAATGACATCACTGTTTTGTCAGGTTTTTTTTTTAATGCGTGTCTGTGCAGCCGAGCTCCACGGCGCTGTGTGTTGCACAGTCAGCTGTTGGCCTACTGCGACTCCATGACTGATGGGTAGCAGAGCCGTTGGCACCGACTTCCACAGCTGCACTAGATGATGCCGCGATGCTGCCAAGCCAGGCACTCGACATTCCTCTATAAGAGATGAGGTCGTGTGCTTGTAGTGTGGCGCATGTGCGTATATACATTCGCAAGACATGTTCTGTATCTACAACTCACACATGTAAACACTAGAAATTAAAAGCACCCATGCACATTAAGCATACGTTTACCTTTACACTGTACCCACCGGTTTATATGTGATATCACGTTACTCTAAATAACACGCCTGTTTCTAATTTAGCCTGGATGTATTTGGCAGCTCATCAGTTTCGCTTTATAGTTGTATTCAAAAAGATTAATTGAAGTACATAACAACCCATAAACATATATTAGAGTGTAAAGAGTAAACTGGGCTATTTACTTACTTAATACTATGAGCTAGTGGGATGATTTCCATTCCAAAAAAAAAGAAAAAAGTCCCTAATATAATCTCTTGCCAGCACAATGAGTCAGTGGAACCGCTATTGCATAACTGAGGCTTTGAAAGTCAACCACATACTGTATGATGTGGCATGTGTAGATCAGATTATGATTTCATATCCACCAAGTAGAAGATCTTTTGAAAGTGTTTTTTTCTTTTCTTTCTGGTGTGCAGTGGCACGTGGCCCAGACTTTTAGGGGATATTCACACATGGAATAACTTGACGTGACGAGATGTCAGAAGAAATTTGTTTCTGTTAATTGAACTCGTGCCTGAGCTGGAAAACACTGGGTCTCTGAGATGCTGCTGTTTGATGCTCATTTGTAAATGATGCTGGAAATACAGCATCTCTGCCTGGCGTTTAGTTACCATGATCAGACATATCATATATCAACATATCAACAAAGTCAAACCACACAGTTCAAACCCACAACCCATCCTTTCCTTTATTGTTTCAGAAGCTTTGATTTATCATTTTTATATAACCCTGTTTAACTGGCTCTGCCTCTTTGAGATATAGAGTTTCCTCAGTCGTTGCATTGAACATCAAAAACAGCCAGAAGCAGTGACTGTCAGGTTTTAACAACAAAAGCTACAGCTCCTGTCATAATAGAAAAATAAATAATACATTTACAGACTGTGACAAGTTAAAAGTGCAGCTGTAGCTCGAGTTGACTTCTTAGCAAAGCCATAAAGAAACAAGGCTGAGAGTCGCTTCGAGCTAAATGCTAACACCGGCCTTCCGGTGCTAACATGATGTTGTTAAGCAGATAATGTTTACAGTGCTATGTGTAACATTTTAGTTTAGCATGTTCAACACAAAGCACAGCGGAGGTCGATGGAAATGTCATTGGTTCAGTATTTGGTCATAAACCAAAGTGTTGGACAAAGTCTCCTGAAAAGACAGAAGATCACTGATTATAGTGCAGTTCATCTTGAGGCCGACACGTGTGTCTGCACTTAATTTCGTGTCAATCCACTCATTAGTCATTACTCATTTGTCATAGCTTCACTTTAAATCACAAACACAGACAAGTGGACGCCCTCTGTGTCATAGACATAATAAAAGGAGGTGTCTGATGTTAGAAGTTGTCTTTATTCAGGTGAAAACAGCAGTGTCAGCGGTGTGTGAGCTCATGTGTGGGAAAGTGAGACTCAAAAGATGATGGAAATGTGGGGAGCTGCAGCTGTGGCGGGGTGGGAGTGAGAGACGGGCTGTACAGGTGTGCATCATCTCCCCCGACGAGCCTGCCGCTCACTCTGCACCATGAAAACACAACCCGGGTGAAAGGCAGACACAAACCACAACAGAGGGCAACCCCAGGGTCGTCACAGTGACGATCAGGTAAGAAAAACAGAGGACGGGCACAGCTCTCGACTCAAGCTGAACCTCAGATCCAGACTCAGGTCTTTACTCTCTTTATGACCCGACTCAGCTCAGTCCAGCTCGCACCGAATCTGAGGCTAGAACTTGTCCCCAACTGGCCCAATGTAATACTCCTTCTGCAGGGAAATAAAGAACGTTGCTTTGGACACACAGAAAATCTTTCGCTTAAATCCTGCGACTGATCTGGGAAAAGCCAGAGATTAGACTTTTTTTTTCCATTTGCAAACATTAAAAAAGAAATGGTTGAATGAAAGAGAATGAGCTGAGAATCCCGAACATTAGCATGTTCGTTATCAGAGTTGAAGCCGTTCGGTTTGATATCAACTCAGACATCACAAAGAGGCGTATTCAGAAATCATTACCTCCACCAAGAAGGTCATGTGTTCATCTGTTGGTTCCTTTGTTTGTCAGCAGGATTACACAAAAAGTACTCATTCGGCTTGCACTGAACTTGGTGGAGGGATGAATCATGTGCAGATCCGGATCATTTAGTTTGAATTAGATTAGTTTTCTTTGAAGTCTGACCTATAATTTTTGGCTTCGCTCTCTGAGTGCCCTTCCATTTTAAAGCAGAAATCTACCAGAGAAAAGATTGTTTAGAAGTCTCTTGAAGGAGTTTACAGGAAGACAACAACATGGTTTATAATCATTGAATCTTTCCTTTTTTCATGCCCTTCATGCTCATAGTGAAACTGTGGGCCTTTATCAACCGTTATACACACGGTTAATAACTTTGAAACATAAAGACCGTTTGCGTGACAGCTCCCTTTGTTTCAGTGTGTGAGAGTTTTGGTTTTTTTTTGTCGTCAGTTGGGTGGGAAAGGTTTTTATTTGGGAGAGTCCGGCTGACTCGACGGCAGCCACGTGTCGGTGACGGGAGTCGGGAAGAGAAGCAGATTGGCAGCAGCGGTCTGAGGAGAAGTCGGGGGCAACGGCGTCAAAGATGGCAGAACAAAGGTCTCGATGCTGCTCTGACAATGAGTGATAAGGAGGCAGTTAACGCAGGAGGTCCATACTCTTTACAATCTTCAGTCTCATGTTTGCGTTAATGTAACACATGACTGTTTGTATGTTAGTGTCATGTTGTTCCGGACGAAGCTCCTGCAGTGAGTGTTCTTGAACACAGGAGAAAACAACAAGAGAGCTCAGAGCGTTACAGCAAAGCCCCAAAGACTCTTGAAGTCTGTTAATTATAAAACTGCAAGATCCACTTTCACATATGATATTAGTTTTCTAAAAGCACCACGGGAGAGACAAAGAATCCACTTCAGGACGCTGCTGCAGCTGCTCCACATGTCACTGCGCTCAGACCTCAGCAAATGTCAGCGTCTTCTCACCACACTGCTCCGTCTCAGCTGTTTACAGCTCTAAGTAGTGAAGAAGGACTTGTTGACATGTTGCAACTAAAGTGGACAAATACAGAGGAAGCGTGTGAGTCGGAGAACGTGTCCAATCGTGTGAGGGTGTGACGCTGTTTAACAGATAAAGCTGAACTCTTGACTCGTTTTTAGTTTATGCCAAAATAGCAAATTTTTTACCTTCTGTCAGCTTTGACTTATTTCCTCTCATTGTCCAAACTCTTTCTGGCGCTCAGGCCTAATACATCAAGAACAAAGTGATGTCTTTGCATTGAAGAATCCACAGTCGGAGCCATGTCTAACTGACAGTAATTAATGATTTTGTTTTGACATGGAGACGCGCTCTTTGAGTTATGTGCCGTTTTTTCCTGAGGTATGCAACACACCAAACGGAAGAACATTTCTTTGGATATGACACATTTTTTTTTAGGGCAGGGTGTTTTTAGTACCAGTAAGAAAAAAAACAACCCTGTGTCCTGAAAACTATGATTATATATTACTAATCTGGAAAAGCAAATACGTTTGATGCTTTGTGCTTTTTATCAACATGAGGAACATTTTTAATTAATGGTTTTAGTTTTACAGCCTGAAACTTTCCTGTTTTGGTTCAGTCTCACCACTTTCATCAAACTCATTTCCAGCAGCAGCAGACAGATATTTTCAGTGGAAAAAAGTTCAGATAAATCCACTGTAAACTACTTGTCCAGCACCACACAGCAGACAGACAAAGTTAGCCACCAGCTGGTGAACAGTGGGGAGAATGAAGCAGCTGAAGAGCCACATATTTCCATCAGGGGTTGGTGGAGACCAAAACAGAGCTAGCGACGCATTCACCATATGTGATAGTGCTTTAAATACTGGAAAAGTCTAAACTGACACAAGACAGGACTTTCTCTGTATTTAACCAAAACCACAATCTTTGTCTAACGTGCAGGACACAAATGATGCAATAAGAAAAAGAATCTCTTCTAAAGGAAAATGCACGAGCAAATATTAAAGAATTATCTTAAATCTAAGGTGAACATTGGAAACCTTCAGTCTAAACCTATTCCCTACTTCAAGACTTCACCTCCCCTTCAGGTTCATCATTTGTGTGATGCTTAGCCAAAGAATCTTTTGTTGAAGCTTAAAGTTTCGGTGAGAGTGAGACGTGGTTGGTGTTTTTCTTTTTTCCCCCGTCTCAGAGTCGGTCGGGACAACCACCGTTTCCCTCCAGTGTGTCTCAGCACCGTGGTGAACCACCATGGGGGTTCGGGTGACGGCATCCCTGGCTGCTGACAGATGCTGTCTGGCTGAGGAGATGTTCACACGTATGCACGCGCTCACCTGCCCACTTACTCACAGCCTCCGAGGAAACACAATCTGTGTCTCGTCGTACTGAAGGAAAATATTTTCCGTGGTTTTTTAAGGTTTTTGTTCATCTCTCTCTCTCTCTCTCTCTCTCTCTTATTTTTTATTTTTTTTGCCACGACCTCAGAGCCACCAGACTGTTGCAGCAGACTGTGAAATAGGTCATTTCATGTTGCGTTCACAGTCAGTGTTCGCAGACTGATTGAATCTACAGTGTCCCCTCTCTCTCTCTCTCTCTCTCTCTCTGTCTCCGTGAGCGTGTCCAAGGTCTGTCACATTTCCTTTAAACCACGGAGGGAAAAACAACGGCAGGAATGATACAGAGTCTGATGAAGTTTCCTCAGCCGACCTCAGCATCCAGTCCAGTCCTTCATCCCCTGCAACAAAGGCCTACACCTGAGACCATGAGAGCCCCGCCCCCCAGCCTCGTTCCTGTATGTTCCTCAGTGCTAATCATTTACTTCACACGCGCTGTTTTGCTCAGTAAAGTTTCCGAGTGCTCAGTGATGGTCGGGTGCTGAGGGGTTACCTGAGTGCATCACACACTGGGGCGACCCGCTCCGTGGATGACGGTCAGGTCTCACTCTGCTCACACCGTGTCCGTCCTGTGTCCTCTGTAACCAGGCCAACCTGACACATCTGGTTATTAGAAACTGTTCTGAGGCAAGACAAGACAACAGTGAGACTGGTGGAAACGCTGTTGTAAAGAGACGTTTCTTTAAAGAGACATTCAAACAAGGCAAATTAAAGAGTGTAAAACAGCTGGCTGAATGACCCACAACAGTTTTATTTTTATATTAAATTCATAATTCTATGGCTTCATTACTAGAGTTCAAGAAGGAAAACAGAATATAGCATCGTAGCCCTTTATTCTTCCAATATTTGACCACAAACTTCAAAACTGTGGATCATAAACCTCAATAAACTGCCCCTTAATGGCCAGAAACTTGTTATTGCAGGTTTACTCATGAACATATTTAACTTAAAATGAAATTATAAGTCAGATTTTAACTATAATCAACATAAAATGACAAAAATGTAAAAGTGAAAGCAGTTTTTATCCTCTAAATTTAAACGCGCTGTGCTTTATTAAACCATTACTTCAGACTAGCAGACAACTTAACTAAGGAATGTTAATTCACCTCTCATGTCCCCCACCCTCATACACATCCACCTAACTCTTTACACCACATGCAAGTCTTTTCTGCACAAACTCTACAAAAAAAAACTTCTCAAATCTTAAATCATAATCATCCAGAATATGATCGAAGAAAAGTTTAAGGTTGTGAAAAATATTGTTTGATGTTTCTACAAACAAAAACAGCTGAAAAAGGGAAGAAAAGACCAACTTCCAAAGTTACAATCTATTTTATTCTTTAACTTTTACATTAGAAATCAAACTGAAAATATGAATTAATGTTATAAACTCACTATTTTAAAACTTTCTTCTAATAAATGGTGTGTATCAGATCATGTTTTAAAAGCCCCACATCACCATTTTCTCAGCTTGTCTCTGCACGACCATGTAAGTTATGTTCATGTAAATAAAACATGTTCCCCAGTGAACAGACTCCAGAGACTGAATTACCCATGAAGTAAATAAAAGAAATTCTTTGTACATACTAGTCCTTATTAAGGCCATTTATAGTTTGCAACGGATTAGTGATTGACTAAAATTCCTTTTATAGGTGGAGAGTCTTAAATGAGATTTAAGCTTCTATTCTGGGTCCGATGTGTTTTTCTGGAGGCAGTTTTAACGTCTGTAGTGAATAAACTCAGACTGTGTTTTGGACTGTTCCAGTCAGTGTCACACTGAGACATGACAGAGGTGACAAAATGGAAGAACAGCATTATGGCTTCACACTCACCGTGCCCTCAAATAGCCTGTTTATATTTGTAATAGGCCTAACGATGAAAATACATTACAGTGTGAGATGAGCTCATGTTCTGTCTTTGAAACGTGAAAAACAAAGAACCACACGTTTCGTCTCGAGCCGACTTCACCCATCTGGTATGTTGTTGTTTGGTAATAAGAGTCACAACTTCTGAGCGCACCTTGACTCGACACATGACTGAAATCCTCTCGTCACCCGATCGCCCGTGAAACGTTGTGTAAATGTTTTTTCAGCGATGTTAATTGGAGGGCTAACGTGTCCCCGGAGGAGACGACGTAACGCTGGTGTCGTGACGTCATCGGGGGCACGTTAGCTCTATAAGAACGCACCAGAACACAGTGTGCTGTACATTCTGCATGTGTGCAATGTTACACAAGCCGTGACTCATCCAACCGGCTCGTCATCACAACTCAGCGTTTCCCAAATCCCTGTGCACAAGACAAATACTCAATATCATAGTGAACTTAAATCCACTATCTACTTATTATTCAGGTTTTCTGCTGTTAGAAAACGACTGTGATTCAAAAGTCTCTCTGCAAAATCTCCAGGTGGACGCACAAGCAGGTTTGGGACACAGGTGCAGACGAGACACAACAGAGAGGCTGAATAGATTATTAAAAGGAATGCAGAGTGAGCAGGTGGAATCAGGGGCGACTTTCAGTAATGACCAATCACATTAGCTCCTCTCATCCCCTTTTTAAAAGCAGAAACAGAGGGGGGGAGGGGGGGAGGCTGAGGTTTGTACCAGGATGTCTGACGGTTGTTTTCCCTCAGTGCAGACCAGGTGTGTATCTCTTAATGTATCAAGTATTTAGCTTTTCCCTGTATTGCATGTTGCGCACATTTCAAGCCACAAGAGTGCACACTAACATGAACTACCGCTATCAAGTGTAACTGTGACAATTAGCTTCATCCATTAGAAATACCACTTATATATTCCAGGAGCCGATCCCAGGTGAGATTGTGCGAGGGCAGGGAACGTCCTGGGCAGGTCGCCAGTCCTTTACACAGGATGGAGCACAGAGTTGCCTGTTAAGCTAACCCAACCTAAACCTGCATGTTGTTATTATTACTAAGTTTTTATTGAACATAATCATGATGAAGATAATCTTTTTGTTTATACAGCCGGTGAGATCTGTCTATATAAGGAATCACGACGCTCCACTGTGGTTTACTTTCCCTTTCCAACCCGCGCCCTGAGGAAACCCTGTAGTGGTTGAAACCGGTCAGTGTTTTACTCCCTTTTTAAGATCTTTGTTTTGGAAAATTTTAGTCTGATACGCCCTGACAAAATAAAATCATTTTAATTATGTGCTTGGCTCTGTGTGTGAGTGTCCTGAAGTTAGCCCAGCAGCTAAACCTGCATGTGTTTAGATTGTGGGAAGCCGGAGGAAACTTGTCGAGGAAACTTGTCGAGGAAACTTGCAACATGAAGCTGCATAAAGCTGATAAATTAAATTAATCAATGATTTTACTTAACTTCCTTAACTGTGATAATTGTGTTGATGCTACATGTGCATTATTTTTTACAGTAAATAAATTAAGATCTACCAACTTGTATGTTTGTTGTATCATGGCAACAGCAGATATAAATAAATAAATAACCTGGAGAAAATAAAACTATTTCTATCACAATTTAAAACAATTATTAACACAAACAGGCACTAAAAGTTGTGTAACGTAACAAACTGCATCCACATGCAGCAGGAATCAGGTGTAGTATCCACAGGCTAACAGGCTAACAGGCTAACAGGCCGTTTGCTGTCTGACTCTGGTACATTAGCGAGTCTGGAGAGCGCTCTCTCCGGTCGCCACCTGCACTGCTTAACACTAAACAGCTTATAAAACAGATAAAGTATCGGCCATTAGAGCACTGATCTATCGTCACATTTTATAATGAGGTCGACTATATGAAGAGGTTTATGGCTGCATGATAAATTTATGAATGGAGCAAGTTCCTGTCATCGTTTGCAGTGACTGGACCATTTAAAACTACAAAGTTATTATGGTGACGATGCACAGAACTCTCGAACATGTCAGACTCACTAGAAACGAACATGAACAACACTTAATAATCAATCACATGATGTCATGGAGCGAGAGAGAGGGAGAGAGGTGTCTAAATTAAGTCAGCTGTCTAAATACAAGTGAATGGCGTGGTCCATATCTCATCCACATGGTGTGGGATAAGAAACATGAACCTTTTGCACCACCCTCTATTAAAAACACATCACAAATCAGACACATGCATACAATAGCACACGCACACACTTTTTTCTAAAGCCCCCAGACACAGGAGGACTCCTAATTGCCAAAATATTCACTCTGGGAATGAACCATAGTGTGAAGTATTTACATTACAATCAGCTCGGCTCAATTCCATTCACACACCCTGATCAAATAAACAACAAGTGCCTCTTTGCCAAAAACTGGAGAAAGAACATTGTTTGGAAATGTTGAAGGTTTCTCCCAGGAAACACTGACACAGTGCAAAAACTTTACACACACACACACACACACACACACACACACACACAGAAAGGATTACACTGAAACATGAGTTACCAGTTTACAAACTGAAAAATAACCCAGACAACATGTGTTTGCAGGGACTTCAGCCATTTATCAAAAGGATAGTTTAACAGTAACATATATCTCTATCAGATAATTATGGTGTGTCAAAACGTTTCAAACAGCCATAGCTGCTAAACTCTGACACGCAACAAAGTGGTGATTGTTCCAGGGAATATTCTGCAGCTAACAGTTGCTTCTCTTCACTCCAGCTCTTAGTAAGAATTTCTTTTCACATGGCCACGAGTCTCCGGGGGCCATAGGAACAGAGCAGGTTGTTAATGGACGTTGTCCATGCCTTTATCCCCGTACAGCTGTGAAAACCTACAGCAGCCTCACACACACACACACACACATCTGGCAGCACCGGCGAGCGGCCGCTGCTGCGACGTCACGCGGTCTGAGGTCACTGCTGTCACCCACAAAGAGTCACCCACCACCCAGCTGTCAGTCACAGCCCAGGTGCAGAGCGTGTGTGTGTGTGTGTGTGTGTGTGTGTGTGTGTGTGTGGGCGGGGATGGGTGTATTCAGTTTGTATAGTGGAACTGTAAATATAAGTGTAATGAACTCCAGCAGATGCTCATTAAATAGTAACTAATCAAAATGATTAACAGAAATCGATCACTGTGCCAGGATGTTTATTTAATCCTGCATAGATGCATATTTCTATAATAACATTGAATCAGATGTAATGAGTAAAGGTTTGAGCTTAGTGCTGAGAAAAAAGTTTTTCACAGTAAATTTTGTTCTTCTTCATCAGTGGCTCAAAGTTGCAGCCAATCTGTCGTCAGCTGTGTCCGATCAGTAATTACCTTCATACATGACTAAACTGTTTCCCTGTTGTTCCCTGAGTGAGTCGCCAGGAGGTGGTTGGGGTGGAGGGCGGCACAGACCGGAGGCGCCATCCACAGTCTCATCTGAGGTTCAGGCAACTAAAGCACTTTGGTTACGGTTACAGAAAGATCATGGTTTTAGTTAAATGTAAATAAACGTGTCGTCTGAAGTCGCTGTGAAGTCTTTCTGTATTAAACCAGATTACCTTCTTTCCTTAAACTCAACCAAGTGATGTGAGAGTCTAAACATGACCATAAAAAAGTGAACACTGCTGTAGTCACTTCGTCTGGATGTTGTACAGTAAGCTCAGATATTTTGGCAGAAAAAAAATACATTGTCAAAACTTTACTGACACGTTTAGTTTCAACATATTTGTGGCTTGCCAAATATGTAAATTACAAGATTTCCTCATTACATTAATAGAAAACATAATCTGGTTGCAATTACATTCTGTCAAAACATATTTACTGTTGGAAATTAGTTGTATGTAAATGGAATTTCTTGGAGACAGGGTTGCTAACCTTTTATTCAAAGCTTCATCCAGTGTAAAGGTCTCTGTCCATGTGTAGTGTGATTATAGATCAGGTCTAGCTTCTATATTAATACTGTGAAAGTATCAAAGCCTCAGTCCACAGAGAAATGCACACAGCCTGTATTCAGAAACTGAGCCTTAAAACCAGCCGTCAGGACTTCTGGAACTTTGTGATGTCACAACAAAGCAGCCACCAAGCCCCGCCCACCTGGACCCACCATCCAAACCTTGCAGGATTTGGTTTCTCTGAGTGTTTTTACCTGAAATCTGCTTTATTTTTTATTGGATCACTCAGAAAACAGTCAGCCAATCAGAAGAAAGGGCCAGAGCCTCCTCTCTTCTGATTGGCTCACCGACCTGTTGTTACTAGAGCTCCAGAGAGAAGCCTGAGAGAGGAGATGTAAAACTACACTGAGATGAACCACAAATATATCTTCTTATGGATCAACCCCTCAAATAAAACACAGAAGAAGAAGAAAATATGGAGGTTTTTGTTTTATTAAACACGCTACCAATGTTAAAGCACAAGCAACTTAATTCCCATACACATTTAGTAGTCAGTTCTCATCCGTGACAGCTAAATGTAATCTGTTTGCAGCATCTACTGATTGGCAAATTTACTTTGGAGGATGAACTAGGGTCACCCTCCACTTTTGCACCCCTGATTTTGCATGTGTGTGTGTGTGTGTGTGTGTGTCAGAGTGAGGGAGAAGGAAATCTCCCCCCCAAGGCCAGACCCACAACATTAGTTAGTAACCACACAGCATACTGGCCAACACTAATAGCTGAAACGCCTCGGTGAGTTTAATGCTCAGTTACACACCATCATCCAGCCACCACACCCAAAGCCAATACCCAGAGCGGCCCAAAATCCCCTTCCTCTACCTCTCTCTCTCTCTCTCTCTCTCTCTCTCTCTCTCTCTCTCTCTCTCTGCATCTTGTTCTCATTCTCGATCTGCACGTCCCGGGAAACGCTACACTAACAAGACACACATGGATCGAGCGTGCTTGTTTTTCGCCGCGTCGTCGCTTAACGCTAACGGCATCATCCTCATTTATCCTGACAGGCCTCTGGCTCCTCCAAATATAGACGCAATACATACACGACATTTGCACGTTTTCTTGTCGGGTTTTTTTGTTCTTTTTTCTCTCGGTGAAGTCAGTGACATCATACTGTTGTTTTCCAGTAGGTTAAGTCAGGAGCCGAGTGTTCTGCATTAGCATCCGTGCTAGCTAGCGCTCCCAGTGGGTGGATGCACAATGTTGACCAAATGCCTGGATACAAGAATTTCGCATTACTTCATATTGCATTTAAATATATCCTGTGTTTTCCTGTAGCCTAGCTAAAGAGATGGCACTTTAAGATTAAGCTGCGTTTGATATCTAGTCAGGGTGACAATGTGGCGTAAAGGAAGCCAGAGCTGTGGCTTCAGGCCCATTATTACAGCCTATACTGACAGTAAATATACAGATGTGGTTACATAATGCATATATTCATACATACAGCAGGAGGACTCTGGAAATAGCTTCCCTCATGGGGACGACCTCCTCTCTCCCAGCCTTGGACATTTCATTGTCATTGTGAGAAATTTCTCGGCTCTTTCCCCGATGTATTGACCAGAATGGATGGTGACAATCAAGTCAAACAGAAGAGGAATGTTAATCTCATGAGAGAAATACTACAATGACCAATCAGATAATCGGATTAATAGGGGCCAGGAAAGTGCTGCCCCACATTAGCCCCCTCAGTCTGAGCATGAACAAACGCACAACTGTTTGGAGACGTTATCATCAAAATCATATGCCTCCTCTCTTCCTCCCCTGGCTTGTTGTCATGTGGCTTGAGCCCAAGCAAACCATTAAACAAAGCTTCAGTACGGGCCAAAGCAGGGATCTCTCGAGCTACCTTAATTATCATTATAGTTTAATTAACATGTATTAAAACGATCTCTGTGAATATTTGTTTCAATAACACGAGTAGGCAATTAGAATGAGCGCTTGAACTATGTCATGCATGTGTTGAAACCGGGCTGCAGCAACGATTTTGAGCGCTAACGTCTTCCAAATGTGCTGTGACACGCTGACGGATGACATCATGAATGCATAAACCATTTTGTGTTGGAGCTCGCTGCGGTGGAAAGTCCCTCTGTTTCTGCTGCGATGTGACAGCGATGATCACAACACTGCACAACACTCGCTCCTGACCTTAGCTACCTCCAGAGAGGCTGACCAATCACACAGGCATGTTCCCACCAGCCTCCACTTGTGTTTTCTACATGCGAATGCCTACGTTTGTGTGTGTGTGTGTGTGTGTGTGTGTGTGTGTGTGTGTGTTCCCAGAGCCCCCAGAGCCTGCAACAGGTGCAGCTGATTAACTAATTCCCCTCTCTCTTACAGGAATTTTTGCGAGGGGGGGGGGAACTCCACTCCGCTCCTCTTCCCAGGGGGAACATTTGCTTTTCATCCATTTGGCCGCCGTCCAGGAAGAATACAGAGATCTCAGCTGCTCTCTGGATAGATGCTCCTCATCCATCAGCCTCCACAACTCAGGGCTCAGAGCTGGATGGAGTCTGTAATTGGTTTAAGTGCGGCCGTAACTCCCAGTATATCAAAGCCTTTCAGTAAACCTGAGCACTGCTGTATATCCAAAATGTTAAATGAGGCTTTTTACTAACAGTAATGTGTCTGTCATTTTCTCCATAGGATCAGTGATAATACAGTATTAGACTGGATTATATACAATATAATCTTAGTATTTGACACTTATAATACATCAACTAAAACCAACAAAACTACAACTGCTTTAATAATAATAGTAAGTCATGCTGTGATTTGACATAAAAAACGTAATTCATGATACAGTTACTTGATTTAAAAAAAAATAAATTTCAATAAACCTGATCACTGCCTTATATCCCAAATGTTAAATGATGTTTTACTAACAATACAATGTGTGAAGTGGTGATTTATATTCGGTTCATTACCTGCAGTAGATCCTCCTCAGCGCGCTCCCAGTTACAGTGGCAGAGCTACGTGTTGCTGTGGGCGGGGCCACGAGAAAAACTTTTAAAACTTTTAAAATCACTTTTAAAAACATCCAATGAAACAATCCATTATCCGTTTAAATGTCAGCGTCATGTAGAGTATTATCAGCACTTTATCTTCCCGTGGAAAAAAAACCCATCACTTTTCTTTGGCACTACATTTTTTCAGCCGCTGAACTACAGTATTCCTACGCACAGGCGCACCTGTATTACGTAAGCGGCATAATACAGTGCAGTTCCTCACACAACAACACGTCAAAACAGCCGAACTGTCCCTTTAAATCTGGTTCGTATGTGTCAGTTTAGTCAATTTAAAAGTTTAACTTCAAAAGAAACATAAAAATGGAAGCAGGAAACAATCTGGACTTGTGTCGTAAAAAGCTAAAAGACAAGTCCTTGAATATAATTTGGCCTCCACTTTTTCAAACACTATTTACATAAAAATTTTAAAAAAAAATGGTAATTTTGGTAATTAACCAGCTTTTTAATTCTCTGGAAAAACTAGAGTGGATGCTTAACATTCATTCGTTTGTGGAATCTGATCAGAAGCTAGTTCAGATCAATTATATGATAAACATATATAAAACAAAACATCTTCATGAACTGTATTAATCTTGATGATAGCGACTTTTCCCTGTCTGATTTCTCACCCTGAGGCCTAGCTCTCGCTGCACACACTAGAGGATCTACTCAACATAAAGCCCTGAAAACTGCCCACAGTAACGGTTGAGGTTATTTGACTTCTATCACAATAAAACCACTGGCAAAAATAATATCAAACCAGACGAGAGTGGGAGAACAATTAAAACGGCGTCGGCCAAACGTCCTGTGTAATGATCATGTGTCAGCCCTGAAAAACCACTCGTCCTGTTGTCCGCTGACTTCACAGTGTGGGGGCAGCGCGAGGGTAAAGTGTCAGTGCAGTAAATGTATTAACAGGTTGTTCAGACTGAAAACAGCATTATGTCACAACATCAGAACAAGCTGCTTTGTTGGGACAGTTGTTGCATCAGGTCCCATTGAGACGATGAAATACAATTCAGGAAGTCCAGCTGGAGTAAATAAACCAGTCCCTGCACTGAAGTGAATGAGGGGCAGTTCTGATGTCTGTCTGAACACACACTTATTCCCAAACCCCAGACAGACAGACAGACAGACAGACAGACAGACAGACAGAGAATCACTGAAAAAGAGCACACACACCTCCACAGGTTCGTTACCAGCGTCTGGAAACAACAAGTGGTTTTGGTGCGAAGCAGTTGAGACAGACCTGTGAAGAGTTTCAGAGCGATGACACAGAGAAGGAGGAAAAACCAAGGATCTGTGAGGTTGAACGTTAGGCTGGTGGTGATTGGATGACAGATTACAAATACATGTTTTATGAGCTGAGAAACCTCCCTGACGTCAGTGCATTATTTCATACAGTTTCATTTGTTTTTAGCCAAAGCCCAAGAAGAGCGAAGCTAATTTGAAAAACATGAAATGTTTGACTAATTAAACTGTAATTAAATGTCTGTCTTTAATAAACAGCTGGTCTACAAACTCTTCATTATTTAAGTCATATTGCTTTTATGGACTATGTCATATATGTTTTATTGCTTTTATAAAATACACTGTATATTGCTTATTCGTGCAAAATTGTTTTTACACTTTTATTATTGTTTCTTGTATTTTGTGTATTGTGGCCTTTCCTGTATAAATAAAAGTTTGATGAATAAGTGAGAGTCCATTCTTTAATTCTATTAATATTTTGTACATCCTCCTTCACAGATGATTCTCTCCAGCTGCTCCTCGCGGGGTTTTGTTGCTTTACCTTCTGTTTTAAAATACCGCGCTCTGACACCTTCAGTACGGTGGCTGACGAGGAAAACACGCTGCAAACGGCCCAAAACACCAGAAACAAACTGCAAATTCATAAACGATTCAAAAACACATACGAAAATACAAAACAAATACAAGAACAACGGGAACGTGCTGCAAATGAAAAAGCGTGCTGCATAAAGCCAAAAGCAAGACAATAACAGCAAACACACTGCAAATACAGAAACAAAAACACAACAACCCCCAAAACAAACGCAGCAGAGAAAAGTGCTCAGGCCTCCAGAGGGAGTGGACGTGGCATCGATGGGGGGTTTGTGTTTTTGTTGTTGCATTGTTTCTGTATTCTCAGCGTGTTTTTCTATAATAATGTATTTATTAATATAAACACAATGTAATGTTTTAAAGCAATACATATTCATTTGTGACATTTAATGTATTTTTAATAAGTTGCAACAGTTCCTGATCCGTGTTGCAACTCACCCCCGGGAACGTCTTTTGGGTTCTTCCATTCAAGTAAATATTGTGAATGATAAGTAATATGTAATCATCTTTAAATAGTATATATATATATATATATAGTTTAGAGTTTTAATATAGTTTAGTTGGTCGAGTCTAAACTGTGTCTGAGTAACTGAGAGGAATGCAGAATGTGTTGCAACCGTTCCTCGTGCCAGAGGACAGAACGGTGGCGAGAGGCCTCAACCAACAAGTGAATCATAAATGTGGGAATTCTTTCTGGATATGTTTCTGTATGAGGAGGTAAGATGATACAGGGGGAAATGAATGACTCTGCTGATAAGCCCGGGCCCTCCGATGACAGGCTGCGTAAACATACAAACGGCTGATAAATTAACCTTCGGCCCAGTTATCCATCAAAGAGGACGTGAGGAGGAGAGAGTCAGTTGATGGTTTCCTCCTGAAACTCCCTTTTCTTCCATCACTTTTCCCATCTTCTTTTTCTTCTTCTCCTGCCATAATAACGCCTCTCATTGTTCCCCCCGGCCCACTTCTTCCTCCTCCTTCTATTTCTTGCTTGTTCTCGTCTTGTTCATGGTGAAATTATTACCTGGAACCAGCTGCGGCTCAAGAACAGCCCATCCGCGAATTGCAATATATTCCTTTGATCAAATCACTGGACACAGTATGATACCAATTATAACTTCTCCTTGTGATTAGCTGCAGCGGGCTGAACGAGGAGTAGATGAAGTGGTTCTGTTGGCGAGATACTGTGTGTTGTGTAATGTGTAATGGGTCTGTAAACCGATCAGACACTGAGACTTTCCCACAGCAAACTGTCCACCGAGGTTTCACTGGCACATTTACCAAAAATGACGTGAGATCTGCATCTGTTTGGTCCGATCACTGTCAGCCGTTACTTCTGTAGGTGGCACACAGAGGACGACACGTCATCACTACATCACCGTCAGTCTGATTGTGACGCACTCACATGCTTCATGTACACAAAGGACACTGAGACAAAGCTGCAGTAGTAGGTTTTACTTTAAAACAAGCTGACAGACACAGGCCTGACGTGCTGCTTTCAGACGACTGATGAGCTGAAAAGAAAAATGACAAATCAAGTCAGAAAGCTGAGAATGTGATACAATGAAATACATTTAAAAAGCAAACAAAAAGAAACAAGAAAATTGATAATAAAAGATAAAATATAATAAAGTACAATTTACAACATCATTAGAATTTAAAAAGTGAATAAAATAAAGTGACTAATGACTGAAATCCATATTTAATTAAAAGCCAGGCTGAAGAGGAACATTTTGAGTTTACGTTTAAAAATTTCAACACCTAAAAGTGCTGCCAGATGAATCTCAATGAAACTACACTGTATTAGTGGTTTGTGTTATTTAAAATGTGCTAAACAACAAGACTAAGAGTCTACAGCCTCGCTACAGAAACAGGTCTGTGAAGCTGCACTTGTAAATGCTAACACATTGATGTTTTGTGGGTAGCATTTACTAAACAGCAATAAACATTAAACACAAAGTACAGGCTTTTTAAAGTTATTTTTTGTTCTGACAGTGCAGTGAGAGAAAGAGGAGATGACATGCAGCGAAGGGTCAGAGGTCGGACTGGACTAGGACTAAGCCTACGTGGTACACGCTCTACCAGGTGAGCCACCGAGACGCCCCTTTCTGGATTTCTGTTGGGTCAAGCATGTTCCCTCACATCTGGAGAACATGATTTATGATTTATCTGTAGCACCACAAAGCTTCATTTGTGGTCTGTTGTGACACATTTTACCTTTATAAAAAACAAAGTGCAGCTCCTGCGATTTGAACATTGCTATATTACTATTTCGATAACATTTCCATCAATTGTTCAGCCCTACGTGAGTCAGGTGAGAAGGTGTAAATCAATGTGAAACTGCCGATGTGTGGTAGCATACAGTTGGTAGTTGATGGCTGATGTCACAGTACTCCCCCTCCCCAGTCATAAATCCTATGCTTCACATACGTTTGAAACCATTTCCTCAAAAATGTTGAGGTGAGGCACTGATGGGTCCTGTCATGAGATATGGGCCTGAGTGGTTGTTTAGTCTCCCACCTTTCAGCAGACCTCACAGAACTTCTCAGATGAATGATGAAATGTCTTCAAGCCTTGAACAGCAAGTGCACATGCTCATGTTTTATCATGCTCAAGAGATATCACATAACATGGACGACTGACAACCTAAAGGTACCAGCGACGTAGTGTTTCTCATCGTGAAATCCACTGTCCTCATAGCCTCTGTCTCTATTGTTACAACATTGTTTCTTGCTCTCGTTAGCTTGAGGCTTCTCGCTGCCTGCGCTGAACATGATGTTGGAAGTAATTTTACATCAGCATCTGTTTTGTGCCACGAGACCAGCCAGCACTGTGTGATTGATCCTCGTCACCATGATGCTTTCCGCCGCTCAGCCTGTGAAGTGTTGCCTGCTGGCGGCTTTAACTGTAGCAACAAGGAGGGAAAATGTTGCCATTTATGAAAGCAGGAGGATGTCCCAGCTTCTCCAGTTATGTATTATCTTTCATCTTTGAGTGCTCAGCTTTGACATGTTGCAACAGGATAACTGCAAGTATCTTTTTCCTATATAGAATATATTGTTTTCCATTGTTTTCCAGCAAGTAACTGTTTTCTTGCGTGATATTTTTGCAGGATATAAATTCACTTAACTTCTCTGAGGTGACCGAACAGATTCCGTCTAACCTTTCCTAATATTCCAGTTCTCCATTAAAACCCTACGACTCAAATTCGCTCAAAATAAGAATTTGGCAGATATAAAATGATCCAGGAAACAGAAGACCGAGTAGCAGTGCGGAGTGCCGACAATTCGTATGGTAAAGTTGTATTAATACCTATGGGTTTACACAGGCACACAGACACAGACCATAGACTGTACGTAATAATGGACGTCGACTCCGGTTCTGGAAAATGAAGCCAATGCGGAAGTGCCAGAACTTGCATTCTATCAAATGACCGTCAGGGGGCGACTCCACTGGTTGCAAAAAGAAGTCCGATTGTATTGAGGTCTCTTGATTTGCTACCACGGTAAACGTTTTCGTTATGTGTTTATGGTCTGAATTGCTAGTTTGAAGTTTCCTAATAGACGTTAAAGCAGAGTGTTTTTAGCGCTGGCTACAGCGTGATTGACACACAGGGGGACCTGTCTGTTAATCCGGATATAAATCAGAGCAATGTGTCGGACATTTGACTTGTTATTGTGTTTTCAGTTCATCAAAGTTAGCTCCAACATGTTGTTGGCCTAAAAATGTCTTGTTCTGTGTTCAGTTGTTCTGAAAGACACTCAGAGGAGTCGGCGTTTCAATTTTTTTCTGTAAGTACATTTTGTTTTAAGCCTATTTCTTTGCTAGCCAAAATTAGCATCCCTGTTTATATCACAGTTCAGGTGAAGATGCACCTTGCTAACCAAGCTAGCCGGCTAGTGCTAGTGTTAGCTGATAACTTAGCCATTGCTATGCTAACGGTACCTGGCCCCGCTGGGCTGATAACCTGGGTTAGACCGGGTGTTCAGTCAAAGCCCAATAGAAAGGTGAATTTAATCGACGTTAATCTAACGACGTTTGGTTTGTGTTTCTCCACTTGTGACCCCAGTTTAAGTGATCTGCGTTGTGTGAATGCGCAGCGAATACTGTTTGGTTAATACATTGTCCTCAAGTAAGTTCGTGAATAGTTCAAGTTAAGATTACATGACGGTATCGAAATGTTTAGGACAAATATTTTTGTCATATAGAAGATTGTGTATTTAAAACTCAACCAGTTCCTCAGCTGAAGCAGGAGCATTCATGCACCGTATCCTGACAGCTGATAGAATATTTGTGAGTTAACTGTTGGATCCCGTATCTTAACTCAAGTGTTTGTGGTTTTATTGTCCATTTGAAAAGGTTTCCACACTGTGAAAACTGAGTGATGTCTGGTGCCAACAGAAGGAGGACCTCAATGGACAGAGCAGCCACATTTGGTTTCATTCATCTGGTTGTCCGAGAGAAGGCAGATCTGCATGGACATCCTTAGGTTCTCTAACTGTGGCTGCTGGAGTGATGATGATGGTAGAAACCTCTCCCAGTTCATCTTCCTCTGATGACAATGACAGACAACTGCTGATGAGTTAGTTTATTAATTCTCTGTCTTCAGTGATTACACAGTCTCAGTTTCTTAAACCTGCAACTTCATTCTGCGCTGTTGTTGAATGTGATGGTAGCAACACTTTTATAGCAATTTATTAGATTTTAAGCACTGGATTAAGTTGATGGATTCATCTGTAGGCACTGTCAACGACTCCACAGGTAAAAGTTATTAACCATTAAATATCAGCATTCAAAATTCATACGCAGATGTGTTCTAGTAAAAAGCATCAACAGAGTTAAAGCGAAGCTTAATCGAATAACTTTAATTGGACATTATAAACTAAATTAATTTAAACAATTTACAACACTGAAACCATGTATAAAAGAATGTAATAATTGATTAATTAAATACTGGTAGTGTAGCCAATTTCCAGTCACTGTAACTATTTAAATCAAAAAATAAGTTTGTGGATGAAGTTAAAGCTGATTTCACTGTCATATATAAGTTTGTTTAATAAAAGAAGTAGTTGAATCAACAGTGCAAAGAATCTTAGTACCAAGTTTAATAAATCATTTATTCATCATGAGTCTAATGTGTGAGACAGTTAATATTTAATTTGCTTCAGTAAAGCAGTCTCCCTCTAAATAAGTGATGCTGTTGGCACAGCAGCACTGATATTAAACTATAATGGCTGAGGACTATGAAATATGAACTTTAATGTTTTAACTATCGACAATTTGAGTCAAAGTCATGTGATTGTATGTCTGACATGGGGCCAGAGAGTGTAATACGAAGTGAGGGTGTAGGGAACAAGGAAGAGCAATAGCTGAAATCAGAACATGAACAGATGTTATGGCCAGCAAGTGTTACATAAAATAAATACTATTATCATCAATAGAGACACTGTGTCTGTTTTGTGAAGAGAAGTCTTCATGTGTGGACACTGCAGGTGGAGGTGGTGCAGGGCCTCCATCATTGCTGCAAGAGGTTTGTAAGGTTGTCACAATCCAGAGCGTTGCTGGATGGAAAAACATTATAATAGAGAGCCAATCATAATAAATATCATATTGTAGAGTACAGAGAAAATAGACAAAAGAAAAGCATTCTGAATTAGATGTATCACAGATATCTGAATCCTTATTCCCTCAGCTCAGTTGTAATAAACAGTCTGCTGAACTGGTTTTACATGAAAATAACAATACGAATGAAGAAATAAATACTCAGTTGGTGTATTGTGCAGGTGCGACATGTCATGATGGTTATCAGCTCTCAGTGATGTTCTTTATTCTGACAGAGACAGAATCAATTTCCAACAGATGTTTTGACTCCTGTCATCAATAATGAAATGAACTAGAGCTGAAAACTAGCCGAGCTAACACTGAACCAAACTGAATATGAAAACAAACACGACACACCACGTCCGTTCTGCTGGCTGCTCTTAACAGCACGTCAGACACGAACGTTCAACCTGTAAAATGCGGGATCGTTTTAGTGGCCCCGTCTGGTGACTTACCGACATTGACAACCCGCTGTCTCTGTGTAACACTGAGGTCGGTGACGGTCACCCTTCGCTTGTGGCAGAACTCATTGTAAAACACGTTATAACATGTTTTCCCTCGGTCTATGGTTTTAATACAAGTGGTTACACCACACATTTAGCTTACACACAGTAACTTCAGCTAATATTACAAGCTTTCTCCTCATATATGTGATATTTACCAAATGTGGACATGTATGCGATTAGCTACTAAGATTATTTTAACACTAAAATATAAAGTTTACCTCCAATTATGAATGCTAACTGTGTTAGCAGCGACTTCGTACCGCGTATCCAGGAGCCTGCTGCGGTCCGGTAGCAGGTGTAGGCGGCCGTGCAGAGCAAAGACTCTCTCTACAGTTGTTCTTGTTATTACAGCCTGTTGCTGCACAAAGCTCGGGCATTTTAACACTAACTGATGGATTACCTGTCCCTGTCGGAGCAGAGAGGAGGAGCCTCCGACTCCACGGCTTCTCCTATTGGTGCAGCAATGATCCAGCAGCCCTCACCACAGCTGTTGCCGTTTGAGCATCAGAGGAAGAGAGTTTAAGAGCCCGGCCCGCACATCATTAGTGGCGGCTGACATGATAGGCAGCTCGCCTCTGTACCGCCTTTGTGAACATTTGTGTGTAATTTGTGATTTGGTTTGAGATGCTGGTGTTGATTGTTGGGGACAGGGCTAGGTTTAAAATTCTGGTTGTTGGACACGTTAGGAACAGGGGTGCTGCTTCTTGTGTTTTTGGGTTTGTTAGAATCGCATAGTTAGGCTCTTTGTTGGCTCCTGTTCCCCTACTTCAGTTATCCTCTTGGCTTGTTTGTATTTTTGTTTACTTATTTACCCTCCTGGGTACGCAATAAATTAAATCGGCAAATTTGATTTACCAATAACACGTGGTTGTATGTTGTATGTTTTCCCCTAGCTGGGTCGTAACATAAAGACTGCCAACATATGGTGACTGGGGATGCCAGTAACCAACATGTGGACAGTGAACTGAATCCTGGCTCTGTGAGCAGTCTGCAGTCAGTAAGTGAAATACTCTGAGTAAAACTTCCCAGGCTGTTGTATCTTCTTTGCTTGTAGAAATCCACGACAGTGCAACATCTACTGGCCTGAATGCAAAATGAGCAAATACAAACGTTTGTGCGTCACAAATTGAAGGTAAGTATAAGGGAAAGCATGATTGTATTTTTTTATTCCAAGCATAGATTTATATACTGTAAAAGTAAATCAGAATGTTTTGTATGCATCAAATGTGTCAATATGAGTCAAGTTAAGCTCAATGTCTTTAGTTTCAACTTAAGTGTCAAAGCTGTAAGTTGGTTTGTAATGTGGGTAAAGAACATGTAGCTTTACTTTTAAATGTCAGCTTTGGTCGGTTTGCTGTAAAGGTGCAATATAAGATGTGGCCAGAACTTTAGTTTTAAAATGTTCAAAAAATGAATTAACACTATCAACAGTGTGTGAAGCAGCCACAGTGATATCATGATCAAGACCTCCATCTGTTGTATTTCAGAGTCATCTACTGAAATGAGCACGGTAACCAGCCAGCACCGACCTGTCCTGTGTTGTAATACCACTTTGTGACACTAGAGGCTGTGTGAGTCAGTGGAGCGTCAAGTCTGCCCTCAGTCCCACGAAGAACAACTTCCGGCAGCGCTTGCAGTTAGCATCACAGAAGCACAGAAATGGCTGAACCTCCTGAAAGGCGATATTCATCTGCATCCCGAAGGAACGCTCCCAACAAGAAACCACGTTCAATGGCAAAGAAAAGAAGCAACACGAGTAAATCTC
This sequence comes from Seriola dumerili, assembly GCF_002260705.1. Classification (NCBI taxonomy): domain Eukaryota; kingdom Metazoa; phylum Chordata; class Actinopteri; order Carangiformes; family Carangidae; genus Seriola; species Seriola dumerili. The sequence goes on from NW_019175669.1 coordinate 40,257, forward strand.
GG